>NC_091763.1:112826370-113166754 GCF_029378745.1 Bos indicus
AGAGTCTTTTCTTGTGTTGTTGGAAGAGGGTGTTTGTTATGACCAGTGCATTTTCTTGGCAAAACTCTATTAGTCTTTGCCCTGCTTCGTTCTGTATTCCAAGGCCAAATTTGCCTGTTAGTCCAGGTGTTTCTTGACTTCCTACTTTTGCATTCCAGTCCCCTATAATGAAAAGGACATCTTTTTTGGGTGTTAGTTCTAAAAGGTCTTGTAGGTCTTCATAGAATCATTCAACTTCAGCTTCTTCAGCGTTACTGGTTGGGGCACAGACTTGGATTACTGTGATATTGAATGGTTTGCCTTGGAAATGAACAGAGATCATTCACAACATAGTAACCTTTTTATTCTAGTACTGGTTTTTGCTTTAAAGCGTGTTTTTTCCAGTCGTATTGCTGTGCCAACTGTATTTGGATCAGTGTTTGGTGATGTGCCTTTTTTCCTTCCCAGTTCTTTACTCTGCACTATACTGTGTCCTTAGGTTTTAGGTATTTAGTCACATGCTGTTTACATAATATCAAGTGTGTTTTTACCCTTATCTGGGAATCAAGGCTAAGGCCCAGAGCTGAGGACAAAAAGCATTAAACCACCCCACATTTTGATTTCGTGCAGCCTGAAGGCATGGGGACAGTCACCTACAGAACTTATGAGGAGGCACTACTTTCAAACTGATACTGTCCCTCCTGCTGCTCCCCTACCCCCACCCCAGCATAAACAGGACTGCAAGAGAAGGGGTTTCTGGGCCGTCCCTCCCCTTCCACCGTGTAAGAGAGATCTGGGTCCCCTTTTGTGGAGCCCGGGAGTGTGGCTCAGGGCTCTCTTCCATTACAGGGAAGATGAGGCAGGTACGTGATACATGTTTCCTGAAGTGTGTGGGAATGGTGGAACATGGAAGCAGACAGTTTTTAATGTAGCCATTTCTGAAGGCTTTATACATGACCAGGAAAACATGACGCTACTCCCACCTGATTCAAGTTCCCCTCAATCCCTGATGGTGCAGTGTAAAGACCCAAGCAGCTTCCTCGACTTCTTGTAGAGCACAGAGGTTAGACGGGGTGGGACAGGGACCCTGCCACTGTCCAGATCTACACAGGGCCACAGACCAAGTAATGGGCACCTACCCCTGGGAAGAATTAGGGGCAAACGTTTCTAGTTACCCCTCTGGGAGTGAGTCTCAGTGTGAGAGAAGGACAGGGTGAAGCTGAGCCCTGCCCCAAGATAACCTCCCCTATCGCGTCCCTAGAAGCCAGTAGCAGCACAGGCCTGTGGCCTCCAGGTGGCACCCAGGGGAGGGAGGGCTCTGGTCAGCACACACAGCCACGTTCTCCTTCAGCTCCCTTCTGAACGCTCCATGCCTTGGCCCCAAGTGAGGCTTTGCAAAGGTCTAAGCTAGAGTGTGGGCTTCCCAGGTGGCGCTCGTGGTAAAGAACCCTCCTATCAATGCAGGGGATGTAAGAGACTTGGGTTCAATCCCCGGGTTGGGAGGATCCCCTGGAGGAGGGCACCGAAACCCACTCTAGTATTCTTGCCTGGGGATTCTCTCAGACCGAGGAGCCTGGCCGGCTACAGTCCATGGCGTCACACAGAATCACACACGACTGAAGTGATTTGTCACACACACACACAACCTAGAGTGTGGATTAAGGAAGCTGGGAAGACAGGACAGAGAAAGGAGGAAGGGTTTGATGAGCAGACCACGTGGTTTCCTCACTCACTAGTGTCCCAGACAGATCTAACCTGAACTGGGGTAGAAGGGGCTCCGGCTCTGACTGAGTTCAAACATGGTTCAGACTGGAGGCTGGAATGAGACTTTCTGACAACAGAAAGTTTTTGAAATATTTTGGAATCTCAAAAAAATGTCATTATTGTACTAAATAACTGGTAAGGAAAGAAGGGTTGACATAACACAATTGTGGGGCAGTCATTGGAAAAGGGGAAACTATTTTATGTTTATGCCCCCAATGAGTTAATATTTCTCATAAAACTTCAAAGCATAGAGCTGGATTTTTGCATAGTTTTATAATCTGATAATATGTCTCCTTGACATTTATTTATTTGGCTGCACCAGGTCTTAGATTTGGCGCATGGGACCTTTGATCTTCATTGCAGCGTGCTGGATCTTTAGTTGCAGCATGTGAACTCTTGAGTTGTGGCTTGCTGGGATATAGTTCCCTGACCAGTAATGGAACCCAGGTCCCCTGCATTAGAAGTGTGGAGTTCTAGTCACTGTACCGCTAGGGAAAGTGAAGTCGCTCAGTCGTGTCTGACTCTTTGTGACCCCATGGACTGTGGCCTACCAGGCTCCTCTGACCATGGGATTTTCCAGGCAAAAATACTGGAATGGGTTGCCATTTCCTTCTCCAGGGGATCTTCCGACCCAGGGATCAAACCCCAGTCTCCTGCATTGCAGGCAGACACTTTACCCTCTGAGCCACCAGGGAAGCTAGGGAAGGCCCTGACAATTTGTCTTTCAAATGAAGAGCTTATTTTCTTTGTAGTGAATATAGATATATTTGGATTTTTTGTCTGTCATCTTATTTTGTGATCTTTATTTTACTGTAACTTTGCTTCTTCCCCCCTTTCTCTACCTTCTGTTAAATTAATCAGATTTTCTTTAGTCACCTCTTCTCTCTCTGCTATGAGCCATTCTACCTCTTTCCTTTAGCAGCTATTATGAACATAATAAATATGTATGTTTGACTTAGTCTAAATGTAGTCTCTCTCTCTGCCCTTCTAGTGAGATCACCAGGGCTTTCATTGAAGTTATGCTCCATCCTTCTTAAATGTTGTCTGCTGTTATAGTTCCATTTGTTTTGTATCTCCTAGACTTGTCTTTATTATTGTCTTATAAAGTCAATGCATATTGAGATCTACCCATGATTACTAAATTTATTTTGCTCATCAGCTTTCTTGTGTCCTTCTTACTGCATTCAAGTTTCCTCTTCTCAAAGTATAGTCCTCAGTAGTTTTTCAGTGAGGTTTTATAAATGGTATATTTGCAATTTTTATCTTCTGAAAATGTCTTTATTTGGCTTTGCTTGTGTGTGATAAGTTGATCACGGTGTGAAATCTAGGTTGACAGTTATTTCCCCTCACCACTCTTGTGGGTGTTTGTCCATTGTCTTCTGACCTCCACTTTTATCACAGAAGAGCCTATTGTCAATCTAATAGTTCTTTCTTTGATGTCAATCTGCCTTTTTCTCTGGCTGCTTTTAGGATTTCTGCTTTGCTTTTGGTGCTCTAATTTCACCACAAAGTTTATACATGTGGATTTACATTTGTGTCTCTTAGATTTGAGGATTTATGTCTTTCATTAATTCTTGAAGAAAGTTAGTTATTCTTTCAAAAATATTTATTTTCTTCTAATTTCCTAATTATCTCTTTCTGGATGAGAAAATCTGATCTGATAGATGTACAGTAGGTGTTCCTAGTCTGTGTTCTCAACATACGCTGTGTTTCCGTCCATCATTATATCTGTCTTTCATTCTGGGTACTTTCTTCGTCTATCTTTCATTTAAGTAATTCTTCCCATCTGTTTCTAGATGTGCTGCTTAACCTTAACAAGTCCATTGATTTTTCAGTTTTCAGTGGCTCTATTTTCTTCTCTGCATATCTGAGGTTATTGATATATCTCCCGGCAATCTTGATTCCAGCTTGTGCTTCTTCCAGCCCAGCATTTCTCATGATTACTCTGCATATAAGTTAAATAAACAGGGTGACAACATACAGCCTTGACGTACTCCTTTTCCTATTTGGAACCAGTCTGTTATTCCATGTCCAGTCCTAACTGTTGCTTCCTGACCTGCATTCAGGTTTCTCAAGAGGCAGGTCAGGTGGTCTGGTATTCCCATCTCTTTCAGAATTTTCCACAGTTGATTGTGATCCACACCGTCAAAGGCTTTGGCATAGTCAATAAAGCAGAAATAGATGTTTTTCTGGAACTCTCTTGCTTTTTCTATGATCCAGCAGATGTTGGCAATTTGACCTCTGGTTCCTCTGCCTTTTCTAAAACCAGCTTAAACATCAGGAAGTTCACGGTTCACATATTGCTGAAGCCTGGCTTGGAGAATTTTGAGCATGACTTTACTAGCGTGTGAGATGAGTGCAATTGTGTGGTAGTTTGAGCATTCTTTGGCATTGCCTTTCTTTGGGATTGGAATGAAAACTGACCTTTTCCAGTCCTGTGGCCA
The DNA here is from genome assembly GCF_029378745.1 of Bos indicus. NCBI lineage: Eukaryota > Metazoa > Chordata > Mammalia > Artiodactyla > Bovidae > Bos > Bos indicus. The sequence goes on from NC_091763.1 coordinate 112,830,558, forward strand.
CTGCTGAGTTTTCCAAATTTGCTGGCATATTGAGTGCAGCACTCGCACAGCATCATCTTTCAGGATTTGAAAGAGCTCAACTGGAATTCCATCACCTCCACTAGCTTTGTTCGTAGAGATGCTTTCTAAGGCCCACTTGACTTCACATTCCAGGATGTCTGGCTCTAGGTCAGTGATCACACCATCGTGATTATCTGGGTTGTGAAGATCTTTTTTGTACAGTTCTTCTATGTATTCTTGCCATCTCTTCTTAATATCTTCTGCTTCTATTAGGTCCGTACCATTTCTGTCCTTTATTGAGCCCATCTTTGCATGAAATGTTCCTTTGGTATCTCTGATTTTCTTGAAGAGAAAGACCCTTATGGCAGAAAGTGAAGAGGAACTCAAAAGCCTCTTGATGAAAGTGAAAGTGGAGAGTGAAACAGTTGGCTTAAAGCTCAACATTCAGAAAACGAAGATCATGGCATCCGGTCCCATCACTTCATGGGAAATAGATGGGGAAACAGTGGAAACAGTGTCAGACTTCATTTTTCTGGGCTTCAAAATTACTGCAGATGGTGACTGCAGCCATGAAATTAAAAGATGCTTACTCCTTGGAAGGAAAGTTATGACCAACCTAGATAGCATATTCAAAAGCAGAGACATTACTTTGCCAACAAAGGTCCATCTAGTCAAGGCTATGGTTTTTCCTGTGGTCATGTAAGGATGTGAGAGTTGGACTGTGAAGAAGGCTGAGCGCCAAAGAATTGATGCTTTTGAACTGTGGTGTTGGACAAGACTCTTTGAGAGTCCCTTGGACTGCAAGGAGATCCAACCAGTCCATTCTGAAGGAGATCAGCCCTGGGATTTTTTTGGAAGGAATGATGCTAAAGCTGAAACTCCAGTACTTTGGCCACCTCATGCGAAGAGTTGACTCATTGGAAAAGACTCTGATGCTGGGAGGGATTGGAGGCAGGAGGAGAAGGGGACGACAGAGGATGAGATGGCTGGATGGCATCACTGACTCGATGGACGTGAGTCTGAGTGAACTCCGAGAGTTGGTGATGGACAGGGAGGCCTGGCGTGCTGCGATTCATGGGGTCACAAAGAGTCGGACACGACTGAGCGACTGATCTGATCTGATTTTCTTCTCTTGTTTTCTTTTTAAAATGTTTCTTTTTAATAGTATCTTGTTTTTTCTTAAGGTTTGTTGATTTGTATTAACTTTACTTTTTCTATGCTGCTTCCTTTTTGCCCGTGTTTTGCTTTTTCTTTAATAACAATGTAAGAAGTTTATTTACTTTTAGTTGCACAGCTCTCAGGATCTTATATTCCCAATTAGGGATTGAACCTGCATCCTCTGCAGTGAAAGTACAGAGTCCTAACCACTGGGTGGCCAGGGGATTCCCTGTTCTTAGTTTTTATAAAGTATAAAAATATTAACATTCTAGTCTATTTTGAATTATTTTACCTAAATTCAAGTTCTTGGATAGTTACTCTTGCTCTTTTGTTTCCTTGTGGATTTTGCAATTTCTGATTGTGAGCTTATATTGAGCCAGGTTTGTGGTCTGGACTGTGGGATAGTTCCTCCTATTTTTGTTTCTTTCAGCCAGAAACCTCAAGTGCTTTCATTGGCCTAGGTCCAATTTTAATGTCAATGTATCAGCCCTGAGGGTAATATAAACTTGAATCCCGGTCTCCGTAAGGTACTAGCTGTGGTTTTGGATTCTCAAGGAAGATATCACCCCATCCATTACCATCACTCAGAGCTTCAGTTCAGTTCAGTTCAGTTGCTCAGTCATGTCTGACTCTTTGTGACCCCATGGCCTGCAGCACACCAGGTCTCCCTGTCCATCACCAACTCCCTGAGTTTATTCAAACTCATGTCCATTGAGTTCATGATGCCATCCAACCATCAGGTAAGCTCAGAGCTTAGCTTGAGATAGAAAGCCTTTTGTCATCTGTGGCAGCCATGGAGTCATGCCACTGAGATCTCTGTTCAAGAGCTTACCATTCAGTTACAAGAAGTGCAGTTAACTGACCAGTTACTAATGTTGTTGTTCAGTCACTCAGTCATGGCTCATGGCCTCCAGCATGCCAGACTTCCCTGCTGCCCTTCACCATCTTCCGGAGTTTGCTCAAACTCATGTCCATTGAATTGATGATGCCATCCAACCATCTTGTCCTCTGTTGTCCCCTTCTCCTGCCTTCAATCTTTCCCAGCATCAAGGTGTTTTCTAATGAGTTGGCTGTTGGCAACAAGTGGTCAAAGTATTAGAGCTTCAGCTTCAGCATCAGTCCTTCCAATGAATATTCAGGACTGATTTCCTTTAGGATTGACTGGTTTGATCTCTTTGCCATCCAGGGGGCTCTCAAGAATCTTCTCCAACATCACAGTTCGAAACCATCATTTCTGCCCAACACAGGACTCATCTAATGGGCAATATTTGCTCTAGAATCCTTTGTTCAGTTGGCTGAAACTTTGTCAAGGCTGCATCATGGTCTATTTCTGCTTCCCAAACCTGCTTCTTCTCCTCCTTCCTTTCACAGATGCTGGACCAGTGTCCTGGTCTGAGATGTTGCCTGCAAAACCCCGTTTCCTCCTCCTTTTACCTTTATAGGCATCATTCTCCAATAATCCTCTTGTACTTCAAACTATGTCTCAGCACCCACTTCCCGAGGCCCAAAATAACATGTTGTCTTTTTGGGTTAGGATGCATTTTTTTCTGATCCATACATTTTCCGAAGATGAGGCCTTGAGGGGACTTTATCTGGAGGTGTTAGCTCCAACTTCTCACCCTGAGGGGCCCAAGGCCTATTTACTCTTCTCTCCACCCCACTCCAGGTACCTACGGCTGCTACTCTCAGGCTTCCAACATGGCTGCTCTCTTTTATCTTCATTTCCGGCACAATATGATTTCCCTTTATTCCTTTTTATATTAGCTCTCTGTTTGAAATTACATTTATTATATCACATCTGGAATTTCTAGGTATTTGTATCAGGAGTGTGCTCAGTATTTTATATTTATTACTTTTTGACTAAGAACTTTCTTAAGATGGAAATTATTAAAGTATATATACTTAATGTCTAAATTGTGCTTTTAAGATTTTTAAATAATCATGTATAAATTGTACAATACTCAGGGTGAAAAGAAATTTGATATGCAAATCAGGAACTTTGTTTTACAACTGTCAGGGAATAGTCTTCCTTATGACTTGTAAGTCTATTGCTTTTTTTTTTTTTTAATTGAAGTATAGTTGATTTACTGTATTGTGTTAGTTTCAGGTGACAGCAAAGTGATTCAAATTTTTTTCCATTATAGGTTATTATTAGATATTAAATATAGTTCCCTTTGATCTATAGTAAATCCTTTTTGCTCATCTGTATTATGTATAGTAATATCTCTGCTTTTCAATATGCTATCTAGGTTGGTCATAACTTTCCTTCCAAGGAGTAAGCGTCTTTTAATTTCATGGCTGCAATCACCATCTGCAGTGATTTTCAAGCCCCCCAAAATAAAGTCTGACACTGTTTCCACTGTTTTCCCATCTATTTCCCATGAAGTGATGGGACCAGATACCATGATCTTAGTTTTCTGAATGTTGTGCTTTAAGCCAACTTTTCCACTCTCCTCTTTCACTTTCATCAAGAGGCTTTTTAGTTCCTCTTCACTTTCTGCCATAAGGGTGGTGTCATCTGCATATCTGAGGTTATTGGTATTTCCCCCGGCAATCTTGATTCCAGCTTGTGCTCCTTCCAGCCCAGCGTTTCTCATGATTACTCTGCATAGAAGTTAACTAAGCAGGGTGACAGTATACAGCCTTGACTACTCCTTTTCCTATTTGGAACCAGTCTGTTGTTGTGTGTCCTGTTCTAACTGTTGCTTCCTGACCTGCATACAGGTTTCTCAAGAGGCAGGTCAGGTGATCTGGTATTCCCATCTCTTTCAGAATTTTCCACAGTTTATCGTGATCCACCCAGTCAAAGACTTTGGCATAGTCAATAAAGCAGAAATAGATGTTTTTCTGGAACTCTCTTGCTTTTTTGATGACCCAGCAGATGTTGGCAATTTGATCTCTGGTTCCTCTGCCTTTTCTAAAATTAGCTTGAACATCTGGAAGTTCATGGTTCACGTATTGCTGAAGCCTGGTTTGGAGAATTTTGAGCATTACTTTATTAGCATGTGAGATGAGTGCAGTTGTGCGGTAGTTTGAGCATTCTTTGGCATTGCCTTTCTTTGGGATTGGAATGAAAACTGACCTTTGCAACAAAGGTTCATCTAGTCAAGGCTATGGTTTTTCCAGTGGTCATGTATGGATGTGAGAGTTGGACTGTGAAGAAAGCTGAGCGCCAAAGAATTGATGCTTTTGAACTGTGGTGCTGGAGAAGACTCTTGCGCGTCCCTTGGACTGCAAGGAGATCCAACCAGTCCATCCTAAAGGAGACCAGTCCTGGGTGTTCATTGGAAGGACTGATGCTAAGGCTGAAACTCCAATACTTTGGCTACCTCATGTGAAGAGTTGACTCATTGGAAAAGACCCTGATTCTGGGAGGGATTGGGGGCAGGAGGAGAAGGGGATGACAGAGGATGAGATGGGCTGGATGGCATCAGCGACTCGATGCATAAGTTTGGGTGAACTCTGGGAGTTGGTGATGGACAGGGAGGCTTGGCGTGCTGCGATTCATGAGGTTGCAAAAAGTGGGACATGACTGAGTGACTGAACTGAAGTGAACTGAATGGATGTATAGTATTGTGTATCTGTTAATCCCATACTCATACTTTCTTTCTCTTCACCTTTTCCCCTTTGGTAACTGTTAATTTGTTTTGTATGTCTGTGACTCTACTTCTGTTTTGTAAATAAGTTAATTGGTATCAGTTTTTTAGATTCCACATATAAGCGATATCATATGGTATATGTCTTTCTCTGATTAGTATGATGATCTCTAGGTCCATCCATGTTGCTGCACATGGCAATATTTCGTTATTTTTTTATTGTTGTTGTTGTGCAGTCGCTAAGTCATGTCTCTTTGTGATCCCATGGACTGCAGCATGCCAGGCTTCCCTGTCTTTCACTATCTCCCAGAGTTTGCTCAAACTCATGTCCACTGAGTCAGTGATGCCATCCAACTGTCTCATCCTTTGTTGCCCTCTTCTTCTTTTGCTGAGTAATATTCCATTGTGTGTGTATAACACATCTTTTTAAACCAGTCATCTGTTTATGGGCATCTGGGTTGTTTCCATGTCTTGGCTATTATAAATAGTGCTGCTATGAATGCTGCAGTACATGTATCTTTTCAAATTAGACTTTTTGTATTTTCTGGATATATGCTTAGGAATGGGATTGCCGAATCATATGGTAAGCCTATTTTTAGTTTTTTTAAGGAACTTCCATACTGTTTTCCATGGTGACTGACCAGTTTATATTCCCACCAACAGCATAGGAGGGTTCTTTTTTCTCCAGACTGTTTCCAAAATTTATTATTTGTAGACTTTTTGATGAGGGCCGTTTTGACCAGTATGAGGTAGTACCTCATTACTGTTCTGATTTGCATTCTCTAATGATTAGTGATGTTGAGCATCTTTTCATGTGATTGTTGGCCATCTGTATATCTTCTTTGGAGAAATGTCTACTTAGCTCTTCCCATTTTTTCATTGTTTTTTTTTTTTTTTCCTTTATTAAACTGTATGAACTGCTTGCATAGTTTGGAAATTACCCCCTTGTTGGTCGCATCATTTTATTGCTTCATTTTTACACATTTACCTTTATACTGTTTCCAGGAACACATGATATGGAGAGAGTCCAATGAAATGACAGATGGTGTCTGAGCAAGTGTCTATGGAAAACAGGGGAGGCATTAATCCCACCTGCAGAGACTGGGGAAGGCTGGGTGACACGATGATCTGAGGGGTAAGAAGGGATACACTAGGTGGATGAGGGTGGTGGGGCAAAGGGAGGGAGGACATGGTCTGTAGGGGGAACAGCACTTGCAGAGCTTAGGAACAGCATGATGCTCTCAGAAGGGCAGGTGGGTTTGGTTCACCTACAAGGTCAGATGCAAGGGGAGCTGCAGGAGATGCGGCAGGGAAGGAGCCACCTGAGTTGCTGCACTGAAGTTTAGATTCTCAATGCAGGTGACGGAGTCCCTGGAGGACTTTAATTGGGAATGAGAGGGATCACATCTCCCGGTTAGAAAGGTTACCCTGCGTCTATGTGAGGGAAGCAGCAGTGCAAGCTGGGGTCAGAATCACAGACTTGCCCAGAAGGACTTCTGGCAAGCCTTTGCTGATGTGGAAAAAGACTGATAAACAGAGAAAAAGAGACAAGGTGTCAGGAACTTTAGAGGAGGGGACATCTTCCCCAGCAGGGAGACATAAAAGAGTAATGGTTACATGCAGCCAGCACAGTCTCCGAGGATCTTGGTGCTGTTGCGGTGGTTAAGGTGCAGCTGACCCACCTTGTCCTCAGTCTGCTGTAAACACGACAAGGATGTAGCACCACTACTTAACAACGGAGAGTTGGACGGGATGCAGACCATTTTTGGAAGCATAGGAATGAGAACAAAGTCGTAGAAAGATGAAGGTAAAGAGAGATGTCAACAGGGGGCAGGCAGCAGATGGGTACCTTTTGATGGGGAACAGAGGGTGGCCAGGATGAAGGAATGACTGGGGATGATGAATCTCAAACGTTCTCACTTTGGCACGTTATTTCACTGCCAGAACACACCCGAGCATCCCAGGAGGATTTGGCCTGGCCTAGGAGAGGTGCATGAAATGTTCCCTTGGTATCTCTAATTTTCTTGAAGATATCTCTAGTCTTTCCCATTTTGTTGTTTTCCTCTATTTCTTTGCATTGATCGCTGAAGAAGGCTTACTTATCTATTCTTGCTATTCTTTGGAACTCTGCATTCAGATGTTTATATCTTTCCTTTTCTCCTTTGCTTTTCACTTCTCTTCTTTTGATAGCTATTTGTAAGGCCTCCACAGACAGCCATTTTGCTTTTTTGCATTTCTTTTCCATGGGGATGGTCTTGATCCCTGTCTCCTGTACAATGTCATGAACCTCATTCCATAGCTCATCAGGCACTCTATCTATCAGATCCAGGCCCTTAAATCTATTTCTCACTTCCACTGTATAATCATAAGGGGTTTGATTTAGGTCATACCTGAATGGTCTAGTGGTTTTCCCTACTTTCTTCAATTTCAGTCTGAATTTGGCAATAAGGAGTTCATGGTCTGAGCCACAGTCAGCTCCTGGTCTTGTTTTTGCTGACTGTATAGAGCTTCTGCATCTTTGGCTGCAAAGAATATAATCAGTCTGATTTTGGTGTTGACCATCTGGTGATGTCCATGTATAGAGTCTTCTCTTGTGTGGTTGCAAGAGGGTGTTTGTTATGACCAGTGCATTTTTCTTGGCAAAACTCTATTAGTCTTTGCCCTGCTTCATTCTGTATTCCAAGGCCAAATTTGCCTGTTAGTCCAGGTGTTTCTTGACTTCCTACTTTTGCATTCCAGTCCCCTATAATGAAAAGGACATCTTTTTTGGGTGTTAGTTCTAAAAGGTCTTGTAGGTCAGGATGTGGTCTTGTAGGACAGAATGTGGTCCACTGGAGAAGGGATTGGCAAAACACTTCAGTATTCTTGCCTTGAGAACCCCATGAACAGTATGAAAAGGCAAAATGATAAGATACTGAAAGAGAAACTTACCAGGTCAGTAGGTGCCCAATATGCTACTGGAGATCAGTGGAGAAATAACTCCAGAAAGAATGAAGGGATGGAGCCAAAGCAAAAAGAATACCCAGTTGTGGATGTGACTGGTGATAGAAGCAAGGTCCGATGCTATAAAGACCAATATTGCATAGGAACCTGGAATGTCAGGTCCATGAATCAAGGCAAATTGGAAGTGGTCAAACAAGAGATGGCAAGAGTAAATGTCGACATTCTAGAAATCAGTGAACTGAAATGGACTGGAATGGGTGAATTTAACTCAGATGACCATTATATATACTAGTGGGCAGGAATCCCTCAGAAGAAATGGAGTAGCCATCACGGTCAACAAAAGAGTCCGAAATGCAGTACTTGGATGCAATCTCAAAAACGACAGAATGATCTCTGTTTGTCTCCAAGGCAAACCATTCAATAGAAAGCATCACTGTGAACAAAGCTAGTGGAGGTGATGGAATTCCAGTTGAGCTATTCCAAATCCTGAAAGATGATGCTGTGGAAGTGCTGCACTCAATATGCCAGCAAATTTGGAAAACTCAGCAGTGGCCACAGGACTGGAAAAGGTCAGTTTTCATTCCAATCCCAAAGAAAGGCAATGCCAAAGAATGCTCAAACTACCACACAATTGCACTCATCTCACACACTAATAAAGTCATGCTCAAAATTCTCCAAGCCAGGCTTCAGCAATATGTGAACCGTGAACTTCCTGATGTTCAAGCTGGTTTTAGAAAAGGCAGAGGAACCAGAGGTCAAATTGCCAACATCCGCTGGATCATAGAAAAAGCAAGAGAGTTCCAGAAAAACACCTATTTCTGCTTTATTGACTATGCCAAAGCCTTTGACTGTGTGGATCACAATCAACTGTGGAAAATTCTGAAAGAGATGGGAATACCAGACCACCTGACCTGCTTCTTGAGAAACCTGTATGCAGGTCAGGAAGCAACAGTTAGAACAGGACACACAACAACAGACTGGTTCCAAATAGGAAAAGGAGTACGTCAAGGCTGTATATTGTCACCCTGCTTAGTTAACTTCTGTGCAGAGTAATCATGAGAAACGCTGGGCTGGAAGAAGCACAAGCTGGAATCAAGATTGCTGGGAGAAATATCAATAACCTCAGATACGCAGATGACACCACCCTTATGGCAGAAAGTGAAGAGGAACTAAAAAGCCTCTTGATGAAAGTGAAAGAGGGGAGTGGAAAAGTTGGCTTAAAGCTCAACATTCAGAAAACGAAGATCATGGCATCTGGCCCCATCACTTCATGGCAAATAGATGGGGAAACAGTGGAAACAGTATCAGACTTTATTTTGGGGGGCTCCAAAATCACTGCAGATGGTGATTGCAGCCATGAAATTAAAAGACGCTTACTCCTTGGAAGGAAAGTTATGACCAACCTAGATAGCATATTAAAAAGCAGAGATATTACTCTGCCAACAAAGGTCCGTCTAGTCAAGGTTATGGTTTTTCCAGTGGTCATGTATGGATGTGAGAGTTGGACTGTGAAGAAAGCTGAGCGCCAAAGAATTGATGCTTTTGAACTGTGGTGCTGGAGAAGACTCTTGAGAGTCCCTTGGACTGCAAGGAGATCCAACCAGTCCATCCTAAAGGAGACCAGTCCTGGGTGTTCATTGGAAGGACTGATGCTGAGGATGAAACTCCAATACTTTGGCCACCTCATGAGAAGAGTTGACTCATTGGAAAAGACCCTGATTCTGGGAGGGATTGGGGGCAGGAGGAGAAGGGGACAACAGAGGATGGATGGCTGGATGGCATCAGTGACTCGATGCACATGAGTTTGGGTGAACTCTGGGAGCTGGTGATGGACAGGGAGGCCTGGCGTGCTGTGATTCATGGGGTCGCAAAGAGTCGGATACGGCTGAGGGACTGAACTGAAATGAGGTGCTGGGGGTTATCCTGAGATCTGGGTAGCTGTCCACACCCTAATTCCCAGAACCTGTGGCTGTGTGGCCTTATAGTATGGCAAAAGGGACTTTGCAGATATAATTAAATTAGGATCTTTGGATGGAGAGCTCATTTCTGATTATCGAGGCAGGCCCAAGGAAATTGCAAGAGGCTTTATGAGAGGGAGGCAAGAGAATCCAAGTCAAAAAGAAATGTGATGACAGAAGCAGAAGTTGGAGTGATTCCCTTTGAAGATGAAGGGGCCATGAGCTAAGGAATGCAGGTAGCCTCTAGCAGCTGGAAACGGTGAGGAAATGGATTCTCCTCTAGTCTCCAGAAGGAATGCAGCCCTTGATTTTAGCTACAGGGACTCTTTTGGAATTCTGACCTCCAGAAATGGTTTAAGCCATTTAAGCTAGCTCAAGCCACAAAGTCTGCGGTAATTTGTTAAAGCAGCGATAGGAAACTAATACAAAGGACCACTGTGCTCGGGCCTCAGTGGGATTCCTAGAGTAGTGGCAGAGGAAGGTTTCCCAGGAATCCTTTGGGAGTTATGCTGGAGGCCCCCATTCCACAGTGTGTCTGGTCTCCCTGATTGAGTGCTCCCTCTGGATGTCTGAGACTGAACTAACTCCTAAACCCTTTCCTCCCATGCTGTCTGTTTGGAGACTGCACCCAAGCCAGAATGTAGGAGTCGTCCATTCATGAGCCATTGGGTTGTAGCGTAACAGGCATGCAGCGTGTAGGTCAGGGGATATGAGGACACCGTGAAGATGGGTGAGGGCGTGGTGGTGGAAGAGAGGTACTGCGAGCTGGGCAGACACCAGAAGTGTCCCGGTTGACTTCCAAGCACTTGGGACATGGCCAGTGGGGGCCAGGGTGGGCCAGAAGCACAGGAGACAGGTCAGAGCTGCTAAGAAGGAAAGAGACGCCATGGCCTGTTCCCGCCATCTCACCATGGGTCTAGATGACTTCCACTCCCCTTCCTTCTCTGCCTCCCATGCCCTCGGTGACAAACGGGTGGATTTTTTAAATCTTTTTGTTTTCTTAAACAAAAAACAATGATCAAAACAAGAGAGTGTAACCAAAACATGAGATAGGATTGCTAACAACTGTCAACTCTGGTTGGTGGGAATATGGGTGTCAGCCAGCCTGGCTCAAGTCCCTCAGGTAGACTTCACTCCAAGATCAGGGTTAACGGCCACTACAGGCACCCAGGATCCTCGCCTCTGCCCAGCCAAGAAAAGACGCAAAGAGAAAACATCTGGCTTGGCTTTTTTTTTTTTTTTGATATCCTGCAATTTTTTTTTCTTCCTGTCTTCATGTACATGGTATCATATTATATTAAACTCAATGACAAAAACCATTACTATATCCTGAAGCAAAGGGACTGGATGTGGCTTTATTTTCTCTCAGATATCAGTTTTATCACCACAAAGTCAAACTTCTCTGGATTCTCCCATCCCAGCTCTCAGAAACAGTCGCCTCCCTGGGCCCAGCGACCCTGAGCAGAAGGAGGGTACAGAAGTTGACCACGGGTGATGCGTGCAGAGAGGCACCAGCGCCAAAGACCAGGTTTAAGAATGGAACCCACCAAACCACCTTGGTGCTGGTTAGGTTTTATTTTTAACAGGATGTCTCCTCTTCATTTGTTTTTTCCAAAATATCAGTTATATCAATATTAGAAGTGTAAACAGGTACAAAATATACAGTACATAGAAACAATTTTCTTAACTAGTCTATTGCCTAATAAAAGTACACACAAGGGAGCTGAATGAACAGGAGCCGTGGTCTCCCTGTCCTCGGGGAAACGAGATCCTGGCGGGGTCAAAGAACCAGCGTCTGCCTCAACAAAACAGGAATGGATACTCGTGTGGCAGGGACAGCGTTGGGGTGGGATCAAGAAACCTGAGCCCATTTCTGATTCCACCTTCTTTTAAGATGCCAGCCAGGGGGCAAGCAAGCCCTGCCCTGCCCCCTGGGGTGGGAGGGAAAGGAAGCGCAACCACCAGTCACAGAGGCCGCGGCTCAGCTGAAGTGTGAGGCCTGACACTTCCGGCTCGGGCAGTTAGGGGTCAAATCTTTTAAGAGGGCAGCGTGAAAAGCTGTCCACCCCAGACTGCCGGCCCAGGAGGATGAGCCTCGTGCCGACCCGTCTGACCCAAGGCTCTTGCCAGCTGTCTGCACTCACTGTGCACACGGAGAGGGGGGCGTGCGAGGCTGAGCTGAGTCCCTCCTCCGAGTTAACTTTCTGCCTCTTCTCTTATGGGAAAGGATGCTCCTCTGGGCGGTTCACTAGGTCACAGGAACAATCAAATGAGATTCGGAGCGGAAGCGTTTGGACAGAGAGAAGACACCGCACGAGGAGAAAAGCGGGCATCGGGCTGGAGCAGAGGGCAGCATCCCCCATGGCGGGGTGGTGGGCAGGCCTGGCTCTGTGGCCGGCTGTGCTCCCGCCGCCCCCAACCCCGCGCCTCACCTCTGCAGCCCTACCGGTGTCTTCAGACAGCCCTCCATCACGAGGCCCCGAGTCACATGCGTCCCAGGGCCATGAGGCGGCAGGTGCCTGCCGCAGGGCCGGCACTTGTGCAGGGGGGTCTTTACAGGTGCTGGGAGACGCCGGCCCGCTCTGGCTCAGTCCTCCTCGCGCCCGAGCTGCTGCTGGACGTCCATGGCGCCCTGCTGGCCCCGGGCAGAGCCGGATCTCCACTCCCCTGGGGCTGTGTGCGCGCTGAAACCGGCCCGTCCCCCGGGGGTCACTGGGGCCAGGGAGGTCGGAGTGCCTCCTCGCCCGCATCCCCGGCCGGCCAAGCTCCCGGCAGCTCTGTCAAGACTCCATAAGGACACAGCCCACAACACACACGCAATCCAGAAACCAAAGGTACACTGTTAAAGTTTAAACTGGTACTACTACTATTTTCCAGCTTTGTCTTCCAAGAATTAAAAAAAAGTTTCGTAATTAAATTACTTAAGATTCTATGCTGCTCAGTTTCATAATCAGAGAATTCTACTTTGTTTAGAGGTGGAAGCTGGGCCGTCTGGGAGTTTCTCCTGCTCCGGTGAGCAGTTCAGCAAATGGGAATCTGGTTTTCCCTCCAGGCTCCATCCGTCCGGCTTCGAGGCTTTGCGCACACCGCCCGGCCGTCTGGAGAGGCGATTCTTAACACCCGGGCCTGCGGGGGCCCGAGGGCTGGGCGGCCGCGCAGGGCTCAGAGGTCTCCACCGTCGGTGGGTCCCAGGACACTCAGGCCACAAGTCCAGTCGGTCACGAGGTCCGTGGGGGCCAAGGGTCCTTTGGCGGCGGGGCTCTTGAAGGGGTCGGGGGGCACGGCGGGCAGCGGCGGCAGGGGCTGTCCCCGGGCCGGCTTGGCGCCCGCCGCGTGGTTACGCTGGTGCTTGCGGAGGTGGTCCTTGCGGATGAAGCTCTTGCCGCACACGGTGCAGGTGAAGGGCCGCACGCCCGTGTGCGTGCGGTAGTGGTCGATGAGCTTGGAGCGCTCAGTGAAGCGCTTCTCGCACTCCGTGCAGGGGAAGGGCCGCTCGCCTGTGTGCAGCATGCGGTGCCGGATGAGGTGGGCCGGCCGCGTGAAGCAGCGGCCGCACTCGCCACACCGCAGGCCGCTGCCGTCCCGTGCGCTGCCCGCCGCCCCGGGCACCCCATCGGGCTGGCCCCCACAGCTGCGCTGGTGTGCGCTCAGGCTGACCTGCAGCTGGAAGCTCTTCCCGCACGTGGCACATGTGAACGGCCGCCCCCCCGGGGGGGCTGCCGGGTGCTTCTTCAGACCCGGCTTGTGGCCGAAGCCTTTGGTCCGGCCGGGGTATTTACAGGGGTCGTTGAAGGGTCTCGGGGCCTGGCCGGGGTCCAGCACAGCCTCTCCGTTGTCGGAGGAGGAGAAGGGCAGTCCCTCGGGCCCAGTCCTCGGGTTGAGGCCCGCAGGAGGCTTACACCTGAAATTCCAGCCCCACCGGACCCCCCCGAAGAGCCAGTCCCCTGGAGAGGTCTCGTCCTGGGTCACTGTGGGGGTGGGATCCCCCAGGTCACGCTCGGGCCGGGCGGGCTCTCTCAGCCCCAGCACGGGGTCCTGGCTGGGGAACGAGCTGCCCTGGCTCTCCCAGGCTCCTTCCTGGACAGGACTGGGGAAGAACCTTGTGGCCTGGCCTGGTCCAAACAGTGTCCCGTGGGCTTCTAGGTCAGTAGGGTGCACTGGTGTGGCCACCACTTCTTCTTCTTGGACTTCTGTTTTTATCACAATTTTTACATCTGCTGAGAAAGACAGAAAAGACCAGGTATCATTCTGTCCCCCTTCCTGCTTAGAAAGGGAAGATCTGATACTTTATTCTGGATATTCAGCCCCACCAAGGCCACTCTGAGCCCTAGTCTCCAAGGCTCAGGATCTAGTTCAGCAGAGGTGCCCAAGGTGGTTAGGCAACTGCCTCAAACTGTGGGTGAGGACATCGTGTTCCAGAACTTTCTCTACAGGTAAAGCAACCATCATATCTGCTTACCTTGTTCTAGAGCCTTCACCACAGGTAAGGAACCATTGCATCTCCCCATCACTTCCCATTTTCACTTTGGCTGGTAAGGCTAATCATGAAGCTATTCCAAGGAAGGAACTCAGACCACTGGTGGCAATGCACAGAGCTGGGCTCAGGCACATCTGAGACTGGACCCTGGCTCCCCACAGATCAGCTGCAACTTCAGGCAAGTTCCTCTGTGAATACCCTTTTCCACAGGGTTGCATGAAGATTAAACCAGGCAGCACACGTGAAAGCACTGAGCATGCTGTTTTTGCATGCAGCAAGCATTCAGTAAATGCAGCCAGCTAGCTGCATTTAATGATATATATTTAATGATATATTTAATGATAAAAATACTCATGAAATAGTAATGTTTGATTTTACTTAAATGTACTTGAATTTCACACTTTCAAGTTTTATATCAGAGATCTAGGCTTTTAGCACAATTTGGGGGTGTTAAAATATGACAGAAATTATTGAAGTAACAGCGAATTGTTTTTCAAAACAGAAAATTAATACATAAATATGGCAGTTCTTTTGAAAAGACTCATTTGAAAAGACCCTGATGCTGGGAAGGATTGGAGGCAAGAGGAGAAGGGGACGACAGAGGATGAGAGGGTTGGATGGCATCACCGACTGGATGGATATGAGTTTGAGTAAGCTCCGGGAGTTGGTGAGGGACAGGGAAGCCTGGCGTGCTGCAGTCCATGGGGTTGCAAAGAGTTGTAAACGACTGAGCGACTGAACTGAACTGATGGCAGTTCTTTCCAATTTGAGCTGGTGGACCTCTGTCTTTGGTAGTGCTAATACCTAAGAATTGGTTCCGGTTGGGTTTGGCTTTTCCAGGTCAGAGAGGGGCCAGGATTGCTGAGTCTGGGCAAGAGGTATATATTCTCTCACGGGATCAGCCTGTCAGGACTGACTGGTTAATAACACAAGAAAGGAACTGTGGGAAACATGGACATTCTCAAGAAAGGCTGTTCAAGTCTAACAATGTGGAAGGAGAGAAGGCCAGACTGCACAGCGTTCTCGCATCACTGGCCCCTAAATGCCTCCCGGCTGGCGGGTCTGTTGCCTCAGAAGCAGACGCGAGCACTTCCGGTCCCCATGAGCACTTCCTTTCCTCCCTCTTCCAGTCCTCCCGCCATACCCCGTACCTTCTGTGGAGGCGGCTGTGCTGAGTTTCAGCGTCCCGTCCGAGCAGGCGGAGGAGGGGTGGTGGGGAGGGAGGTCGGCCTGCCAGGAGGTGGGCGGGATAGTGGTTGAGAAGTTGGCGTGGACGCCTGCAGTGAAGAGAGAGCGGGCGAGCGGGTGGGTCAGGGAAAGTGCGGGGAGGCAGGCGCCCGGGGACCCCACCAGCGGCAGCTTTCCCGCCCAAGCATCATGGCCCCACCTCTCCTGAACCAGTTTTTGCCCTCTTCTCTGAGGCACCAGGAAACGCAGATGTGGCTGACTCTTGTCATACAGCCCCCTCCCCCCCTTTTTTTCTCTTTTTTTGAAGTACAGTTACTTTACCATGTTGTGTTAGTTTCTGCTGTGTTAGCAGTGAGTCAGTTATACGTGTACACATATTCTGTCTTTTTCGGATTTCCTTCCCATTTAGGTCACCACAGATCACTGAGTAGAATTCCCTGTGCTGCACAGTACGTTCTCATTAGTCGTCTATTATACATAGTGTATACATGTCATTCCCAAACTCCCAGTTCATCCCACCTCCCCGTCCTTACCCCCTTGGTAACCCTAAGTTTGTTTTCTACCTCCATACAGCGCCTCTTAGGAGGCAGCTGGTGATTTAAATGCTCAGTGCTAGGGCAAGAAGAACAGGGGTGTGGCTGGTGAGAGTGAAGCAGAGAAATACCAGGACAAGAGCATCTCAGAGACAAGAGGGACTCGAAAGATGTCATTTGGAGCAACCCCTGCCACGAGGTGGGAAACCTAAACTAGTCAGGCTAGATGTTCCAGAGCCCGCAGTCCCGCCACAATGCTTCTAGGAACTCCTCCTCCCAGGCCTTGCCCTCAGTCTCTACATCTGGTTCCTGTTGTCTGCTCGCAGCCTCAGCCACTCACCAGAGGCAGCGTCGGTAGAGACATCTCCTGCTCCAGAGTCGAGCTGGCTGAGGCCCCACGGCTCCTCCCCAATATCTGGCTGTCCGGCTGCCCATGCCTCCACACCCAGAGCCTGCTGCTCCTGGAGCTGGAGCTCACCTTCTTGCTTGATCTGCATTAAGAGGTCAGGGGCAGGAACGGGGGGCCCAGAGCCTGAGAAAATAGAGAATGCGTGAGCGACAGCATCAGTGGCCCTGGGGTAGACACACTTCCAGCCAAGGCAAGGCACACAGGGCCTTGCAAAGGTCAAAGAGCCTGGTGGGAAGGGAAGGCAAGAGCTCAAAGAGGAACTGAGGGGCCTTCCAGGCAAAGCACGAGGTCACATGGTATGGAGCACATGGGTCAGGTAGGAAGACAGAACACACGCTCAGAGCTGGATCTCTGGTCCATGAGCAAGGCTGAATTGCCCTAGGGAGGTCCTGTTCTCATTAAACACATAAAATCTACCCCCTGCCCCCACAGTCTTACCCATACACATGTACTTACGCAAGCACAAGAGAAAGAGTCCAGGTATATAAGAGTCAAAGGAGGAACACAGAGTCAAATGAAGAGTTTGGGTGAGGAGCCAACTAGAGCTGCTGAAACAGGATGCAGGTCTTAGGGGCTGGGCTGTGATGTCCAAGTGAGCAGGCAGCAGGGCTGAGCTGCCTGCATCATCAGGATGCAGGTCTTAGGGGCTGGGCTGTGACGTCCAAGTGAGCAGGCAGCAGGGCTGAGCTGCCTGCAGCATCCAGCCAGGGGGCTCTGTCCCGTCGGGGAGATGGGGACTAAGACCATCCATGAGGAAAGGCAAGCTATGAGGAAGCTGCCTCTTGTCCAGGGCCATGGGTAGGGAAGCCATCCAGAAGAAATTAAAAGAAATTAGAAAGTAACTTCATACGACCCATATGGTGCAGAAGCCTTAAGTTGAGAAATTCACAGAAAAGTTGACTGAAAACCATGGCAACCCAAGAGACACCCAAACCAAGGCAAATGCAAACCTGCCCATTAGGGCATCCCCACAAGGCAAGCCTTACAGGGCCCCTACTAAAAGGCTAAACCTACAAACCAGAAGTGGAGCCAACTGGCATGAGAGCCAGAGCAGAACTCACTCCCACAGACTACAGGAAAAAAAGAATAGCTAGAAGGATACAATAGCATATGTATGTTTAAAACAGTCAAAGAAATGAAGGGAGACTCTCTAAGGCAAGGACAGAAAATTATTTTTAAAAAGGCAGATTTGAAAGAGAACCATGCAGACATTCTAGAAATGACAGAAGCAGTCACGGGTATGAAAAAGTCAATGGCTGGCTTAACAACAGAATGAACATAGCTGCAGAGAAACTTAGTGACTCAGAAGACGGAACTGGGGAAACAGTCCAGA
This sequence comes from Bos indicus, assembly GCF_029378745.1. Classification (NCBI taxonomy): domain Eukaryota; kingdom Metazoa; phylum Chordata; class Mammalia; order Artiodactyla; family Bovidae; genus Bos; species Bos indicus. Next base: position 112,848,153 of record NC_091763.1, read on the forward strand.
GCACAACACTGAGAGATAAAGAAATGAAAATATAAAAGAGAAGCTGAGACACAAAGGATTCAATGAGAAGTTCCAACATAAGCTGGTAGAAATCTAGGAGGGAATGAGAAATGGATACATGGCAACGGGTAGAAAGAAATAATGGCTGATAATTTTCCAAAACTGAAGGTATGGTGAGCCCATGGTTTGAAGGAACACACCAATTTCTAAGTAGGGAGTAAGAAAGAATACAAACCTAGACAGTACTTGTGTGAAATGGAATAAGAGCAAAGTCAAAGAGAAAATTTTAAAGGATACCAAAGATAAAAGAATGACATTCAGATTGAAAGCAGATTTCTGTCAGCAAGATAATATCTTCTGTAAGAAGATAATATCTTCAAAATGCTAAGGGAAAATCACTTTCAACTCATTTTATGAGGCTGGTATAATTTTCATTGCATGAACTAGAGAAACAATTTATAAAATGATCATTTATGAACAGATACACAAAGATCCTAAATGAAAAATTACAAATTAAGTCCAGTGATATGTTTTTAAAAAAGAAAACAGACAATACATTAAGAACAAACCAGATTTATCCTGAGAACTCAAGAAGAAGCTACTCCTGGAAAATGCAGTAACACAACTCACAAACAGATTAATGGAGAAAACCATACAGTCATTTCAACGGACACAGAGGCAACATTCACTTCTAATGTTTCTGTCTGACTGGTTAGCTGTGCAGAGGAACTCTTCTCAGTGTGGAATATAAAAAATGATGGGTAAAACATAAAACCCCCAAAGTTTTTAACCATGGATGACCTCTAAGAAAGGTAAATTGGTAACCATGGTAAATTGCCAGGCATTTCCCGCTCTACTGCTGGGCTGTGATGGACTGGGCCCACCTGTGAGAAGCCTGGGGCTCAAGCAGGGTGGGAGGTTGGGCTGGAGACCCCTCACCACCACCACACACATAAACCTGGGCCCAAAGGCAACATTCCCAGTGCACTAAACTTAAAGGTGAAAGCCTGTCCCGTGGAAGGAGACTGCCCATTCTGGCCTTTGGTCTTGGCTGAATGGGAAGAACAGCCTCCCCGGGAGTTGACACAGCCCAGGTGGGTGCTCAAGGGTTTCTGGTGCTGGGCCTCACAAAACAGCATGGCCCCAAAACCTCGAGGCCAACACTGTAGTGACCTGATGACAAGCTAAGGCAGAGAGAGATTCTCAGGACAAGATTTTAAATAGCTCTCAGGCATTAAAGAACTCCCAAATATAAACCACCACCTCAACAGGAAAACTAGTCACCTCAGTCCATCAGAAATCATCAGCTGCAGAATACGAACTGCAAAAACTGGATATGGAAAACCTCATACACAGAATCTGAAGTTTAATACACTCACAGAAATAAATAGAGTGAGAGCATAATGAATAAGAGATGGACAAAACAGTGGTAACATAAAATAATTGAGATTTAGAAACCCAACCTGGAGGTTAAACAACAGAATGGAAACGACCGGCTACAGCGAGGTGAACCAACTAGAAGAAAAGATCAGAAGAGATGTTTCAGAGCTCAGTGAAGGGACGGAGAGGAAGATGTGAAGAGAAGGTCAAAGTTATGAACTGATGTGAACCATTCCAGAATAGGAGAGCAGAGGAAATGGGGCCAGGTAGTATTCACAAAGACAGTGCTGCAAAACTCCCAACTCGTTGAAAAACATCAGTGATTGGAGCAGGATAAAGAAAGAGAAATCCACACCTTGATACACTGTAGTGAAACTGCAGATGACCAAGACCAATATCTAAAAGGCAGGGGAAAAAAGATTTCCCACAAGAATACTGGCTAGCAAATTATCTTCAAAGGGCTAAAAGAAGCTAACAATCAAACTAGAATTACGTCCTTCAAATGTAGAAATGGAGGAAGGACATTTTCAGGCACATATAAACACATATACAAACCTACACAACTCAGAGTTTTTATCATCACCAGATCCACACACACACACACACAAATAACAAGTGTGTATTTTAGAAGATAAACATCTCCAGATTACTTCTAAAAGAATAGAAACAATACATAACTTCCAAACTAATTAAAAATAATAGAAGGTCCTATAACTATTAAAGAACTTAAATCAGTAGATAAAAATCTTCCCTAGAAAGAAAAACATTCAAAGAATAGATAATTCCAATATTACAGAAAGTCTATGACCAAATTAAAAAAAGAAGGAATGCATCATAACTTTTACCTTTAATATCAAAACCAGACAAAGCCAGTCTAAGAAAGGAAAAGTATAGGCCAGGCTCACTCATGAAGAAAGATTCCAAAATTCTAAACAAAATACTTAGCATATTAAGTCTAGCACTGTTTATAGAGGATCATGAGTAACTTAGACTTTTCCCCAAGGTTGCAAGCGTGGTTCAACATTAGAAAAATAACATAATTTACCATTATGAGGAGGTTTAAGAAGAAGAATCATATAATTGTCTCTCTTTGCGACCCCATGGATTGTAGCCTGTCAGGCTCTTCTGTCCATGGAATTCTCCAGGCAAGAGTACTGGAGTGGGTAGCCGTTCCCTTCTCCAAGGGATCTTCCCAACCCAGGGATCAAACCCAGGTCTCCCACATTGCAGGCAGATTCTTTACCATCTGAGCCACTAGGGAAGCCTATAATCATCTCAATAGATACCAAAACAGCATTCCATAAAAATTCACAGCTATTCTTTTTTTTTTTTTCCAAATTAATCATTCTATTTTATTCATGTTGAGTGTTATGAAAGAGTACAGAGTATAATGAGTGCTTGACTTGGCCATTAAACTACATGAGGATCTGAAGGTTTTCTTAGGAATTTATGATTCTATTGAGATCTGATAAATGAGTCAAAGCTGGATAAAGAGACGACTAAGGTTCAGCTGTTCTTGTTAGAAATATCTAGTCAACCAGAAATAGAGAAAACTCTTTTAGCCTGATAAATGACACTGATCAACAAAACCTTTAACAAATATTAGACTCAGTGTGAAAAGTTAAAAAGCATCTTCTTTAACATCATGAACCAATTGGACACCTGTTGTCATCACTTCTGTATAAGAATTTTCTGCGAGCTCTCAGCTAGCACACAAGAGAAAACTAAAAGATTTGAAAACAAACAAAAAATTCATATTACTCATAGGGGATATGATGATCTTTTTAGAAAACCTGAGAATCATCAGACAACTATTATAAAAGTTATTAGGACTAATGAGAATTTTAGCAAAGTTCTTAGAAATATCAATAAATAAAAGACAACTGCATTTTCGTTTACTCCTAGGGTTTTAAGGGAGCATAGCAATCACCATTTTTCTTCCCTGTCATGGATCTTAACAATCAGAGAACTAAAACCCAAGAGGAAGGCTGGTGAGGATAAACTCTTCTTATAACTGATAAACAGGGATGCAGCTTTTATCTGTGGCAAGAGGGGTCCTCAGTACTGACCCTGGATCAGGAAGTCACCCACTGGACCATGGTGAAGGAGGCTTTCCCCAGTACAGCAGCACATCCCTGGGGGCGGCCAGCTGCCCAAGGGAAGAAGGGTGGGCAGGGACTGTGCATGTCCAAGCCTTGCTCCCAAACTCCCTGACAAGGTGCGTCCCTGGTGGGATGCCTAACTGTGTGGGAGACGGTGGGATGTTACATAACCGAGCCCTGTCCCAGAAGAAAAAGCACTGGGAAAGGGTGCTCCCTGTCCCAATGACCCCAGCACACAGCAGCAACAAACAGAAAATGCACCTTAAAAAAAGGCACCATGACAACAGTGATTCAAAACATGCAAAGAATGGAGGAATATAAGATATAACAAAAAAATGTTATAAAACTTCACTGAGACATTACAGATGAGCTGCACGGAGGGACTTAACGATCTTCACAAATAAAACCCTTAATATAGTAAAAAGGTCAGTTCTCTCCAAAATGATTAACAGAATGCGTGCAATTCCAACCACAATCCCAACTGGATTTTTTATGGAATTTGGTAAGGCAATTAGGACGTTTACCTTAAAGGACAAAGGAAAGGAAGCCCAGAGTGCCAGTAAAAAAGTACCAGCATTCCAACCTCCCATGGCCATAAAAGTTTGTTCCGGATGGATTAAGAACTTGACCATAAAAGGCAACATTTTAGAAGAAAAATAAGATGGTGTATCATGACCTTGAGGTAGGGGAAAATTCCTTAATTAAGATATAAAAAGGACAAACCGTAAAGGTAAAAAATTAGAAAGTCCAGGTATGTTAAAATAAAAAGCATCTGTTCTTTAAAATCTACCGTAAATGGAGAAAATATATATGTGGGTGGCTCAGAGGGTAAAGCGTCTGCCTGCAGTGCAGGAGACCTGGGTTCGATCTGTGGGTCAGGAAGATCCCCTGGAGAAGGAAATGGCAACCCACTCCAGTACTCTTGCCTGGAAAATCCCATGGACAGAGAAGCCCGGTAGACTACAGTCCATGGGATGGCAAAGAGTCGTACATGACTGAGCGACTTCACTTTCACTTTCATATATATATAGGGAAAGAATTAATATTTAGAACAGTAAAGAACTCTTACAAGTCAATACAGAAGGGGAAAACAAAAGTATACAGAAGGCGGTAAGAAGCTTCAGCTTGCGAGGCGCAAGCAGCTGCTTGGGGCCGTGCACCTGCCAGTTCCAAGGCTGTTTTCACCTCGAGAGGAAAACAGGCCCCTTCTCTTTTCTTTTCACGGGCCCCCCCCCAAAAAAAAAAAAAGTATACAGAAGGCATAAGCAGGCATTTTACAAAAGAGAAAGATAAGTGGCCCATAAACAGAGGATATAATGTTCATTGATTAGGAAAAGACACATTTGAAACTATAAATTTTAAACCATTTCACTGCCACCAGATGGGCAGAAATAAAAATAGACAGCATTTCTAGGGCTGAGGACAGGGTGCGCTACTGCTGGAGAGCACACCGAGACGCTACCGGGAAGAGCCACGTGTGCGCTTTCCTATGACCCAGCAGTTCTGCTGCCCGGCCTCCACCTTGAGAAACTCTTACACGTGCGTAAGACTTTCCACCACAGCATTGTTCCTGAAAGCAAAACAGTTAGAAACAGCACAAACACCCATCACCAGCAGAAGGGAAAAACACATCCTGTGTTACATTCAAAAATACAAACTATAAAGGGGTGAAAATCATGAAAAGGAATGAACTACAGCTATACTACATCAACGTGGATGGCTCTCAAAAACGTAAAGTCAAACGAAAAAAGCGAGTTAAAGAAAAAAAAAATATATATAGTATGATCTCATTCATAGAAAGTTCAAAACTGGTTAAACAATGTTACTTAGGAATATATACACAGGTAATAAAAAGGCAAAGAAAAGCAAGGGACTGATCTCAGAGGTCTGCATTTCTGTTTATCTGTGAAGAGTAAGGGAGGGTGTGGGGTCTGGAAGGGACAATGGGTTCTAGAAGGTTAGAAGGTTCTGGTTATGATCTATTTCTTATGTTGGAGGTTGGGAATATGGGGGATGTTGACTAATTGTTCTCTCAACTTTACCTATTTTGTTTATGTTATGTATATTTATTCTGTATGTATTTTTTATGTTATACAATACACAGTAACAATGTATGAAAGAAATAAAACAATATTTAAAAAAGAAGCATTTGGTATAATATGACGAATTTGTTCAGGATTAAAAACCATAGCCAGAAGTGGAAGGAAACATCTTTAAACTAATAGTTATCTTCAAAAGTCTATGGCAGATTTTTTAATGATGGCCATCCTGACCCGTGCAAGGTGATACCTCATTGTACTTTTGATTTGCATTTCTCTAGTAATGAGCGAAGTTCAGTGCTAATGAGGTGGATGAACCTAGAGCCTATTATACAGAGTGAATCAGAAAGAGAAAGACAAATACTGTATATTAACACATGCATATGGAGTCCAGAAAGATGGTGCTGATGAACCTATTTGCAGGGCAGCGATGGAAACGCAGACGTAAAGAACAGACCTGTGGCCACAGTGGGGGGAGGAGAGGGCGGGGCACACAGACAGGAGCATGGAGACAGATCCATGACCGCATGTAAAATAGGCAGCAAGTGGGGATTCGCTGCGTGACACAGGGAGCTCAACCCAGTCCTCTGTGACAACCTCGAGGGCTGGGGTGGGGAGGGAGGTGGGAGCAGGGTTTAGGAGGGAGGGGACATATATATGCTTGTGGCTGATTCATGTTGATGTATGGCAGAAACCAATACAATATTGTAAAGCAATTATCCCCCAATTAAAAAACAAAAAGTCTATGGCAAAAAAATCACCCTAAATGCTGAAACTCCACAGACAAGGACGCCAGCTATCGTGGCTGCTACTAATATTTAACCATGTCCTATACCCACTGCGAAACCAGAAAAATAAAGTTAAGACAATTTCAAAAGAAGAGGTAACTTTTGTGCTGTCCAGGGACGGCCCAACTGTCTATGTAAAAAAAAAACCTGGGAATCTAAATTGACAAGTCATTAGACGTAATGAGAGGTTGAGAAAATGTTTTCTTTCACTAAACAGAGTCAGCGGCATAACTGCACACCTGCAACAACTATTTAAAACGTGTAATTAATTTAAAAATCTCATCCACAATAGAAACAACGAGCAGGAGAAAAGCGTTAAAGCCTTATTCAGGCACACGCAGAAGGCGACAATAAACGAGTCTTCCTGTGGATAAGGGGGCTCCATATTGCAATGACAGGAGTTCTCCAGACGTGAAATCACAAAGGAAATGCAATTCCAGTCAAAATTCCAAGAGGATTTCTGAGAACCTGACGTAAAGGTTCTGAAATCCATATAGAAGAACAAAGGTCCAGGAATAGCCAAGAAAAGTTTAGAAAAACAAGTAGGGAACGTGTAGTCTCCTAGATTTCAAGGCTTATGATGAAACTAACAACAGTGAGAATTGGTACAGAGACAGAGACAGAAGAAATGAGTGAAGACAGAGAAACGGTGCACGCGTGTACGGAAATCTGGTTCATGATGCGACGGACATTACACACGGAGAAAAGGAAGAACATCCAGTGAACTCTGCTGGAAGGTCAGATGTCTTGTGGGGAAACTTTGAAAGAATTCTCCCTTGCAATCTACACAAATACGAATTCTAGTCGGATTAAAGACTTTAATGTGAAAAGCAAAACTAGAGGGAGGCAGGAAAGGATATTTTAAGGCAGAAAAAGCACAGATCGTAAAGGCAAAGGCTGGTGTTAATGACTCCGCCAAAAATTAAAACTTCTACCCAAGGACTACAAAGTTAAAAGACCTGCCACAGCCTGGGAGAAGATAATCTGTAATGTAAATAACAGATAAAGGGTTCATATCCCAAACTACATAGAGGTCCTGAATCAGTAAGATAATGAAAACAGCAGAAAAACAGAAAAAGATAATTCACTGGAGAAGAAACCAAATAACAATCTGAAGAAGGTGCTCAGCTCCACTCACAACTGGGGAAATGCAAATTAAAACAAGATACCATTTCATTTCCATCAGACTGGCAAACATCTAACTCTGAAAACTGGGCAAGGAATTAAGAAGACAGGCACCACCCGTAAGGGCTGGGGAGCACAGATGCCCAGGGTGGGTGATCTGTGGTTAAGCGCAAAGGCAGAGGTGCAGGCTGGCACGCCCTTCCTGGTCTGTTCCCTAGAGGAACACCAGCACCTGGACACGGAGAGACGCCTTTGAATGTCCACTCGACTACCACTTGTGACGGCGAGAAATTAGAAACCACTTATGCACAACTCAACAGAGGGATGGATAATAAATTGAGATATAGTTGCTTTTGGAATACTAAGCATCCATTTTAAATGAATGCACTTGATTTATATGCATCAATAGAGATAAGTATGAAATACAGAGTACTCATAGATAGTATGACATTTATGTGATGTTTTCAAGACACACAGAACCATATTCTGTATTGTTTATAGCTACATATGTACATAATAGAAGTTTTAAAATGTGGATAGAGAGGACAGACATCGACTTTTGGACAACTGGTTACCCTGGGGAGGAATGAGACTGAGAGAGCTGAAAAGGAATTTAGATTACATCAGAAATATATTTTTTCACACATACATACAAATGATGAAACACGGCACACGTTCAACAAATATTAAATTCCTACTCTGTGCTATATATATACACTCTGTGCAGTATTCTAGGAGCCCAGATTATATGAACAAAATCAATAGAGGTTCTTATCCTCTTGAGATTTATATCCTAACGAAGGTGGGGGTGGTTACCAGACAAGCAAATCTATAAATACGAAACATGTATCTTCTATAAATACGAAATATATTTTATTTCTACATACTTAATAATATCTTTGTCCACATGAAACCTGTGAATATAAAACAGTATCTGCAGAGCACGCCTGGCAGAAGGTAGGACCAGGAGCAAAGGCTCAGAGGCTGGCCCAGTGTAGAGCTCTGGGAGAACAGCAGGGAGGCTGGGACAGGAGTGGAGCGCCAGGGGGACGAGCCCAACGGTGCGAGTCGGTGCATGGCCAGCAGGGCTGTCTGCTGTAACGCGGGAGAGCAGACCCTAGAGGGTCAGGGAGACGGGCAGGAGGTGCCTGCCATGAGGCCACGCAGGAGACCAGGGACCTGAGAGTCTGCAGGCAGTGCTAGCAGGGTTTCCCTGATGGGACGGACGGGTGTGGATAAGGGTCAGAGACGACCATGGGTTTGGGGCTGCAGCGGAGGATGGAGGCTGCCTACTGCCTGGGAGGAGTGGGTTTTGATGGCGGACGAGGAGCTTGGCGAGACACGTGTTTCAAACAGGACGTCCATAACCTGTCCATGGGGACATGGACCCCACAGAGTTCAGGGGAGAGGTCCCAGTGAGAGCACCCACCAGGATGACTGGGTGTGGGTGTGGGAGGGCACACGGAGGGCACCCCAACCACGAAAGGTCAGAAAAGGTGGGGGGGCTGGAAATAGCAAAGGACAGGCAGTAGGAAAACCAGGAGAAGCACCCCTGGTGCCCAGGGGAGGGGAGGGGAGGGGAGCAGGCGGGACTCTTGGGGCAGAGCCTGAGGATGTGGGGTCGGGGGTGGGGGGTGGGCTTGCTGGGGACTGAGTTCCACAGAGCACTACCGTGGGAGGACTTCAGGGTTGCAGAAAAGTGGAGAGGAGGTATGTCAAGGGGCTGCACCAAGCCCTGAGCTGGGGAGGGCGAGCCAGGGACCAGGCTGGGAGGGAATGGGGGGCCACCTGGCAGGGGTTCCCGCAGAGGAGCTCAAGGCCAAGAGAGGGGAATGTGAGTGCCCGGAGGGGGCAAGGGGGAGGGTCTCGCCAGAATCCACCGCATTTCCAGGCCCCTATTTCACTCTCTTAGCATGCTGGAGAAGCCAGGGAGGCCTCCCCACAGATGTTGTCAGTGCAATAAAACAGACCTACGGGGAGCCTCCCACCCTGGCAAGCGGCTGGCTGCCCATGTGTCCTAACTGTCTTCCCCATCCAGGCAGCACTCTGCTCTTCGTCAAGGTCTTGCTTTTAGCACAGTCCCTGGCACCCGGGAGACTCTCAAAAAAAAACATGTTTGTTGACCTAGACGGGTGAATGCTTTCTGGGCACAGCCTGCCCCTGGGAAATGGCAAATCCAACTGTGGTGATAACGGCACACATGGAGACACATTTCATAAATCACAAATTAAACACAGAAGACTGTTTACTAAGACAGGTGTTCAGACAAGAAGGAAAGCCCCAGGCAGGTGGTGCAGACAGACAAGAGGTCTTGGGAGGAGGCTGGCTTGAGGCTGCAGGGGCTGCCCCCTGCTTACGGACAGACTGTCGCAGACCCCCGGCCCAGCAAGGTCTTCCCTTCACCCGTTTGGCTTTTCTCATGTGTCCACCTGTCCTTCTCTTAACTTTCAAAGGTGCTGACTGGCCCAGGAAAACCTGAGAATGTGGTGTCGGGTATCCAGATTCACCTGAAATAAATCGGTGGCTCTGGTCAGACTGAAACGTGACTAACGGGTCAATGTTCTGTGATTGCTAATGGGTTTCAGTGAAATCTGGTTCTCGGGTGGAGGCAAGGCTGACTCTTTGAAAAGCTATGAATGAACTAAATCCTGTCTTCATGACCTTCTACCTTCCTGTCTGCTTCCTGCTCCCTCTTCCCCTAATTCCGAGCCACAGACACCATCTCTTTCCTAAAAACTAGGTTTGCTACCTGTTTCCATGCTGGGAAGCTGAACAGCTAAAGGTCATAAGAAAACTCGTGTTTAAAGCATTGCTGTTTTTCCTTAGCTGTCCCTGGAAAGAAGGTCATACCCGCCCTGGCCATGTCCCGCCCCCGGGTCCATCCGACCCCCTGCTGTCTCCCCGGCCATCCCCACCCCTCACCTGGACTCGGGTCCACGGGAACATCTGGAACCTTGGGGCCAGCACGACGCCAGCTGCACGGCTCCTTCCCCTGTTCAATCTGAGAGAGGACCTCGGGCTTGGAGATGGCGTAGTCTGAAGAAGAACAGAAGGGTTAGCTTTGGCCACGTTCCACTTAAGAGGTGGGGATAGGCAGCCCGGGAAACCAAGATGGCCTAGAAACCACACCTCTCGATTGGTACAGGGCAGTGATTCTCAAGCACAGGTGAGTCTGTCTCCCAGGGGGAAAATGGTCAGAGTCGGAGATGTTTTTGGTTGTCGAGACTGGGGACGGGGCAGAGGTGCCGCTGGCATCCGCTGGCAAGAGGCTGATGGCCGTCCTACAAGGCCCAGGATGGTCCCCAAAACAAAGCCTCATCTGGCCCAAGATGCGGTGCTGAGCATAAGACACGTTGATACAGGGTCTCTGGGTTAAGAAGCAGTTGTTGTTTAGTCGCTCAGCCGTGTCTAACTCTTTGCGACCCAGTGGACTGTAGCCCTCCAGGCTCCTCTCTGTCCATAAGATTCTCCCAGCAAGAATACTGGAGTGGGTTACCATTTCTTTCTCTAGGGGATCTTCCCAACACAGGGATCAACTGCATCTCCTACACTGGCAGGTGGGTTCTCTACCACGGAGCCACCAGGGAAGCCCCTAAGAAGCAGTGCATTCCTGCAAACCGGAATATAACCTCACACCTGTTCCTGCTCCCACCTCATAAGCACGCCTTGTTGCCTTCAGACCTGCGATCACACAGACATCATCTGAAGAGGTAGTAAGTCCAGAAGAAACAGTCCAGGCCTTCTTGGGGGGTATTGCATGAGGGTAGCGGCAGCAGGCCCAGGGTCAGGGAAGCCGCCAGGTAAGAGGGCAGCACTGGCTGCGAGAAGCCTGGGCTGCCCATACTCTCCTCGGTCAAGGCCTCATGTCTCAGTAAGAGAAGGCGAGAGCAAAAGCACTCCTCAAACGTGGACTGATCGTACAAGATCTGAGAAGTGGAGGAGCCTCCTCCGCTCCAGGACTCAGCAAGAGACAGAAACGGCTGTGCTCTGGGCCTGGTTAGGAGAGGGGTCGCTATGCCTCTCAGTTTGGCAATCCGTGAACTTCACTGGGCAGAAGACAGCCTTTGACTCAGTCACCCTGGGCTCAACTTCAGTAAGAGGAGGGAGATAACTGTCCATGGTCAAGGGTCCCAGTGATTTACGTGTCCTTGCGATAAAAAACCACCAGCAGCAAGAAAGAGGTTGAGATCTCCCCGTGCTGTCTGTGCTTAGTCGCTCAGTTGTGTCCGACTCTTTGCGACCCCATGGACTGCAGCCCGCCAGGCTCCTCTGCCCAAGAGGATTCTCTAGGCAGGAATACTGGAGTGGGTGGCCATGCCCTCCTCCAGGGGATCTTCCTAAACCCAGGGATCGAACCCAGGTCTCCCACATTGCAGGTGGATTCTTTACTGTCAAGGAAGCTCAGGAATACTGGAGTGGGTAGCCAAGCCCTTCTCCAGGGCATCTTCCTGACCCACGAATCGAACTGGGGTCTCCTGCGTTGCAGGCGGATTCTTTACCAGCTGAGCTACCAGGGAAGCCCTGAGACCTCCTTAAATCACATTTAACCAGGAAATGAATCGCATGCCTTACCCAGGGAGACCAGCGTCTCATAGTTGCCCCTCATCACGTGCTTGTACAGCTCCTTCTGCCACTCGTCCAGCTTGCCCCACTCCTGCTCAGAGAAATACACGGCCACGTCATCAAAGGGCACCTGGAACCACAGGGTCACGCAGGCTCACCCACACGCCAACGGGCAAGGGCCGTGGGCTGTCCCACCCCTGGTGCCCAGGGCTTACCTTGGGGGCCTCGCCCTTGCTGCCCGGGGGCAGCCGCAGGATCCAGAAGTTTCTGTTCCTCAGCAGGTTTTCCACATTCTCCAGCCGCCTCTGCAGCAGCCCGTACTCCTGCAGCAGGGTCCCCAGCACGGCCCACTTGCCCTCCAGCTGGTTCCCGAACTCCACGGCTGTCTTCTCGCAGTCGGCCAGCTTCTTCTCGGCCATGCCCGTTCGGCCTTCTAGGGAAAGCAAGCGGGCGGCCTGCGATTCAATCTTCCTCTCCATGGCCTGAATCGTGGCTGCCATTGTCCAGGGAGAAATCTTTCAGAAACAAGAGAGGAGACCAGCATCAGTCATTCCATCTGCTGTGTTCCAGGAGCCCCCTCTCCCCGAGGCGTCAGGGAGCTGTGCTGGGAGGGGGGAGCAGTGCGCATGGCGGGATGGGGGTGGTGTTCAGGCCGGACCTCCGCCTGGGGGGTCAGCTCCTCTGGGTGGGTACCCTCCCTCCAGGCCTCTGCAGCCCACCTATGGAGACCCCAGTCACGGCACTCAGCACCCTGTACAGTTAAGTTACCTCCCGCCTCTGCCTCTGAAGGCAGTGCTGTATCTGCTCACAGCACACGGGGCCCATGGTAGGCGCTCGGTGCAATTGTGTTAGATAAATAGTGACTGCAAGCTGCTGGTATGTTTTAGTGGAGAAATAGTAAACTGCAGGTTTATTAGCGCCTAGCCAGCACCTCCCATCATAACCGCACAGGATCTGTCTACTGACGATGACCTAGCAAAAAAAAAAAAACAGCTGGTTCACTGAAACAACACAAACACGAGCGTTGCTCAACTGCTCTTTTTAAAAAAGCATCTCGTGTCTCTTTAATAAACATGGAAATCCAGCGACCAGTTCTTCTCCACCCTAGGACAATCTGATTTTGTCCCCTTCCCAATTACTACCCCCCTCAAACTAAAAATCACCATGACTGCAAATCTCCCCCCCTCCCCCGGCTCTGCCCCCAGCCAAGAGTTAAGACTCCGATCCAACATGAACACCCTGCCCGGGTGAGACTGACTGTCTCCTCTTACTGTTCCCACCACTCACAAGGGGAGAACCAGTTTCAGACATTTTTGGTGCTGCCCCAGGATCAGTGACACACCTTACAGACAGATGAGGAAGGTAAGACATTTGCCAACAGGTTAGACTTCATATGTGCTGCAATCATCATAAAGACACGGAGACTCCCCAGTGACCTGCCTGGCACATTTTGCTTTGGGTGGGCTAGACCTCTAGACACCCCCTACACACACACACACACACACACACACACCTGAAGGTAGGCTAGACCTCTAGACACCCCCTACACACACACACACACACACACACCTGAAGGTAGGACCCATGGGTCAGGGAGGAAGACCTGATATTTATACCTTCTGGCAGCGTCTGAGGATCAATGGTCCTCAGAATGACCTTACAACATTCTAAAAATCATTCCTAACCAAATGTTTGGTGCCTATTTGCAAAGTTAAAAAGTGACTCATAGGAACCAGTGAGGATTCATTTAGAGAGTTGCTGAGAACCAAGACACGGGTGGACACCTCAGAAAATAGTGACAAGACAGTTTGAAAACAGGTTGGAAAAACTGTTGAGGACGGAGCATCTGGGATCGTGGGGTTGTCTGTAAGGCCGCTGGACCAATGACCTCTGACCTGAAGAAGGAAGACAGATCTCAAAGGATGGAGGAGCTGGACTGGCAGAGAAACAACTGGATGTGGGTGGGTCTCTTGCTCAAGAGGTAAGTGGTTCTGCCCTGAGGCTGTGGGGACTGCACCAGCCTGGCACCTTGGGCTGGCTCAGCCCTGCCTCTGAGTGCGAGGCGCCCCTGGGCACGGGGCCACGTTTCTTCCCTTCCCCTCAGTCCTCCTCTGGTGACCAGTCCCTGACACAGGGCCCCGGACGCTAACAAGTGTCTTCACTTTACTGCCCAGCTCCGTATCCCCTAAAAGCCTACTTAACCTCCTCCAAGAGCATCCGACTGCCATTATCATCATCTTTGTGTTGCAAAAGGGCCTTTGCATAAACTCTGACCTTATAGACAAAGGCACCACCCAGTTTTCTGACATTTTAACGGGGGCCCAGGGAGCCTCCTGGAAGGCTTCCACACTATTTGGTGGGAGGAGGCCACTGCTCAAGGACCCCTCCTCACTGAAGGGTGAGCGGACGACATGGGGCTGGCCTCAAGGCTCCTGCCAGGGAAGCAGAAACCCTCCGCCTGGGAGCGGCCGATGGGAAGAGAACGGCCAAAGCCTTCAGTGGCTCCCCACCCGGGATGATGCAGTCCAGGTCCTCACACCCCTTCCAACTCTCCCTGCGGCCTCTTCTCCCCCTGCCTCCCTACCGAAACCTCCTTTTCCAGGCAAACGGACTCCTCCTCGAACACACCGGCCGGGGCCCGCCTCTCCGTGTCCAAGCCTCCTATCCTATCCGAAAAGCTCCACCGGGTCCGCGCACAGGCTGGTGAAACCCGAGCCTTCCCCTGCAAGCCCCACTCACATCTCAGCAGCCCAGGCCCAGAAGGTGTCCTCCCCTGCCTCTTTCGTGTTTTCCTTCGCCATCACCAAGTGTACCTGTCTGCTTGCCCCGAGGCGTCGAGTGTCCCAGCACACAGAGCGACCCTCTCTTCCCACGCACTTGCCAGCTGTGCGATCCTGGGCAAGTTAACTTCTCTAGGCCTCGGGTTTTTTCATGACAGTGAGGACCTACCCCCGCCCTAGGTTTGCTGCGAGGACAAAATCACGCCTAACGGCTGGTGCGGCGCCTGCCTCTACGAAACCGGGGGGAGCAGCTGTCTCCCCGCCCCGAACCGCACCCCCACCCCCCCGAGGAGCTGGGCGCGCAGAGGGGGACTCGGTGCCTGCGGAGTCGCGGCCGCTCCGGACACCTCCCAGGTGCCACCAGGCCGCTGGGGGGAGCTGGGGGGTAGCGAGCGGTGGGCAGAGAAAGGAGACGCGGGGTGGTGGTGGTGGGGGGCGCGCGCGGAGATGGGGGGTGGCCAGCGGATGGGGCGGGGGCAGGAAGCCCCGGAGGGCAGCAGGAACTCGGCGAGGGGCGGCCCGCGGTGCGGGGACGACCGGTTCCGCCCGGCTCAGGCTCGGCCCAGAACGGGGAGGGGGGGCGCCCAGCCGGCGGGCGGGCGCCGTAGGCCCCGGCGGACCCCGCGTCCCGCTCGCCCGGAGCCCCAGGCCCGGCGGCCAGGCCCAGCCACCGGAGCCCTTCCCCAGGGCCTGCGGCGCCGTGTGCTGGGCCCCGGCCGCCCCGGGGGCCCCCGAGTCCGCGCGTCCGTGCGCGCGGGCCGCCCTTACCGGAGCCGCGGCCGCCTCAGCCATGGCCCTGCGCTGTCCGGCCCGGCCCGGAGGAAGTCGTCGCCGCCGCCGCCGCCGCGCGCGGCCCCACGCAGGCCGGCCCCGGGCCTCTCCGCAGGCGGCGCTCGCCCGGCCCCGCCGTCCCCACCCGCGTCGCCGCGCTCCTCGCTGGCCGGCCCGCGCCGCTCCGCCCGCAGACGCGCCGCCGCCGTCAGCGCCCGGCCGGTCCACACTGCATCCTGGGAGCCGGCGCAGGCCCGTGAGGCTTCCTGGAGGCAGCGCGGCCGCACAGCCCCACCTGCAGCCCGGAGAGGCGAACGGCAGGCGCGGCGTCCGCCCCGCCCCGCCCCGCCCCGCCCCGCCCCACCCCACGGCCCGCCTGCCTGCCGAGCCCCCAGACGCTGCCCGGCCCGCCGGCCCAGCGAGTCCCCAACTCCCCCAACCCCTGCCCCGCCGACTTGCCCACACTCCCCCTCACCCCAACCCCCGGCCCCCGCCAACCCATCGACTCACCGGCCGCCCGATCCACCGGCCCGCCGATTCTCCGGCTCCCTCGATCTACCGGCCAACTGGCCCGCCACCCCGCCGACACCCCGATCCCCAGATTCCCCGACGCCGGGACCCACCGGCCGCGGCCGGGCGCGCGCGCAGAGTCGTGGCCTGGACGCAGCGTCCGACCTGCCTGCGGGGCCGCGAGCGTCTCGGGCTTCCGTCCCCCTGCGCCCCGAGGGGCTCAGTGACCGAAAAGAATCTCCCCGCTGCAGGGAACAGCCGGGCCGCCCCCCGCCCCGCCTGGTGACCGCGGCGACGGCAGCCGCCCCCCCTCCCCCCCACCCCATGCCAGCCCCGGGAGGCCCGCGCCGTCTCCCCAGGGGCAGGAGGCCACGTCGCCTCTGCGGCTTTGGGTCCTGGCCCCCGTGCTCGGGGCTTCTGCGTGTTCACTTCCTTGGCCAGCCGTCCCTCCTATTCACCTTCGAGTTGAAATGAAAAACGTCCTTCCAGCAATAGGAATATAGTTCACTATATCCCGGTAGGCAGCACTTGCAACTTTCTCTAACGTGTGGGTGACCTATAAAAATGTTTTTTTAATGCAGTGGACAAGGGAACACAACACCAATACCTGAAATTATTTCGCTCAAAAAGTTGGTAAGGGAAGATGTTCATGACACTTTAAGAGAAGTCTGTCCAGGATGGTTATATGATTTTACATATTCTGTATATAATATATATTAGGTATATCATGATTACGTAGATAATCATTGGAAGGTTTGGAAGCATATGGTCTAAGTAGTTCTCTAACAATCAGACCACAAGCCATTTTTATGCATTTTCTAACTTAGATGCTTTACGTTTTGTAGTAACGACAGTAATGTTTTAAAAACATTTTGTAATAACAAGAATAGTATTTTTTTAAACGAGGAGAGAAAAATAAGTCTCAAAACTCTAAAGGCGAACCGGAGCGGGCGGACAGAAAGCGCCTTTGACTGACGCCCCCGTGTGGCCGTGCAGATGCATTGCCGCCCAGCATTTCCTCTTAACCGGACTCTGGGCTGAGAGGGACCTGCGCACCACGTGCTCGGTACTCCGCAGGGCTGCGGCTCTGGCCGTCCCGGGCCTTAAGGTGCCCTTTGTTTTCTCACCATCACCTGGAGCTGAACATACCGCAAGGGGGTCATCCCGCATGCGTACTTTGTGTATGAAATTGGAATCTCCCCAGGAGGAGCGGGGGTGGGGAGGCGACACTTTACTCACAGTGTTGCCATTGCGGGAGGTCTTTTCCGGTGCCTGACTTTCTTTTTCTCACTGATGCTAGCCCAGCTGGTTTCTGATGTGCGCCCCACCCTCCGACCCTGCCTCTCAAATGTGGGAGTGTGATGGGGGATAAGGGTTTCCCAATTGGAGCCCCTGCATCCTTTGGCCTTTTGGAGGAAATTCGTGAGCTGGCAAAGTCGACCAACTCACTGCAGGAGAATGTTCTGGAATCTGCCCCAGGGTCCTTTACCTTTTTTAATTTTTTTCTTTTTCTTTTCCTTTTAGCTTTTCTTCCATATCATCTTTCCTTCCCAAATAACCCATCCCCTGTACCAAGGGTGCACACCTGAAGCTTGTATAATTGGGGAATATGAAGAAAAAAATCTTCACCAAATTCCAAGTTTTAAAAAGTCTGTACTCAAGTGACACAAGGGATGCTGTCTGAAGCTTCCTTAGCTTCACAGAAGTCCTTGATTTAAAAAAAAAAAAAAAGGCCATCAGAACCTAGCCAAGTCTTGTCTAGGTTGGGACTTGTGCAATGGGGTTACTGTGGGGAGAACTCGGGTTCTAGGACGTGAAAGTTCTATTATTTACTGGTTCTATTATTTACTTGGGCCCATCTGCCAGCCTCTCCCCGGCTCTCCTTGCTCACATGTAGACCCAGATTACATCAGGTTATTCTGCAAACCTTCCTGGGTCTGGGCTTTCTTTTGCACTCATCTGCTTTGACACTGGTCCCAGCTGAACACTACTGGGTCTGCTCCTCTCACTGTGGCCTGTCTGATGGTGACTCATGTACTAGCTTGGGCTTCCCAGGTGGCATTATGGGTAAAGAGCCGCCTACCAATGCAGGAGACATAAGAAACTCGGGTTTGGTCCCTGGGTTGGGAAGATCCTGGAGGAGGGCAGGGCAATCCACTCCAGTATTCCTGCCTGGAGAATCCCATGGATAGTGGAACCTGGCAGACTACAGTCCACAGGGTTGCAAAGAGTTGGACATGACGGAAGCGACTTAACACACACATACTAGCTTGCTTATGTTCTCATGACACCATGTGTCAATCAGCTCCCAGATTACCTTGGAGAAGGGGCTTCTTCATTCTCAAGGAAACAGAGTGGTGATGTGTCCCCTCGGGGTCCCAGTGCTTCTAAGATGGGACCCATCACCTGCCTGTGGAGGAGGAGAACAGCATGGGGCAGATGCAGCCTGGCCTCCAGTGACATCTGTGTGAATCTTCCCGGGAGAGAGGATCTGATCAGGTTGGTTCTTTCATCTAATAGGCGGTGCCCCTTTTAAGCTGAGTCAAAAGCCAAGGCCCCCAAAGCTGGTTGGAGGCCAGAAGAGCACTGCTAGGCTAACATTTTGTACTTGGCAAAATAGCCAGCAGCTTTATGTAGCGAGATCTACCACGGATTCAGTTCAGTTCAGTTGCTCAGTCGTGTCCGACTCTTTGCGACCCCATGAAACGCAGCACGCCAGGCCTCCCTGTCCATCACCAACTCCCGGAGTTCACTCAGACTCACGTCCATCGAGTCAGTGATGCCATCCAGCCATCTCATCCTCTGTCGTCCCCTTCTCCTCCTGCCCCCAATCCCTCCCAGCATCAGAGTCTTTTCCAGTGAGTCAACTCTTCGCATGAGGTGGCCAAAGTACTGGAGTTTCAGCTTTAGCATCATTCCTTCCAAAGAAATCCCAGGGCTGATCTCCTTCAGAATGGACTGGTTGGATCTCCTTGCAGTCCAAGGGACTCTCAAGAGTCTTGTCCAACACCACAGTTCAAAAGCATCAATTCTTTGGCGCTCAGCCTTCTTCACAGTCCAACTCTCACATCCATACATGACCACAGGAAAAACCATAGCCTTGACTAGATGGACCTTTGTTGGCAAAGTAATGTCTCTGCTTTTGAATATGCTATCTAGGTTGGTCATAACTTTCCTTCCAAGGAGTAAGCGTCTTTTAATTTCATGGCTGCAGTCACCATCTGCAGTGATTTTCAAGCCCCCAAAAATAAAGTCTGACACTGTTTCCACTGTTTCCCCATCTATTTCCCATGAAGTGATGGGACCAGATGCCATGATCTTCGTTTTCTGAATGTTGAGCTTTAAGCCAACTTTTTCACTCTCCACTTTCACTTTCATCAAGAGGCTTTTTAGTTCCTCTTCACTTTCTGCCCTAAGGGTGGTGTCATCTGCATATCTGAGGTTATTGATATTTCTCCTGGCAATCTTGATTCCAGCTTGTGCTTCTTCCAGCCCAGCGTTTCTCATGATGTACTCTGCATAGAAGTTAACTAAGCAGGGTGACAATATACAGCCTTGACTACTCCTTTTCCTATTTGGAACCAGTCTGTTGTTCCATGTCCAGTTCTAACTGTTGCTTCCTGACCTGCATACAGTGGAAGTGAGAAATAGATTTAAGGGCCTAGATCTGATAGATAGAGTGCCTGATGAACTATGGAATGAGGTTTGTGACATTGTACAGGAGACAGAGATCAAGACCATCCCTGTGGGAAAAAAATGCAAAAAAGCAAAATGGCTGTCTGGGGAGGCCTTACAAATAGCTGTGAAAGGAAGAGAAATGAAAAGCAAAGGAGCAAAGGAAAGATATAAGCATCTGAATGCAGAGTTCCAAAGAACAGCAAGAAGAGATAAGAAAGCCTTCCTCAGCTTTCAGTGCAAAGAAATAGAGGAAAACAACAGAATGGGAAAGACTAGAGATCTCTTCAAGAAAATTAGAGATACCAAGGGAACATTTCATGCAAAGATGGGCTCGATAAAGGACAGAAATGGTATGGACCTAACAGAAGCAGAAGATATTAAGAAGAGGTGGCAAGAATACACAGAACTATACAAAAAAGATCTTCACTACCCAGATAATCACGATGGTGTGATCACTGACCTAGAGCCAGACATCCTGGAATGTGAAGTCAAGTGGGCCTTAGAAAGCATCACTACGAACAAAGCTAGTGGAGGTGATGGAATTCCAGTTGAGCTCTTTCAAATCCTAAAAGATGATGCTGTGAAAGTGCTGCACTCAATATGCCAGCAAATTTGGAAAACTCAGCAGTGGCCACAGGACTGGAAAAGGTCAGTTTTCATTCCAATCCCAAAGAAAGGCAATGCCAAAGAATGCTCAAACTACCGCACAATTGCACTCATCTCACACGCTAGTAAAGTCATGCTCAAAATTCTCCAAGCCAGGCTTCAGCAATATGTGAACCGTGAACTTCCTGATGTTCAAGCTGGTTTTAGAAAAGGCAGAGGAACCAGAGATCAAATTGCCAACATCCGCTGGATCATAGAAAAAGCAAGAGAGTTCCAGAAAAACATCTATTTCTGCTTTATTGACTATGCCAAAGCCTTTGACGGTGTGGATCACAATGAACTGTGGAAAATTCTGAAAGAGATGGGAATACCAGACCACCTGATCTACCATGGATTACCTTCCTCCAAAGGGAGTTGTGGGCATGAACAGCCTATAGAGTTTGTGAGCCTCATCCAGTGTCAGTCCTCGTCTCCTACTCTGGCCCTTTGCACTGGGTACATCTCTGGGCAAGGACAGTGACTTGCTCCTCTTTGTATTCCTCAAGACTGGTAGACAGCCTTGCACACAACTGGTAAGAAAGTGTATGTGTGTGTGGATGTATGCATGCATGTGCACACACATATAGTAAATATATATATATGTATATATATATTTTTCTTTTTCTTCAGAGTCAACCTTGTAAAGTAGATAATGTTTGAACTGGATCTTGAAGGATGTTAATCATCAGAGAGCATTCCAGACCAGAGGATGGTAGCAGAGATGTGAGCTGGGCAACAGCATAGGAAAAAGGGGGGCCAGAGGGTACAAAGCGCATTTTGGAGAAGGAACATGATCAGTTAGGACTTTGAGTCACAAAGGAAAATAGACTGAGTCGTATTATAGCAAGCTTTACAGACTTTATTCTGGGGGTGGGGGGTGCTGGGTCGGATAACTGCGGTCAAGCAGGGAATAAGCTGGTCATGGTGCTGACATGGAGATGTCCCTGAAGGTGACGGGCAGGAGGGGTCGAGAGGGATGTAACATTGGTCAGGTGGCTGCTACTGCAAGAGTCCAAGCGTGAAGTGAGGTGAGTTCTGACCAAGCATAGCAGGAGTGGGATACAAAGGACTGAACAGACTGGAGACCAGCACTTCACAAATGTTTGATACCATGGTGCTCAAGGCTGGACACAAGACTGTGTGTGTCCTATGGGTCTGGGCACTGCCTGAAAAGCCCTCAGCAAACCGGAAGTTGTATGGAGTGGCCATGCTTTAATGATCCAACCTAGACAGCATGTTAAAAAGCAGAGACATTACTTTGCCAACAAAGGTTAAGTCTATGGTTTTTCCAGTAGTCATGTATGGATGTGAGAGTTGGACTATAAAGAAAGTCAAGTGCTCAAGAATTGATGCTTTTGAGCTGTGGTGTTGGAGAAGACTCTTGAGAGTGCCATGAACTGCAAGGAGATCCAATCAGTCCATCCTAAAGGAAATCAGTCCTGAATATTCATTGGAAGGACTGATGCTGAAGTTGAAACTCCAATCGTTTGGCCACCTGATGCAAAGGACTGACTCAGTGGAAAATAACCTGATGCTGGGAAAGGATGACAGAGGATGAGATGGTTGGATGGCATCACCGACGCGAGGGACATGACTCTGAGTAGGTTCTGGGAGTTGGTGATGGACAGGGAGGCCTGGCGTGCTGCGGTCCATGGGGTCGCAAAGAGTTGGACACGACTGAGCGACTGAACTGAACTGATAAATCTTGTAGTCGCTCTGTAACACTCCTATGATTGTTTGAATTTTTAAACATTGTTTGCCATATGAACCACTGAAGAAGGTTGGTGATTCAGTGCTTCCTGTAGCCTCCTTCGCTCCTCCCCACCTTCAGTCTGGGCCTCCCTCCTTGCCTTAGTCTGAGCAGCACAGCTCCAGGGAGGCTCAGTTTCCCCGGTGATGGCATCACCCTCAGCCAACCTGGAGGGAGTCCCTGGTGTGGCTTTAGAGAGCCGGGGGCAAGGTGGGCATGCGGCCGATGTTTGGGAATGCTTCAGTGCCCTGGCATCCATGACTGCCCCTCGTGCTTTCTAGAACCTTCCATGGCCTCAGTTATTTCTATACGCAGGTGTCAGCTTGCCTACACTGAGGATGTCAGTACCTGACAACAGCTTAGACACTGACTCATCCCAGGGTTCCTGCATCTTCCCTGGGATCAGAGCTATGAGCCTCAAGAATGAAGGATCGAATCCCAGGGGATTCCAGGCTCCCTCAGCAGAGGCAAAGCCTCTAGGCCTGGATCACCCCCTGAGCAGAGGTGAGGTCACCTTGAGCCAGTAAAGGTGAGAAGAACAGCAAAAGGATTTCAGGGGGTCTTGTGTGTGTGCTCAGTCGTGTCCAACTCTTTTGAGACGCCATGGACTGCAGCCCACCAGGCTCCTCTGTGCATGGGATTCTCCAGGCAAGAATCTTGGAGCGGGTTGCCATGCCCTCCTCCAGGAGATCCTTCCAACCCAGGGATCGAACCCTCATCTCCTGCATCTCGCACATGGATTCTTTACCACTGAGCTGTCAAGGACAACCCTTAGGTGGGTTTTACTTTAAGCAAACCCCAGATGTGGAGAAATCCAGACATATTTTCATACAAGCATCAAAGTTTGTTTTCAGGTTTATTTTAAAGAATGGCTAAGGTTATTGAATTTCCCCATAACTAAATTCCCCACAGCTTTTGGGAATAGTGTTTCAGTTAAAAAACAAAAAACAAACATTTCTCACCATGTACATTAAGGAGCACTTCCTGTGCAGATCATGGCCTACCCCAGCAATGACATTATTAGTTATAAGAGAAACAAGCTTATTCCTCAGATTATGACTCATATTTACAAGCGACGTTGAAGTTTTATAAGGCTGACCTTTGAGTCAGCCATTTTTGATGACCGTGTAATGAGAATAATGCCGCCTCTGGCTTTCAAGGTGAAGCCTGTCACATCAAAGGCTAGTCAGATGAAATTAGGAGTGTTTTATAGGGACACCGAGTCCTTTCTAGCTTGGCAAGGGGCAAACCTTAGTAGCACTTAGTCAACAAGCCCATACTGAGTACCTGAAGGTCGTCAGCCTGGAGAGTATATAGTCAAGATGACCACATTTTGTAAACAAAACTCCCAGGTTTTCAGTATAACAAAGAATTTTTATGTCACTTTCTGGTGCTAAGAGATCATCTGGGTAATGTAATTTGGACCCTCAAAGTAGAAAAACCTGGGACAATAAACGGATTCATTTGCATAAAGGAGAACATCTGAAATGATGATTGTTCCAGAAAATAAGCACGAAGGAGGTTTGCTCCACTGACACTGCTCCGGCTGAAGCTTCACGATGGACGTGGAGACATTCCGTCTCGCGCAGGAGGTGTGCTAGGTCCTTCCTGCGAGCGCAGGGCGGTTTCTTAGAGCATACAGGGTCAGTAGGTGGGGGGCAAGGAACATTCCAGACAGGAACAGAAAGTCTGAAGCATGGGGAATGGTAGATTATGACACTCTTCTCAAGAACTCACAGAAAATACTTTGAAACGAATGCTGATAAACATAGAACAGATGTAAAATTTGTGTGTTACACCTCAAGTCATCCTTAGATGGACTTAAAATGTTTAATTTCTTTTTGGCTGCACTGGGTCTTCATTGCTGGGCCCAGGCTTTCTCTAGTTGCGGCAAGTGGGATCTACGCTTCAGGGTGGTGCACGGGCTTCCCGTTGCAGTGGCTTCTCTTGTTGCAGAGCACGGGTTTTACGTGCGCAAGCTCAGTAGACATGGAGCACTGGCTTAGTTGCTCCGAGGCGTGTGGGATCTTCCCGGACCAGGGATTGAACCTGTGTCCCCTGCATTGGCCGGTGGCTTCTTAACTACTGGACCCCCAAGGAAGTCCCCTCATTATTTAAAGTTCAGTATCTTAGCAAAATGACCACACAAGTGATATGTCTTTTGTGCCTCACATCTAAAGGAAATGATGAAAAAAAATTTTTTTAATTAAAAAAAAGGGAAATGATGTTACTTTGTTACATTATTGATGAAGTTGAATTTGGATAATGAATTGAAGTAGTGTTTAGCAGATTTTTCTGTATCCTGTTCCCTGATATTCTTCATCTAACAAATTAAGCATCCGTTAATGATTCTTATCTAAGTTTTTACAGTGATGGTCATAAATTGATGATTTTGTATTTCGATCCTGCTTTTTACCTTTATTAATTGACTTGTTGGTAAAGGTTTTTGTAAAGCTTTCCTTTCTCTACCTAAAAAAATTTTAAAAACCTCAGTAACATGGATTTATGGATTCTTTAATGAGTTAAAACGTTTGTGTGTGTGTGCTAAGTCACTACAGTTGTGTCCGACTCTTTGCAACCCTGTGGACCGTTGCCTGCCAGGCTCTTCTGTCCATGGGATTCTCCAGGCAGGAATACTGGAGTGGGTCGCCATGCCCTTCTCAGGGGATCTTCCCGACCCAGGGTTCAAACCCACATCTCTTATGTCTCCTGCACTGGCAGACAGGTTCTTTACCACTAGCAATGGCTGGAAAGCCCCAGTGAGCTATAACACATTCCTCTGTTTGTTTTGATGCTCACCTTGTCCCAAATTTAGCTGGTGGTGAGCCTCTTCAAGCTGGCCCTGTGCTCTGTTGACGTGTCCCCATTGGTTTCGGGGCACTCTCCTACCTCCTAGCATGAAACGTTCCATAGTTCACCTTTTAGGTTTTTTGCCCGGCCCTGGAATCAGCCAGATCTCCAAGTTTCTGGCTCTTTTTAATGGTATTTAATAACTGCAATACGGGCATCAGGCACACTCACTGCAACTGAGATGTTTCTAGTGCTCTTCAGAGAGCAGAGTTAGGAAGTGTCTGTGTGTACTTGCGTGTGAGTGTGTGCATGCACCGTGCACACGTGTGTTTACATAGCTACTTACAATTCCAGTCCAGCTCCACCGTTCTTCCTTGCCTGTCTCCGTTCCATATTTATATCTCCTGTCTCAGGATTAGAACCCTGGTTCCCCCAAATATCAAAACTTTATTCATTTGCTCAAAAACATAGGTTTTGTAAGTTATACCAAACAATTTTCAGTTCAGTCGCTCAGTCGTGTCCGACTCTTTGTGACCCCGTGGACTGAAGCACGCCAGGCTTCCCTGTCCATCACCAACTTCCAAAACTTGCTCAAACTGTGTCCATCAAGACAGTGATGCCATCCAGCCATCTCATCCTCTGTCGTCCCCTTCTCCTCCTGCCTTCAATCTTTCGCAGCATCAGCGTCTTTTCCAATGAGTCAGTTCTTCACATCAGGTGGCCAAAGTATTGGAGTTTCAGCTTCAGCATCCTTCCAATGAATATTCAGGACTGATTTCCTTCAGAATGGACTGGTTGGATCTCCTTGCAGTCCAAGGGACTCTCAAGAGTCTTCTCCAACACTACAGTCAAAAGCATCCATTCTTCAGCGCTCAGCTTTCTTTATAGTCCAACTCTCACATCAAGTAAAGTGAAACAACTTTACTTCTAAGTAAAATTCAGTATCTCTTTTTCCCCTTAGTATATATACCACTGAATGTACTTTCTTCTTTGTGGTCAAATTATCAGTGTGACATACCATTGGGTTTCTGGGTTTTGTTTATATTTTCAGGTTCGTCTTTCCATACTTAAGTTTTTTTTTTTGGAAATGTAATAAAACATTAAAATGATTCAAATTTGAAGCTATATAAAAGTGTACACTCAGGAAGGACCAATTCTCTATTCTAGCCCTTATATCTCATTTCCATTCTCCCCGAGTCATGTTCTATTTCTTGATCTGGATGTGAGATTACATGGTGTATTTTTTATTATTATTCATAAAGTGGAACACCTATGATTTATGCATTTTCTGTACATTTTATACATGAACGAAAACGTGAAAAAAATAAACCCAGTGAGATGTGCCAGTCAGTATTCATCTGAGAAGCAAAATCACCCTGAGTATTATTGAACAAGGGAATTATAAAGCCTTACACAATTTATCCTGAAGTAAAAGTCCAGAAGGGGGAGTTGGAGGATCAAAAAATAGTCAAGATCTTGCCGAAAGTCAAGACATAGCTGCGATGAGAGGAAAGAAGAGGGGAAAGGCTGAGATGGGCAACAGAGCCCCCCAGTCCACCCCTCAGGACTGGGGTGAAGGTGGGGAAGATGGAAATTGAGCTGGGGGCAAGTTGGTAGATGCTGAGGAAAGGGAGGAAGGCAAAGGAGGGCCAGCGCTTAGCAGTGATTTTTCCAGCTGGTGCCTTCACGGTAGTACCAAGAAAAATGAGACTGCAAAATTGTGAGTAGCGGTTTCTGGGGGCTAAAATTGGGAGGGAGGTCTATGGGGAAGAGGAGGGCCAAAAGGTGTGAATTTTCTGTCAGACAAAATTTCCATATCTTCAGAACTTTCTGAGAATCGGTAGAAATTTCAGTGCACAGTGGGTGTGGGCATTTCAACACAGGTGAGAAAGTATTTATTAGCTACCACTTATAAGCAAGGGGGTATAGCTCAGGGGTAGAGCATTTGACTGCAGATCAAGAGGTCCCTGGTTCAAATCCAGGTGCCCCCTCAAGTAAGTCTTATTTTAGTACCCACACCAAATTACACCTTCATGTGGGCTTTTCTCAGTGGGCAGATTGAGGGGTGCAACAGTTGGTAAAGGAGATGGTGGCAAAGGAGTTGGTAAAGTAGAAAGGAAGCTGTCGAGCTCATGTCCTGGGCTGGGGCAATGGAAAGTCCCAGAACCAGCAAAATGATTCTATCCTAGACCATGGGGACTCCAGGCTCATCTGAGCACTAGAACTACCCGGAAACATATAAACATATACATCCCCCTCTAGGCCTGTCTCTAGAGATTCAGGTTTTGTTTGGCTGTTTTCAACAGTAAAACATCTCCTGATGTTCCTTTCTGAAACTTCCTTTCATCCACTCACATCACAGAAACATCAGAGATGATTTCTTTTTCTGGGGCCACATTTAGCAGCTCCTGTACTCGATCATCCTGAAAGCCCTTCTCGGAGAACGGCAGTCGCTTTAGAGGACTTGGCATGAATTGAAGGCTGGGGAGAAGCTTCAGGGCCGCCAGGTTGGAGGGGGTCCACGCTCGGGCGAAGGAGAGGGAATGGGTTTAGTTCACAGTGGAGTTGTCCTCATGGGCTGATGGAAAGTAAAAAAAAAGGTGCTGCTGAGATTACAGTTATAACAAGGGAAGGGCCTGTGGGGTTGAACCACAGGGACCCCATTTTCTCAGCTCCATCTCAGGCCGGCAGTCTTATCCCCTCCCCTCCTTTAGCCCACTTATAAGGAATGTGTCCAAGACAGATAAATTCTCCATCAGCTTTTACCCTTGCTTCCATCTGAGATAAACCGCAGAAGAGTGCCTTTTGCTGATCCTGGTCATGAGTTCTGGTCATGAGATCCCCATGGGGGAGTGTTGGGGGCCAGAGTGAGGTACTCTGCCCGTGACAAAGGTCATGAGGAAGGAGGCTCGACATACGCAAAGGCGGGATCGAGCCTCAGGAGTCCCCCTGGAACTCCTCGAGCATCTACCCCCATAACCAGAGCCTGCCTACTTTACTACTTTGTGCTCTTACCTACACCTCTGACTTTACGGGGTGCTGTCCCCCACCACCTCTTTCGGAGAAGGAGTTAACCTAGAGCTCCAGTTAATAATAATTCCTGGGCGTGATAAGAGTGTTTTAACCTACAAACTCCTCTCTAAAGGTTCTCTAGCCTGCCTGACAGGCTCGTCCGGCCACATGTGATTGCTCACAGCCTCCCAACCGTGAGAGGCACAAGATGCTTTAAACCCTCTAAAAACAGGTTCTTTAGAGAAGTTAGAAAACTATAAGTATAAGTATAGTGGGCTAATTAGAAATTGTGTTGGTGAAGGGTTTTTCATTTGTTGAGCCAACGTTTGTTGCTAAGTCTCCATATCCCCTGCCCTTACACACATTAATGAATATATAGAAGGAATAAGTATTAACCTTTGATATTAATCACGTTAGACCTTAGGCTAAGTAAATTCTTTCCTTAACTAAAACCCACTACACCCTCACCCTGTAGGAATGTAACTTTATTTGGGTGGCGTCTGTTTTGAGAATAATCAGCCCTGGAGAAATAAGTGTCCTGACTGACTGACCGCTGTCACAAGGAGAGGGTCGTAAATTGTCAGCAGGCCCCCCTGGCCAGAAGATGATGTAACACCCCTAAGACCTCTGTATACATTTGTATGAAGCACCTGACTTTGATAAAAGTCAGGACTGCTGACCCTGCGTGACTTTTGCATAACATCTCAGTGTATAAAAGTAGACCATGGAAAATAAAGAATTGGGATCAGTTTCTCGAAATACTGGTCTCCCCATGTCGCTCTCTCTCTCACTCTGGCTGAGTCTCCATCTGGAGCTCGGAACCCACCATGCTTACTAATTATGCCTGGGCTTCTAAGATCCGACCGGGGAGGCCTCAGTGTCTCCTCTCCTTCGGGAGAACGGAAGGACGCCTGCGGCCTACGTAAGTGGTGCAAACTTCTTGTCTTGAAGTTTTATTGGTCTCCCGCGTAAACCAAGCTACTCAGCCTCTTTTCTCCACTGAATTTTCCTACTGAGCTATCCTTATTCTATTACCCTTTATATCTTTAATTAATATCTAATTGAAGCTATTGTATCCTGATCCTCGCCTATGCCGTCTCTCCTTCGAATACCCTGGATCAGCCGGGGCTGGTCCCCGGCAGGGGAGGACAAAACCCTGGTTCCCATCAGTGTGGATGTCTTCCTCCTGTGGTGGTCAGATTCTGCCTTCAGCTTTGGTCCCTATAATTCTCCTGGTACCCCATCAGCGGCGCAGGGAGCCACTCTGAATGATGCTGGATCGTTGTCCGCCAGGTCCTACCTGTGAAGGTCATCCACAATAAACTTTCGTATTTGTACTTTATGGAGTCATCTGCTTCTTTTTTCATTCTTAAAGTTCCTTCTCGGTTCAGAGGATGTGATTTGGTCTCTCCACCTTCCAACAACTCCCTTTCAGTTAATTTTCTGTGATTGAAAAAAACGTCTTTTTTTAGCCTCTGGTCCCGTGGAATGAGTCTTCGTAGGATGGAGGAGAGGTCGGATAGTTTAGGTCTTTGCCAGAAAGCCTCTCTAGCTTCTTGCAGCCCCAGGTGAACTTCTCCAGGGCTGACTGGATGCCCATTAACACTTACCTTAGAGCCTTGCAGACGTCACCTTTCCTGCGGGTTCATCCCCCCTTCACCGCGCACATGCACCGCCGTGGCGGGGAGCTGGGAGCTTTGATGCCTCTCCTATGCTCCCCTTGTAACCAATCACAGTGAGGTGCTTATAGGAGGTCCTCGGGGCTCCAGTCGCTCCATCCTGAGCTGCTTCAGCAGGGTCTGCACAGAGCGGAGACTAAAGAAAGGGCAGTGGTGGCAGTGATGGGCACTGTTGAGGGAGCATGCGGACGGTGACTGGCGGCTACACAGTAGGGGCTGCAATCCACTTTCAGTCATGCGATCCGTGCCACGCCCCAGGCTACTTTTCCATCAGAACCTCAGTCACCTGCCTTTAACAGGGACCCTGGAAATGTACTGTGGACGTTGGCTTTCAGCCCGAGCAGCAAAGACTCACAGGGCCCGTGGTCGGGGGGCGGGGGTGAGTGGGCTCCAACATGTTTTCTCAGGAAGATGATCCAGGTGACTGCTTCCGTTTGAGTTTGATAGGAATAGGTTGCCAATCTTACCAGCTCTCCAGAAATAAGTAGAAACTTTCAGTGTGTTACAGGAGTCCTGGGTGTGACCATGAAGGTGAAAGGTGGTTGTATGAGTGATAAGTCTCTTCAGTTGTGTGACCCCGTGGACTGTAGCTCACCAGGCTCCTCTGTCCATGGAATTCTCTAGGCAAGAATACTGGAGTGGGTTGCCATGCTCTCCTTCAGGGGATCTTCCCGACCCAGTGATCAAACCCGAGTCCCCTGCCTTGCAGGTGGATTCTTTACTGCTGAGCCACTGGGGAAGCATGAAAGGTGGTTATTAGACACCCATAACAAGTAAGGGGGTATAGCTCAGGGGTAGAGCATTTGACTGCAGATCAAGAGGTCCCCGGTTCAAATCCGGGTGCCCCCTACTACACTGGACTTTTTATGGAATATTGGAGGAAAGCTGGCAAAGGCAGTGGTTTCCATTCTGTTCTAATGGATGCTCAGTTATTCACAGTGGCAGCTTGTATACAGTGGGCCGGTTGTCTCCCGAGGAAGCTCTTGCATGCATGCATGCTAAGTTGCTTCAGTTGTGTCTGACTTTTGTGACCCTGTGGACTGTAGCCCACCAGGCTCCTCTGCCCATGGGATTCTCCAGGCAAGAATACTGGAGTGGGTTGCCATGCCCTCCTCCAGGGGATCTTCCTGTTATTTCAGGTCAATAAACTCACATCATGACCACCTGGGGGCGCATCTAGCTAGTTCACAGACTTCACTGCCCTGTTTATTCCACTTGAAATTCTGGGTCCTCTCCCTCCACTCTTCCTCTCCATTTCTTCATCAACAATTTGTTGTTCAGTTGCTCAGTCGTGTCCGACTCTTTGCGACCCCATGGACTGCAGCACAATAGTTAAAAGCGAAAATCATACTGTCTGACAGGTTTTCTCTTCCAAAGCGAGGGAATAATAATAACCACTAATAATATAATTGTGGGCTTCCCT
The DNA here is from genome assembly GCF_029378745.1 of Bos indicus. Classification (NCBI taxonomy): domain Eukaryota; kingdom Metazoa; phylum Chordata; class Mammalia; order Artiodactyla; family Bovidae; genus Bos; species Bos indicus. The sequence continues at coordinate 112,879,188 of NC_091763.1, forward strand.
GTGGCTCAGATGGTAAAGAATCCACCTGCAATGGAGGAGACCCGGGTTTGATCCCTGGGTCATGAAGATCCCCTAGAGGAGGGCATGGCAGCCCACTCCAGTATTCTTCCCTGGAGAATCCCACGGACAGAGGAGCCTGGAGGGCTATAGTTCATGAGGTCCCAAAGAGTCAGACACAACTGAGCAACTAACGGTAATATAATTGTAGCTGCAAGTTGCTTAGTTATATAAAATATTTGCCTAAGAGGCATGAGGTTACCACTAGCTTTAGGAAAATAAAAAAGATCCAGGTTAGGGACTAAGAAGTTCACCAGCCTCCCCAGTGTCCCCACCAGCACCCCCAGGTTTAATGCACAGATACACAGGCTGAAGAGACATCTTCTGGTGGTACTGCATGTGTCTCCCAAGAGATTGGCAGGATCTCTTCGACTTGCTGTTTTGTAGTGCAGAATAAGAGAAAGACAAATTCTAAAGGCCCTTCCAGCAATAGATGTCCATGCTTCTCCAGGCTGCTGCTGTCACCACACATGGAGGAGAAGGGGGAGATGCAGGCATGTGAAGGGGTAGGGTTGTGGGACTCCAGGGCCTGGGAGGGAGACCTCTATGGGCTGAGCTTGTGGAGGAATAAGTTGCTGGTCTTACCAGCTTCCTAGAAACCAATAGAAACTTCCAGTATGTTACATGAGTCCTGGGTGTGACTATGAAGGTGAAAGGTGATTATTAGACACCTATAATAAGTAAGGGGGTATAGCTCAGGGGTAGAGCATTTGACTGCAGATCAAGAGGTCCCTGGTTCAAATCCAGGTGCCCCCTGCCATATTGGATTTTTCATTCATGGAGACTGTTACTCGTTCCATTTTTCTTCATTTTTCCACCAGTTCGGATCCTCCTTGAAACAGGAAGCTCCAGGTCGGCACTAATACAGGAGCAGCCTGGGTGGACACCCCTTCCTGTGTCTTCCTGCACTAACACTCCAGGTATCCCGCCTCCTTGTGGCATCTGCGTTTTCTTCTTCTGTGTGTTTCTCATTTCTCCAGCTCTGTTGGATCCTCAAAGAGAAGGCAAGGCCCCCGATACAGACTGATGGGTGTTTTTAGGGCAGGCTAGAAAGTTGTAGATACAGCTTACTTCCCAAGAACAGACAATAAATGGTAACCCTAAATTACCACCCTCATCCAAAACAGTTTGGCACAGCAGAGTGGGGGTGGGGGTGGGGGTAGGGTCAGACCTATGGGAACAAGGGGCCAGGAGCCCAGGGAGGGGTGTGTGGGCAGTTATGGAGACCTTTGGGCAGCTCTTGGGCTAAAGCAAGGCGATCGGAAGTGGGTTGGGGGTTCATCAGGCACCTGCTCTCCCTTTCTCCTTGTTGATGACCCAACACACCAACTGAGGCCTGAAAAGTTGTAGACTGGATGGAAGATGTCTTACTAGGAGCCAGGTCTGGCAGCTTCCAGAAAGTCAGTCCTGGAGGAGATCTATAACTTAATTTTGTAGAGTTTAGTGTCACCACACGGATGAAAGGTGTTCCTCAGAATGTGCTGGTGTTCCTGGGGGGATAGCTCAGGGGTAGAGCATTTGACTGCAGATCAAGAGGTCCCTGGTTCTGGGACTGGCACAAAGGTGGTCAACAAAGGCACAAATGTAGATCAATGCAACAGGATAGAGAGCCCAGAAATAAACTCAGGCGTCTACAGTCAGTTACTCTGCAACACAGGAGGCAAGAGTCTACAATGGGGAAAAGACAGTCTCTTCAATAAGTGGTGCTGGGAAAACTGGACAGCTACATGAAAAAGAGTAAAATCAGAACATTCTCTAACACCACATACAAAAATAAACTATAAATGGATTAAAGACCTAAACGCAAAACCAAATACTATAAAACTCCTAAAGGAAAACATAGGCAGAACACTGCTTGACATAAATTGCAGAGATATTTTTTTGGACTGGTCTCCTAGAGTAATGGACATAAAAACAAAAATAAAACAAATGAGACCTAATTAAATTTAAAAGCTTTTGTACAGCAAAGGAAACCATAATAAACAAAATGAAAAGACAACTCACCGAATGGGAGAAAATGTTTGCAAAAGATACAATAGACAAGAGATTAATTTCCAAAGTATACAAACAACTCATACAGCTTAATGTTAAAAAAAAAAAACTCAAAAAAAAAAATGGGTGAAGATCTACATAGGCATTTCTCCAAAGAAGACAGCAGGCACAGGGAAAGATACTCAATGTCACTAATTATTAGAAAAAGGTAAATCAAAACTAAAAAGACAGTTACCATACGATCCTGCAGTCCTGCTCCTAGGCATGTGTCCTGAAAAAACTCTAATTCAAAACAATACATGCGATCACAACATTGTTAATCAGCTATATCCCAATACAACATAAAAGATTTTTTAAAAAGATGCCCCTCAATGTTGATTGTTCACTGCAGCACTATTTACAATAGGTAAGACAGGGAAGCAACCTAAATGCCCATCGACATGAATGGTACATATATTTGTTGTTGTTCGGTCACTAACTAACTGACTCTGCAACCCCGTGGACTGTAACACTCCGAGCTCCCCTGTCCTTCACTATCTCCTAAAGTGTGCTCAGATTCATGTCCACTGAGTCAGTGGTGCTATCTAACCATCTCATCCTCTGCCCGCCCCTTCTCCTTTTGCCTTCAATCTTCCCAGCGTCAGACACGTGCAGCATAAATGGCAGCTTGCAGCAAGCGCTGTGAGCAGTGGTTGGAAGCAGGGTCTTAGTTTCCCAGACTGGGAGTCCTAAAACTGGGCCAGAGGAGCCAGCAGTTAGGGCTAAGGTCCCTACTAGTGTCTGCCTAGTCAAGACGAATTCAGGCAAGGAGGCAGAAGGAAACGAGTAAAGTAAAAATTTTATTGAAAAGAAAAGTACATGCTGAAAGGAGATGGGCAAGCTCAGAGAGAGAGTTACGCCTTTGGGAAGTTTAAATCCTTTATAAGGGGGCAGTTCTATGGGTCTTTGTCTTCCCGTGCCTTATTCCCCTCTGGTTAATTTGTCTCAGGACCTTCCCCTGGGGTGTGCACACCTTAGCCAAGATGGATCTCAAAGTGAAGACTTCTGGGAGGAACAAGACTCATTCTGGCCTGGAATTATCCTCTGACTTTTGACTCCAAGTCTCTCTGAGCATGTGGAGTGTCCCCTTATCTTTTACTCAGAAATTTTTTCTTCTCTTTGTCCTTGTCATAATTATTCCCTTGAGGTGTTTACAAGAGACTAAGACTGGCTACTTACCAGTCAGCAGAGGGCTGATTGTAAATTCCTCAACTAAAGCCCACCTATCTCTTATCTCAGGAAATGCAAAGAGGAGGCTGGCTGATGGTAAATGTCCAACGTGGAGCCCATCTATCTCCTAACCTCAAGAGGAGGGGAAGTAGTTGCTGGGGTGTCAAGGCCTCAAAGGGGAAGCTGATGGGTGAGAGGGAGAGATTCCAAAGGTGGGAGAGACAGCTTGCAGCAAAGAAAGTTTACCCGCTCCCTGGCGTGGAGATGGAGGGGGCCAATCAAAGTGAGTTCATCTTACACATTTGCCCACAGATCACAGAGCCTCTGGTAGAATGTGGTTCTTCTCCAGCAGCATTTCTTGGTCTTAGATTTATGTTAGCTTAGGTCCATTCATGATCTAGGGGATTCCTAAATCTACTCAGCCACCTTACACTACATTACATTCAGTCGCTCAGTCGTGTCTGACTCTTTGCGACCCCATGGACTGCAGCATGCCAGGCCTTCCTGTCCATCACCAACTCCTGGAGCTTGCTAAAACTCATGTTCTTTGAGTAAGTGACGCCATCCAGCCATCTCATCCTCTGTCGTCCCCTTCTCCTCCTGCCTTCAATCTTTCCCAGGAGCAGGGTTCTTCCTATCAGATGGCCAAAGTATTGGAGTTTCAGCCTCAGCATTAGTCCTTCCAGTGATTATTCAGGACTGATTTCCTTTAGGATTCACTGGTTTTCTCTCCTTGCAGTCCAAGGAACTCTCAAGAGTCTTCTCCAACACTGTTAGGGGAAGCACACTGATTGAAACCGCCCACCCTGGCCAGGCACCACAGTAACCGTTTGCATGAGCTGTTTTACAACAGGAGGTCCTGGTAAGCCTCCACCAACCAGAAGAGTTTGGGAAAGGTCAAAAGGAGACACCACCTGTCCGACCACCTCCTAGAATCCTTCTCTCTGGCATCCATCTTGGCTGAACAAGGCGTGCACCAACAGGAAGGACTCTGAGTCAGAAGGATTGGCTAAAGACAACCTGGAAACTAATTCATCATCATAAAACCCGAGACAGCAAGCCATGTGACAGAGCTGTTCTCCTGGGTTCCCTTACCCTCCTGCTCTCCACCCAGGTGCCCTTTCCCAATAAAATCTCTTGCTTTGTCAGCACATGTGTCTCCTCGGACAATTCATTTCCAAGTGTTAGACAAGAACCCAGTTTCGGGCCCTGTAAGGGGTCCCCTTTCCTTCAACAACACCACAGTTCAAAAGCATCAACTCTTCGGTGCTCAGCTTTCTTTATGGTCCAACTCTGACATCCATACGTGACTTCTGGAAAAACTATTGAACATATGGACCTTTGTTGGCAAAATAACATCTCTGCTTTTCAATACGCTGTCTAGGTTTATCATAGCTTATCTTTCAAGGAGCTGCTGCTAAGTCACTTCAATCATGTCCAACTCTGTGCGACCCCATAGACGGCAGCCCACCAGGCTCCCCCATCCCTGGGATTCTCCAGGCAAGAACACTGGAGTGGGTTGCCATTTCCTTCTCCAATGCACGAAAGTGAAAAGTGAAAGTGAAGTCGCTCAGTCATGTCTGACTCTTAGCTTAGGACCCACCAGGCTCCTCTGTCCATGGGATTTTCCAGGAAAGAGTACTGGAGTGGGCTTCCATTGCCTTCTCCATTTCAAGGAGCAAGTGTCTTTTAATTTCATGGCTGCAGTCACCATCTGCAGTGATTTTGGAGCCCCCCAAAATAAAGTCTGTCACTGTTTCCACTGTTTCCCCATCTATTTGCCATGAAGTGATGGGACCAGATGCCATGATCTTAGTTTTCTGAATGTTGAGTTTTAAGCTAACTTTTTCACTCTCCTCTTTCACTTTCATCAAGAGGCTCTTTAGTTCTTCACTTTCTGCCATAAGAGTGGTGTCATCTGCATATCCGAGCTTATTGACATTTCTCCCAGCAATCTTGATCCCAGCTTGTGCTTCATCCAGCCCAGCATTTCCCATGATGTACTCTGCATAGAAATTAAATAACCAGGATGACAATATTTAGCCTTGATGTACTCCTTTCCCAATCTGGAACCAGTCTGTTGTTCCATGTCCAGTTCTAACTGTTGCTTCTTGACTTGCATACAGATTTCTCAGGAGATAGGTAAGGTGGTCTGGGATTCCCATCTCTTGAAGAATTTTCCACAGTGTGTTATGATCCACTTGCAAACCATTTCATTATTCTTGCCTTGAGAACCCCATGAACAGTATGAAAAGGCAAAAATATAGGACACTGAAAGATGAACTCCCAGGTTGGTAGGTACCCAATATGCTACTGGAGATGAGTATAGAAATAACTCCATAAAGAACGAAGAGACAGAGCCAAAGCAAAAACAATGCCCAGTTGTGGATGTGACTGGTGATGGAAGTAAAGTCCAATTCTGTAAAGATCAATATTGCATAGGAACCTGGAATGTTAGGTCCATGAATCAAGGTAAAATGGAAGTGGTCAAACAGAAGATGGCAAGAGTGAGCATCAACATGTTAGGAATCAGCGAACTAAAATGGACTGGAATGGGTGAATTTAACTCAGATGACCATTATATCTACTACTGTGGGAAAGAATCCCTTAGAAGAAGTGGAGTAGCCCTTATAGTCAAGAAAAGAGTCCAAAATGCAGTACTTGGGTGCAATCTCAAAAATGACAGAATCATCTCTGTTCATTTCCAAGGCAAACCATTCAATATCACAGTAATCCAAGTCTATGCCCTGACCATTAATGCTGAAGAAGCTGGAGTTGAACGGTTCTATGAAGACCTCCAAGACCTTCTATAACTAAAACCCAAAAAAGATGTTCTTTTCATTATACAGGATTGGAATGCAAAAGTAGAAAGTCAAGAGATACCTGGAGTAACAGGCAAATTTGGCCTTGGAGTACAGAATGAAGTAGGGCAAAGGCTAACAGAGTTTTGCCAACAGAACACACTGGTCATGGAAACCACTCTCTTCCAACAACACAACAGAAGACTCTACATATGGACATCACCAGATGGTCAATACCAAAATCAGATTGATTATATTCTTTGCATCCAAAGATGGTGAAGCTCTATATAGTCAGCAAAAACAAGACCGGGAGCTGACTGTGGCTCAGATCATGAACTCCTTATTGCAAAATTCAGACTTAAATTGAAGAAAGTAGGGAATACTACTAAACCATTCAGGTAAGGCCTAAATCAAATTTCTTATGATTATACAGTGGAAGCAAATACATTCAAGGGATTAGATCTGATAGACAGAGTGCCTGAAGAACTATGGACTGAGGTTTGTGACATCCTTCAGGACACAGTAATCAAGACCATCCCCAAGAAAAAGAAATGCAAAAAGGCAAAATGGTTGTCTGAAGAGGCCGTACAAACAGCTGAGAGAAGAAAAGTGAAAGGAAACAGAGAAAAGGAAAGATAGACCCATTTGAATGCATAGTTCCAAAGAACAGCAAGGAGAGATAAGAAAGCCTTCTTAAGTGATCAATGCAAAGAAGTAGAGGGAAAAAATAGAATGGGTAAGACGAGAGATCTCTTCAAGAAGATTAGAGATACCAAGGGAACATTTCATGCAAAGATGGGCTCAATAAAGGACAGAAATGGTATGGATCTAACAGAAGCAGAAGATGTTAAGAACAGGTGCTAAGAATACACAGAAGAACTATACAAAAAAGATCTTCATGACCCAGACAACCACGATGGTGTGATCACTCACCTAGAGCCAGACATCCTTGAAAGTGAAGTCAAGTGGACCTTAGGAAGCATCGCTACAAACAAAGCTAGTGGAGGTGATGGAATTCCAGCTGAGCTATTTCAAATCCTGAAAGATGATGCTGTGGAAGTGCTGCACTCAATATGCCAGCAAATTTGGAAAACTCGGTAATGGCCACAGGACTGGAAAAGGTCAGTTTTCATTCCAATCCCAAAGAAAGGCAATGCCAAAGAATGTTCAAACTACCGCACAATTGTACTCATCTGACATGCTAGCAAAGCATTGCTAAAAATTCTCCAAGTTAGGCTTCAACAGTACATGGAACTGTGAACTTCCAGATGTTCAAGCTGGATTTAGAAAAGGCAGAGGAACCAGAGATCAAATTGCCAACAACTTGGATCATAGCAAAAGCAAGAGGGTTCCAGAAAAACATCTACTTCTGCTTTATTGACTACACCAAAGCCTTTGACTGTGTAGATCACAACACACTGTGGAAAATTCTTCAAGAGATGGGAATCTCAGACCACCTTACCTGTCTCCTGAGAAATCTGTATGCAGGTCAAGAAGCAACAGTTAGAACTGGACATGGAACAACCGACTGGTTCCAAATTGGGAAAGGAGTACATCAAGGCTGTATATTGTCACCCTGCTTATTTAACTTATATTCAGAGTACATCATGGGAAATGCTGGGCTGGATGAAGCACAAGCTAGAATCAAGATTGCCGGAGACATATCCATAACCTCAGATATACAGATGATACCACCCTTATGGCAGAAAGTGAAGAACTAAAGAGCCTCTTGATGAAAGTGAAAGAGGAGAGTGAAAAAGTTGGCTTAAAACTCAACTTTCAGAAAACTAAGATCATGGCACCTGGTCCCATCACTTCATGGCAAATAGATGGGGAAACAATGAAAATAGTGACAGACTTTATTTTGGGGGGCTCCAAAATCACTGCAGATGGTGACTGCAGCCATGAAATTAAAAGACACTTGCTCCTTGGAAAAAAAGTTATGACCAGCCTAGACAGCATACTGAAAAGCAGAGACATTACTTTGCCAACAAAGGTCCATCTAGTCAAAGCTATGGTTTTTCCAGTAGTCATGTATGGATGTGAGAGTTGGACCATAAACAAAGCTGAAGGCTGAAGAATTGATGCTTTTGAACTATGGTGTTGGAGAAGACTCTTGAGAGTCCCTTGGACTGCAAGGAGAGAAAACCAGTGAATCCTAAAGGAAATCAGTCCTGAATGTTCATTGGAAGGACTGATGCTGATGCTGAAACTACAATACATGTGAAGAACTGACTCAGTGGAAAAGACCCTAATGCTGGGAAAGATTGAAGTCAGGAGGAGAAGGGGATGACAGAGGATGAGATGGTTGGATAGCATTGCCAAGTCGATGGACATGAGTTTGAGCAAGCTCTGGGAGCTGATGATGGACAGGGAAGCCTGGTATGCTGCAGTCCATGGGGTCACAAAGAGTTGGACATGACAGAGACTGAACTAAACTCAACTGTTGTGATCCACAAAGTCAAAGGCTTTAGTATAATCAATGAAGCAAAAGTGGATGTTTTTCTGGAACTCTCTTGCTTTTGGTATGATCCAAGGGATGTTGGCAATTTGATCTCTGGTTCCTCTGCCTTTTCTAAGTCCAGCTTGAACATCTGGAAGTTCTTGGTTCATGTACTGTTGAAGCCTAACTTGGTGAATTTTTAGCAATGCTTTGCTAGCGTGTGAGATGAATGCAATTGTATGGTAGTTTGAACATTCTTTGGCATTGCCTTTCTTTGGGATTGGAATGAAAACTGACCTTTTCCAGTCCTGTGGCCACTGTTGAGGTTTCCAAACTTGTTGGTATATTGAGTGCAGCACTTCCACAGCATCATCTTTCAGGATTTGAAAAAGCTCAGCTGGAATTCCATCACCTCCACTAGCTTTGTTTGTACCGATGCTTCCTGAGGCCCAATTGACTGCACTCCAGGATGTCTGGCTCTAGGTGAGTGATCACACCATTGTGGTTATCTGGTTCATTAAGATCTTTCCATAGCTTTGCCTTTTTCAGAATGTCATATAGTTGGAACCATACAGGATGTATCCTTTTTAGATTGGCTTCTTTCACCTACTTCTGCCTGTTCCTAGGAGTGGTGACTCTCCGTGGTCACATCTCTATTAACTGAAGAACCAGAGGTTGGTACGGTCATCTGTGTCCTTGACTGAGTTTACTAGAAAGTTCCCTGAGCTGAGTGTCAGCCCCTGAGGGTTAGATGCTCATGTAGTGAATTTGGACAGATACCTCCCTCGCCTCCAGTTTCTGTTCTTCAGGTGCCCACCGTGATGGGCACAGTCATCTGACTCTGAAGGCCATTTTGCAGTCAATGTCTGGGCTTCTCCAGGCTGCTGCCCACACCCTGGGGCTATAGGCTGGGGGCAGGGCTGGGTGAGACGGGGACACAGGCTGTGTGGTTTTTGAGGAGAGAGCTGGCTGCCTTTTCTGTAGCAGGTTGATGAGTTTGCAAGCAGCAGATTTTGCAGTTTCCAAGAGAGGTCCATCCTGAAGTGGCAACTCACAGGTTTACAGGTAGTCTGGGTGTGGCTGGATAGACAACAACATTAATTATCACAACATCATCACAGAAGGGGGTATAGCTCAGGGGTAGAGCATTTGACTGCAGATCAAGAGGTCCCCAGTTCAAATCTGGGTGCCCCCTACTTATTCTTAACTTTTCCCTTTTGGTACAGCATTTCAACTTCTTCCTTATTAGATGTCAATGTAAAGTTTTTTGTTTTTGTTTTTTTAAAAAACCAGAAAATTGTGAAGCTTTACTATGATAGTTGGCAGTTCTTAACTTTGAGTATAAATTGGAATCCCTTGAAGAGTCTATAAAAGTACCATTTCCCAGGCCCCACCCTGGACCAATTAAATCAGTGTATATGAGGTGGAGCCCAGGTATGGTAAACTCTCCCCAAAGCTCCTAGTCTGCAACGAAGTTGAAGCCAGCTTTAGCAGAGATTTCAGAAGCTTTCTCAGAGTGGTTCCCTTATCCCAGCTCTGTCTGTTACTGAGTCCAAGTGAATCCAAGAGACAAGGTATTGAGGCAAGGAATATTTTATTTGGAAAGCCGGCTGACCAAGAAGATGGCAGACTAATGTCTCAGAGTAACCATCTTGTTAGGGTCTGGATGCCAAGTTCTTTTACAGAGTCAGAGGGAGACAAGCAATGAAGAACTAAAGTCAAAAGGCAGAATAAAGAGGGAGAGGCAGTGGAGAAGTAAAGTGAAAGGGTCTTCAGCCTTTCAGTCTTCAAAAACATCTCTGGGAATGGCCAGCCTTTGGCGGGGTGCATTAATCTCTTCTTTTTCTTGTAGCTATTCACAAGGTGGTCAGGATCAGATTATCACTCTAGGAGCTGAGCAAAGGCACTTTAGTTTACAGTCAGGCAGAGGGGCACGGTTCTCTGAGGCAGGCTATTATGTATGATTGCAGGTGGCGCTAGTGATAAAGACCCCACCAATGCAGGGGACAGAAAAGGTTCGATTCCTGGGTCGGGAAGATCCCCTGGAGGAGGTCATGGTAATCCACTCCAGTATTCTTGCCTGGAGAATCCCATAGACAGAAGAGCCTGGTGAGCTACAGTTCATAGGGTCCAGAGTCGGACGTGACTGAAGTCCTAACACACACACACACACACACACACACACACACACACACATGCATAATAACAAAAGCAACCAAAAACAAACCAAAGAAACAGTTTCCAACATGGAGTCAGAATTGGCTTCTTCCCTGCAATATGTCTGCCCAGCATCTTGTGTTCTGGAGTTCCTCCATTCTGAAGGGTATCATTTGTCACTTGACCTTAAAGCCATCCTCCAGGAACAATTGCTGTTTCAGCATTTTTTGGTTTCCTTAATTTTTCCCTGTCTCAGTCCAGTCATTCTCTGTGGGACGAGGTGGAACTGATCTATTTCCAAGCCAAACCACCAGGACCCATGGTTCTCAGGGAGTGAGCCCTCCCTGAGAGGGGCTCAGAGAGTGTGTGGAGGATGAAAAATCCACATGTGAAAGTGTAAGTTTGGGTCTTGTAATTATTAAAGACAATTTTATATCTTGTTCAAGCTTTACAAGTAAACGTCTGCAGAAGGAACCAGTAAATTATATCAACTATCTCAAAACTAAAGAACTCCATGACTTTCTGGCTTGGAGAACAAACGTTTTGGTTGATGATCTGAGAATTCACTGTAGGTTCAGAGCTTAGCATGTAATTCAGAAGTACAGTTCATGGGAATTTTGTCATTTGAATTTATTATCCCTGACACTAACCATCTTTTATGACCTTTCTTACAACTACAACAACAGAAGTCTATATGGGCTAAAAATAGCCTCCCATAATAAAACTATTTGACTGCGAGAAAGTCTTAATCTCTTTCTATTGAGAAACAGCCATTTAAGACAGAGCATGGCCAACTCTAGTTTTCCTCCAGACTTGGTCTAACTTGATAAGTTAGCAAATAGCTCTTTGTCTAACTTCCTGTGTTGTAACTATTCTGTTTAACACGAGTTATCTTATCAACATATGCATATGTGCCTGTAAAAACAAAACTGTAATTTTCAGGGCTGTGCTTTAATTCCTCTTTCATTAAAGCTCATTGATTTTGTTAACAAGAGACTTGAAGTTTTACATTAGTTTTTTTTTCCTCAGGGAGGTGGCGATTGTCATTCCAGGTTCATAAGCGCTTGGACTTTTGGCTTAGAATCTGGTTGCTGGTCCCTTTCCTGTCCTTGCCCTCCCTGGATGCCTCCTGATAGTGAAGGTTATCTCACTGATGGCCACCTCTGTCTTGCCTCCTCTTTGCTCCTTTGGTCCTGCAACCTGACCCATCAGCCCTGAGATCAGTCTGGAACCCCATTGACTGGGGTGATTCCTTCCTTCTTAACCTTTCCCATAATGTAATGGTCTGTGTGCTCAGTCGTGTCCAACTCTGCGGCCTCTTGGACTGTAGCCCGTCAGGCTCTTTTGCCCGCGGAATCTTCCAGGCAAGAATGCTGGAGCGAATTGCCATTACCTCCTCCAGGGGATCTTTTTGACCCAAGGACTGACCCAAGTCTCCTGAGTCTCCTGCATTGGCAGGAGGATTTTTTTTTTTTTTAACCACCAAGCCATCAGAGTCGGACAGGACTGAGCATGCAGGCTCTGAGTGGGAGGCAGTTGCATCCGCCTGTCTCTTGCCCTTTAGGAGGCTCCCTAGGGCCCACCCCACCCCCAGCTGTCTCCCTCTGGCTGGGGGGAGGCCTTGTCAGTTGTGTATATAATTTCATCACTTAGCTGGGACCAGGCCCTTCCTTGAATACCTTGCTCCAAGAATGAATATGAAAAACTTTCTCTGCCTTTGAAAACACTGCCATCCACATTTCGATTTACAGTAAGTCCCCGACATACAAATGAGTTCCGTTCAGAGAGCGTGTTCATAAATCCAATTTGTTCCTGAGTCCAGCTAAGTTAGCCTGGGTGCCCAATTAACACAGTCGACTATCTAGTACTACATTGTAATAGGCTTATAATACTTTTCACACACGTAATATGTACATAAAAAACAAACAAAAAAGAAAACATTTTAATTTTATAGTACAGTACCTTGAAAAGTACAGTAGGGAACTACAACAGCTGGTATACCAGGGCTGGCATGCATGTGCTCATCTTTGAAAGTTCAAAACTTGAAGGTTCGTATATAGAGGACTTACTGTATTGCAAGGCTCAACTAGCTTCAGAGTTGAGCTTTCCTCTAATTGTTCTCAGACACTTACATGGGGATGGATGCAGGAACTCTGTTTCCTGACCAAGGATTGGACCCGAACCTGAACCTGTGTCTCCTGCATTGGGAGTGTGGAGTCAACCACTGAACCACCAGGGAAGTCCTCACAGTAGCTTTTTAAAAAGCCCAAATGAACTTACAGCATACACGCATTTGTCATGCAATTTGGTTTTTTTCACTTAATGGTATTGTTAAGCATCTTTCCATGACACACTCTGGACCAATTTCATCCTTTCTTGTTGCATCATATTCCTATGACTGCAGCATAATGTTTATAGCCTGTCTCCCTGTCAGTGGATATTAGGTGGTTTCCAGTTCACTGCTAATACAGAAAGAGGTTGCAGTGGGTCTCCACCACTCGCTGTGCATTCATGAGTATTTCTGAAGGATATATTCCTACAAGTGGCATTCTTCTAGAGTATCATTTTTCCTAAGAAACATTTTTTTTTTACAATGGCAACATGCTCAATATAGAAAAGTTGAAAGAGAAAACACACAAAAAGTTGAAATCACCTATAATTCTTCTCAGACACACTTTTGTAACTGCCTTTTCACTTGAACTCTCATAAAGATTATTCTATGTCTTTAAATAACTCTTGGGCATAGGCTGTGAACGTCTTTCAAGTGGGAGAAGACAATGTCACCATGTCACAGTTACATTGTCATCCCAGCACGCCTGATACACAGTAGATGCTCAGTGCCTGTTAGCACCCTAGAGGATTATCTGGAGGATTTGAAATGTTTCCCAACCTGTAAAGGTCAACCAGGCTACCAGGGGGCCCCCAGCCAGACGCACATAGAAGTGACAGGGAAACAAAGGCTGGTCCCTGACAGCTAGGAGGCCAGGGTTCAAAAAAGCAGAGCTGACCTGGACATCTCAACCAGCAAGATGGAATACTGGTATGTCAACACAGTAAAAGGTGTTAATTGTACCTTCCTACCAGGTCAGTGGGTATAGCTCAGGGGTAGAGCATTTGACTGCAGATCAAGAGGTCCCTGGTTCAAATCCAGGTGCCCCCTCCTTTTTCTCATTTTCAATCCCAGAGTGGGTCTGACATTACCTGTCCGCACCCCTCTTCCCCAGATCAGGACACCTGGGGAAGAAAGACAAAGCCGTTCGAACCCTTTGATTCACAACTCCTGGGAAAGTACAGACCCAATCTGAATTTAAAGGTGCTCCTTCAGGTGACTTGTATGAAACTGGAAGTGCACAAGGCTGCCGGGGACCAGCCCCGGCTGATCCAGGGTATTCGAAGGAGAGACGGCGTAGGCGAAGATCAGGATACGATAGCTTCAATTAGATATTAATTAGAGATATAAAGAGTAATAGAATAAGGATAGCTCAGTAGGAAAATTCAGTGGAGAAAAGAGGCTGAGTAGCTTGGTTTACGCGGAAGACCAATAAAACTTCAAGACAAGAAGTTTGCACCACTTACGTAGGCCGCAGGCGTCCTTCCGTTCTCCCGAAGGAGAGGAGACACTGAGGCCTCCCCGGTCGGATCTTAGAAGCCCAGGCATAATTAGTAAGCATGGTGGGTTCCTCGCTCCAGATGGAGACTCAGCCAGAGTGAGAGAGAGAGCGACATGGGGAGACCAGTATTTCGAGAAACTGATCCCAATTCTTTATTTTCCATGGTCTACTTTTATACACTGAGATGTTATGCAAAAGTCACGCGGGGTCAGCAGTCCTGACTTTTATCAAAGTCAGGTGCTTCATACAAATGTATACAGAGATCTTAGGGGTGTTACATCATCTTCTGGCCAGGGGGGCCTGCTGACAATTTACGACCCTCTCCTTGTGACAGCGGTCAGTCAATCAGGACACTTATTTCTCCAGGGCTGATTATTCTCAAAACAGACGCCACCCAAATAAAGTTACATTCCTACAGGGTGAGGGTGTAGTGGGTTTTAGTTAAGGAAAGAATTTACTTAGCCTAAGGTCTAACGTGATTAATATCAAAGGTTAATTCTATATATTCATTAATGTGTGTAAGGGCAGGGGATATGGAGACTTAGCAACAAACATTGGCTCAACAAATGAAAAACCCTTCACCAACACAATTTCTAATTAGCCCATTATACTTATACTAATAGTTTTCTAACTTTTCTAAGGAATCTGTTTTTAGAAGGTTTAAAGCATCTTGTGCCTCTCACGGTTGGGAGGCTGTGAGCGATCACATGTGGCCGGACAAGCCTGTCAGGCAGGCCAGAGAACCTTCAGAGGAGTTTGTAGGTTAAAACACTCTTATCACGCCCAGGAATTATTATAAACTGGAGCTCTAAGTTAACTCCTTCTCCAAAAGAGGTGGTGGGGGACAGCCCCCCGTAAAGTCAGAGGTGTAGGTGAGCACAAAGTAGTAAAGTAGGCAGGCTCTGGTTATGGGGGTAGATGCTCGAGGAGTTTCAGGGGGACTCCTGAGGCTCTATCCCGCCTTTGCGTATGTCGAGCCTCCTTCCTCATGACCTTTGTCACAGGCGGAGTACCTCACTCTGGCCCCCAACACAAGGCACAGATCCCTGCCTCCTCCAGCCCTTCTGGCTCTGCCTCAGCTCCAGCCAGAGATTTCAACCTTCCACAGATCCGCACGTTCTCCACAGAGGCGGCTGGTGAGTCTCCATCACACCCCATGTGGGTTACGACACAGAAGTAGTTGAACCAACAGGAGCCTCTGTATTAGCTTCCTGAGCCCCTCACGCTGGGCTGCAGGTCAGAGGTCCTGGACTGAGGGTCCATGTCCCCAGGTCCTAAAGCTCCCACTGGGTCTGCTGTGATTCACAGACCCAGACAGAGCAGGGCCTGGGGAAGAACAGGATCAGCCAATCCTTCTCGGCTGTGGGATTAAAGCCAAGGAGCGAGGGGATGGCGGAAGGACTTGCCTGACCCTCCTTGCCTCTTTTCTCGCTCTCCTCTGTGCCGCGTGATCGGCTCTGGCCAGGGAAAGGAAGCCGGAATCACAATAAGAACAGGGAAGACGCAGCTGTCCTTAAAAGCTCTCCTCTTTGTTTTGGCCAAACGGAGACCCCTGGCCTCTGTGATTGTACCCAGCACTCCTCCAGACACTGAGCTGCTCTGCGTCTATTGAGCCCAGGAGCCCTGCTTGATTGCACTTGGAAGGCATCCCTGCTTGTCATCCCCTCCTGCACCATCCTCTGCCCCCGGCCAGCCATCCAGGGCCAAGCCATCAGTAGAAGTCCATGGCTGTGTCATGGAGGGCCTCTGGACTAGACTGAGGCCACAGTGCCCCAGCTGGGCTGCCAGTCACACACAGGCCTGTGAGTTAAGAAAGTAGGATGTGCTTTCATGGACATGAAGTTCAAGGCTCCAGGTCAGACCTCATGAATCAGAAGGGTTGGCCATGAAATCAAAGGACTCCATTTTTTTTTAAAATTATTTCTTTATGGCTATGCTGGGTCTTTGTTGTTGCATGGGCTTTCTCTAGTTGTGGCAAGTGGGGGCTACTCTCTAATTTCGGGATGTGGGCTTCTCATTGCGGTGGCTTCTCTTGTTGCAGAGGATGGGCTCCAGGGCATGTGGGCTTCAGTAGTTGACACACTGGGGCTTGGTTGCTCTGCAGCATGTGGAATCTTCCCGGACCAGGGATCAAACCCGGGTCCCCTGCAATGGCAGATGGATTCTTAACTGCTGGACCACCAGGGAAGTCCTCTATATTTTTAAATATAAACTTTTTGGCAAGATCATTTCTTTTTAATTAAAAAAAATTTATTTGGCTGCACCAAGTCATAGCTGTGGCATGTGGGATCTAGTTCCCCGACCAGGAATCGAACTTGGGCCCCCTGCCTTGGGAACACAAAGTCTTAGCCATTGGACCAGCAGGAAAGTCCCCAAAGATTCTATTTTTAACAAACTCTGGAGAAGATCCCCAAAGAAAGGGAGAATTGGGAATCACCAATTTAGTTTTGTGTTCCACATTATAGGCTCAAAAAGAGGCCATAATTAAGAGACGTGCCTGTGCACACACGCCTGATTAATAATAGGGTTGGGACCAGATCCACATGGCTGGTTCTCAGGCTCTTCCTGCCCCCAACACCCCGGGGCAGGGCACAACCTCGCCCACTGCCTTCATCTGCTGCCCATTCCTGTGGCCGAGCCCTGACGGGGTGGAGTGAGATAGACCTTCCCCAGAGATGACCTGAAAGGTTTCCACTTGAGGTGTGTGTGTGTGTGTGTGTGTGTGTGTGTGTGTGTGTTCAGTTGTTCAGTTATGTCTGACTCTTTGCGACCCTGTGGGCTGTAGCCTGCCAGGCTCCTCTGTCCATCGGATTTCCCAGGCAAGAATACTGAAGTGGGTTATCATGCTCTCCTCCAGGGGATCTTCCCGACTCAGGGACCGAACCTGTGTCTCTTACGTCTCCTGCGTTGCAGGTGGAATCTTTACCACTGAGTCACCTGGGAAGCCCTCCACCCGATGTCCGGTACTAAATGAAATAAGCTTGCAGGG
Organism: Bos indicus; assembly: GCF_029378745.1. Lineage (NCBI taxonomy): Eukaryota > Metazoa > Chordata > Mammalia > Artiodactyla > Bovidae > Bos > Bos indicus. Next base: position 112,896,447 of record NC_091763.1, read on the forward strand.
GCCTGAAAATCCAACCCTTTAAACCTGCAGTCAGAGGCCCCTCCCCTGAGCCAGGAACCCACTTCGGACCCTTTCCTATGTGACACTGTTTCATGATTGTGGCCTCCCCAGGGAGGGTCCTCCAGTCTCCCAGTCATCGTATTTTAAGTTTGTATTTTTTAATCTGTTACAATATTGTTTGTTTTATGTTTTCCTTTTTTGGCCTAGAGGTATGTGGGATCTTCACTCCCCAATCAGAGACTGAACCTGCTCCCCCTGCGTTGGAAGGCAAAGGCCCAGCCACTGGAACACCAGTGGAAGTCTCTCCGAACCCCAGTCATTTCTGTTTCTCCCTGGTCAGCTCTATGGCCTGGTTGAGCCACCCTCTTCTTACCACAAGCTCTTGTTCCTCCAGGCTCCTCATTTGAGCACTCAGAAGCTTCTTCTGCTAAAATAGAGGAAGAACGTTCCGATGATGGGTTGGCAAAAAATAAGACAAAAGTCCGCCTGAAGCCACAAGAAAGGGACTGACCTAGTGCAGCGGGGTTGGGTGTTGGAACCCATCTGGCTTTGTGACAAAGGAAGACCTGTAACCATGTGATTCTGACCCCGCCCCTTTCTCTCTTCCTAAGGTTGGGGGGACAGAGCTGTTTCAGTGGATAAAACTAGGCTCATTAGTGGGCACCCAGATTTGAATCAGGGACCTCTTGATCTGCAATCAAATGCTCTACCCCTGAGCTATACCCCTTTCCTGGGGAAAGGGTGGTTTATTGCTGTTAATCAGTGTGCTCCCCACCCTCACCAGCACACTGTCATTCCTGTTCGTTCCTAGTCTGTTCCTGGGCACCTGGCAGAAGGACCTCACTGCAAACTGACCCTTCTCTGGCCATGAGCTCAGTTCTCCTGTGATCATGGGGCCCGGACACTCCTCTGCCTTGACCTGAAGCTCCTCCCTCTCAGCACCCACCTGGGGCCTCCACACCATGCCCTCTAGAAGCGCGGAGGGACTTTGGGTCTCCATGGCCATCTCCTCCTCTGTGGTGTTTCCCTCATCCGTGGCCAAGTCCAGGGCTTTGGCAGAGTCTGCAGAGACTTGGTGGACACCAGGGCAGGTATTTGGCCATGAAACCTGCAGCCTCCCCACGAGGCCCAAATGCAGCTCCAGCTTTCCGCAGGAGGCCCCAAACCAGCAGGTTGGCCTGGCTGAAGAGCTGACCCTTCTGGGGCCCTAGAGACAGGCCTCTCTCCTTGCCAAGCCCTGTTCTGCAGCAGGACAGACTACCCACCACCGAAGGACAGGCTCTGGCGATGTCACTGACTAATCTTCTTAGCAGCTAAAACATCGGATGGCTACCACCCAGGGGGCCATGGAGGACCGTGGCAAAGGTGTGTTAGGAACAGGACTCATTATTCTTGTAACACAGCTAAGTTCTGGGAGGTAAAAAGAAGAAGGGGGTGGTGGGAAGAAAGAAAATCTTCTTCTTGCAGTCATCTCAAATTCCAGGCTGAAGGCACTGCTTGTAAAGCCATGGCTTGTAATTGGTACTGAGACTCCCTCCATCCTTCGATGTATCTATTCTGACCCCTTCAGGACCCCGCCTCCCGCACGACTTCCTCCTGGGCTCCACCAGACAGACCTAGGCTTCAGCTCGCATCTGCTGCCGTTCTTCCTCCCTCTGGTCCTTGGCTTTGATGGGATCCTCCAGGGGAAGCTATTAGCTGTGATTGTGGTGGTTCAACAGGGTGAGGTATAAGATGTCGTCATTCCTGGGATATGCTGATGTTCCCTCAAATATTAGACCTCCAGAAGTTTCACAGAGGCAATAGACACCAGTAATCTGGAAGATACATGGGTATTTGTCTTTCCCTAGTAAAGAGTTTCCAGGTAAACGGCTGAAGGGTGCTTTGGGGAAATCTAGGAGTAAGTTCACATCCCACGGTTGAATATTTTGGAAGAATCCTTTACTCAAGTGTATTCAGATTTCCCTTTCAAGGGATGCCAGGCCTCTGAACTGATTCAGATCTGGGAACCGAGTGAGAGGTCAGGAATCTCCTTGTGCTACAAGTCGAGGAGGATGGGGGTGGGCTTCCCATCGTCAGCCCCAAGGACCTCAGAACCAATCAAGCACAGCCACGCTCTGTGTGGCACGGACCAGACAGTAACCTCCAACTTGCATCTGGAGGTGAAGAGTCACACTTGAACTCTAACACCCTAGGATCCTCCCATCCCCACTGAAATCAGAGAATCCCTCTCCACTGTAAGATCTCCAGTGAGCATCCCTGTCTATAGAGAACAGTTACCAAAATGTATTTCAAAGATATAGATGCTCCACACACCCATGCATCTCCTAAGACTTTAGTGAAGGGAATCATTGTTTGAATGGGCAAGTCACACACGATAAATAAGTAATTTTTCTAATCTGAGAGCATGGGATATCTTTCCATTTCTTTGAATCATCTTCAGTTTCCTTTGTCAATGTTTTATAGCATATGTCTTTCACCTCCTCACTCAGATTTATTCCTAGGTGTTTTTTAAAATGCGATCTTTAATGGGATTTTTTTCTCCTTCTGATATTTCATTGTTAGTGTAAAGAGATGCAATAATTTCTGTATGTTAATCTTGTATCCTGCTACTTTGCTGAATTAATTATCAGTTCTAGTAGGCTTTGTGTAGAGTCTTCAGGGTTTTCTGTATAGAGTATCATGTCATCTGCATATAATAATAATTTTACTTCTTCCCATAATCTGTATTTTGACTAGGGATTTCACAGTAAGTTTTGAAAGGCTTTATTCAGACTACATGTGAACTTGGTATATGTTAATAAAATGGAATGATTTCTAATCTGCTAAAAAATGATAAGGAAGTCAGTGGAAATATTACAATTCTAAATCTGCTGCTAAGTCACTTCAGTCGTGTCCGACTCTGTGCGACCCCATAGACGGCAGCCCACCAGGCTCCCCCGTCCCTGGGATTCTCCAGGCAAGAACACTGGAGTGGGTTGCCATTTCCTTCTCCAATGCATGAAAGTGAAAGTGAAGTCACTCATCGTGTCCGACTCTTAGGGATCCCATGGACTGCAGCCTACTAGGCTCCTCCATCCATGGGATTCTCCAGGCAAGAGTACTGGAGTGGGGTGCCATCGCCTTCTCCAACATTTCACCCAATAACATAGTATCAAAACATATAAAATAAAATGGACAGAAATAAAAAGGAGAAATAAACAAAGCCTCAATCATAGGATTGAGGAGACTTTACCTTTCTCAATACCTTACAGAACAGGTAAACAATATGGCGGTGGGGTGTGGAGGGCCAATAACAGAGCTGACAAACGTGGCCTCATTGATACACACACATCATTTTCACAAAGATCAGGATGCAAGTTAGAAGGGAAGATGTCGTGATAAGTAAAGGGGACACAAATGGACCCTAGGTGGCCTGCAAGATTCTCAGGGGATCTTCCTGCAGAGGGATCTTCCTGCAGGGGATTGGATTGCTCCTGCAGGGGATCTTCCTGACCCAGAGATCAAGCTCACATCTCCGGTGTCTACTGCATTGTACGCAGATGCCTTGCTGCTGAGCCACTGGGGAAGAGGGTGGCTAGCAATGTTTTATTTTTCCCTCAGCAGTGGATATACATGGGTATCTATAAGTATTTATTAAATACTGTATTAAATAGTACATATAAGTTTTCTATATTTATATTTCACAATGAAAATCTATTTGCTGGTAATTTCAGACTCTGCTGTTGACAGTATGTGTCAATATGTCTTTTCTGGAGAAAAATTTCACAATATAACGGCTTAAACATGCATATGCATAAATTCCATGTCTAGGAATTTATGATAAAGCAAAGTAAGATGAAAAACAGAGACACATCTTCAACAGGACGCTTCACAGAGCTGTCTATAGGAGTGGAATTAGAGACTGCACAGATATCCAGCAAAGATGGGCTGGCTAAATAAATGGTAGCAGCAGCCATATAGAATACTATGCAGCTACTATGAAAGGTGTCCTGAAAGGTTTTTTTTTTAATTGGCATGAAAAAGTAATCAAGACTTCTATTGTTAAAAATCATCATGAAACAGGAAGAAGAGTTAATTGTTGTAAGAAAATTATACACATATTATAAATATGTATTATCTCTGAAATGACTTATTTGCTTTTTTCCAGACAATTCAGTCTTGCTTTTAAAAAATGCAATGGTTTCAACTGTCAGTGTCACTTAAGAAATGCTTTTATCTGAAAAGAAACTGGTTTGAATAAGGATTGAAATGGGTCAGCGGAGACAGGTCCTGGCTGCCCAGATTCCACCTTTCTTCCTGATTGTGTTGCACAGAAGACGCAGCATCCAGGCTGCTGTCTCATCGTGCAGTGACACCTGATTCAGGATCTCTGACCTCATTTTGGTAACTTCAGTGGTTTTATTTTTTGAGAGAGTCTTTGCATTTCTGCAGAACCAGATAGGTTTTTCTCACAAAGCTTCTGACTCTCACCCACCGCTGGTCCAAGCACATCACCGCTTGGATCTTCCAGTTGCCAGAAAGTAAGAAAAGCGTGAAGACAGCTGTATCAATTTTTCAGCAAACTTCTTTTCCTAATTTAAGAGAGTAATTTATTGGAAACACATCACAAAATTGCTGTGACAATGTGAAAGGCAAGACCAAGTCAAACTCCAAAATTCTGAGGTCAGCTTCAAAGACTGCAGTAGCAATCTCACTGTGAGGCTGGAGTAGTCAGGGAAATGTATTTGCAGAATCCAGAACCAGCCAATCTGGGTGCTTTGTCTCTTGCCCAAGGCTTGGGTTCCTTCCAAGGAGGGATCATTTGCATGACCTAGTTAGTATCAAGGCATGCCCACTTCTTAGTTATAGAAGGTCTGAGATTCCAGTCTTACCAGACTTGACCCAAGTGGAGACCGGAATGCTGTTAGGATGGGGAAATGGAGGTTGAGAAGTCAGAGTACTCCCCCCCATCCACAACGTTAGTTACTATTGAGATATTTGCATCAAGAAATGTGAAGCAGTCGCTGTGTTTGCAGTATAGGAATAGTTGTTGCAACTGGACATCTGAGAGGATAGAGAAATTGGGAGATCAGTGCTTTCCTAGTCTGTACTTTTTGCTTCTGCCAAATATCCCTTTGAACTCAATACCAAGGCTCTTTCTCTTACTGTTGTGGTTTAGTTGCTAAGTCGTGTCTGACTCTCTGTCCATGGGATTTCCCAGGCAAGAATACTGGAGTGGGTTGCCATTTCCTACTTCAGGGGATCTTTCCGACCCAGGGATCGAACCCACGTCTCTTACATTGCAGGCAGATTCTTAACCACTGAGTCACCTGGGAGGCCCTTCTCTTATTAACAAGTTCACTTTATTATTAGATGTTATTGGATGAGAAACAGAAAGTCTAAGCCACCACAGACATTCAAATGGGAGATGTCGAAGTTGTGTGTGTGTGTTTGTGTGTGCGTGCGCACGCATGCGTGTGCATGTGTATGTATGAGTTAAATATTTTTTTTAAAAAAGCTTTGGGATTACCACGAATATAAAAACATGTACATAGATGTAGAACTTGGCAACTAGTAACCACTGGCTCTACACAACTACTCAGGGAGACCGTGTTTGTGTCTAAGTATTTTAACATCCTTGGTACCATTACCTGAGGGACAGAAAACACTCCCAACAGAAGCTAAGGTGAGGGCAAGATGCAGCAACTTGTGTTTCGAGTGTGAGGAGTTGTCCTGAGAGTCTCTGAAACTTTGCGGGAATGGCCGTCACTGAAGTGGCAATTGGTACCAGAAACGGGGAAAACAACGAACCCAACTAGGATTGTAATTTGGCAGCTCTGCCTTCATTTACCAGCAGTCCCCGTCATTCAGCAGCACGAGCTGAGTTTTTCAGTGCAGTCATTGGGAAGACTGACCATCTCCACCTGAGTCAGAGAAGAGAATGCAGACATTTGAGCTTTCCAGCATGTATCTTCGAGCTTCCCAAAGCCTTCGGACTCAGCCCTTCATACCGTTCTCAGAACAACAGCTGGTCTTTAAAAGTTTTGTTCAAGAAGGGGTGATACTCAAAACCTTCAACCGCAACCACAGACACTGACCAATCAGAATGGATGCCAGATATAAATAGTCATTAAGTGCCTTCCGGATGAATAACCAGCCTTGAATCCAGAAGGTTAGTTGCATCTGTGTGATCAGCTACTTTGCCACTGAAGCCCTGGGCTCCTGGTTTCTTGGCCCTGAAGAATCAAAGGATTTCCACTTTCTTCAATCCCAATTAGGACAGAAAACCAGTCCTACATCTGCCCTATTTTTCTTTAAAGTCTTTTGTCTGCAACCCACTCCAACTGTTGCATTACCCTAGGCACAGCGTTACAGAAAGCGAAACTGGTAAGACAAGCATTGTCTGATGTTGGAGAGTTCATGGCACTGAAGGAAGGTTGGAGACACGGGTTCGTGAACCAGGGATGGTCCAAGGGAAGGAACCCAGCCAGCTTGCTGGGCAAGTCATGCTGGTTAGGGCGCTCCTGGACGGCGCTTGGGCTCCGCCAACCCTGGGGTGTGTGCCACTCAGTCTACGGATATCATGTGAGTCGGAGATGCCAGGAGGATGGAGGGAGGAAACAGCCTTTGATTTTGGCTTCTGCAGCTGCCAGCAGAGCCATTTCTTCCACCAGGGTTCATGCTCACACAATAGGGAACCCTCGAAACATGGAAAAGGGTTGAAAGGCTGGGGTAAAATGGAAAAGGAAGCAACACATCCGCCTATAAACAAGGATTCTCTGAATCATCAATCAGATGTTTTACTCAGACACAACCAGTGGTGTCTATAAGCCTGTTTCAATTCTGCACTTTAATGAAGGGAGCTGAGTTACTACCTATGGGCAGTCACCCCAGCTGGCAATACTGTGCCGCTATAACCTGTCACCACTCCACCATGCCTGTGCCCTCCTCCAGTCCCACGTTCTCCCACCTCTGCACACCTGGCCATGGTCTATGCCTACAGCCCTGCACCCTGTCTTCCCTCAGTCCTGGGCTGAAGGCACCAGCTGGACCCTTGAGGTTTGCCACCAGAGGTTCTTTAGCATCATACAGGGGTATAAGTTCCAAAGGGCATCCCCGGTGGCTCAGCAGAAATCCAACTGCAATGCAGGAGCCGCAGGAGACCTGGGTTCAATTCCTGGGTCAGGAAGAGCCCCTGGAGGAGGGCATGAACCCCCTCCAGTATTCTTGCCTGGAGAATCCCAGGGACAGAGGAGTCTGGCGGGCTACACATAGCGTCACAAAGAGTTGGACACAACTGAATGACTTAGCATGCATACTCAAGTTCCAAAATAGTTTTCTAGCCACTTAGAATCATTGGATTTTGGGGTCAAGGTTAGCAGGGGAGTGTGTCCTTCCTCAAAACAAAGCTCACATGCCCTCATTAGTTCTACTAAGGCAGGATTTCTGGGGCTAATCTGTATTTCAAAAATTTTTAATTTTATTTTTGATTGAAGTAGAGTTGTTGTACAATACGATATGTTACAGGTGTACAATGTAGTGATTCACAATTTTTAAAGTCATACTCCATTTACAGTTATTATAAAATATTGGTTATATTCCCTGTGTTGTACAATATCTCTTTGTAGCTTCTTTTATAACCGAATAGTTTGTACCTCTTAATCCCCTACCCTACATTGCCCCGTCCTGCTAATCTGTATTTTTAATAATGTCCGTAAGTAATTCCAGTGCAGTCAAGCAGGGTACCTTGTGATTCAGTGTGTTCTCCATAATGTAAATTTTAAAGAAGAGGAACTCATTAAGAAGTGAAACACACACAGATCATCAAAGACAGAACTATGAGGAGCCTGGTGGGCTACAGTTCATGGGATTGCAAACAGTCAGACATGACTGAAGCAACTACACATGTACACCATGGTCTGTGTCAGAGAACACAAGGGACCTGAGAAAGCTGACAAGGACCATGGAAGAGTGGTGACGATGGTGACGGTGGTGAAAAACGCGAAATAGGCTCATTTATCTATATCTGCTAATAAAGCAAGCTGCCAGCAGGGGGCACCCAGATTTGAACCAGGGACCTCTTGATCTGCAGTTCTACCCCTGAGCTATACCCCCTTACCTGAATGAAGGTCCTCCTTAGCTTATTTCACCTGTGTTGCCACACCAACTAGTTCCATAGTGTGCTATAAACTTTGTTCATTCCCAATCAGACTGTGGACATTGGCGGACCCACCACAAACTGAGTAGAGACTGACTTCTGTCTATGAATTCATCTTTTTTCCATTCCCCAGAGACCCCACACTGTCTAATCAGCACTTTTCCACCCTCTAGCCACAAACCTAATTTCTTCAGAAACTGAAGTCTCATCCTCTCCCCTCACTCAGAACCTGGTGAGCACTGTAGTGGGGGACAGAAGACTATAAGAACCAGAGTTGTATCAGTCAGCGATGCCCACGGTAATGCTTCAAGACAAATAATCCCAGGATTCTGATTCATGCAACAATAAGCATTTATTTTCATGTTCATAGGGCAGCAGCACAGATGCCAAACAATGATGGATCTCAGCTGGACTTTACCTGGTGGCCCCGCTTCAAGCTGTGGGTCCATCTGTGCTCCGTTTCTGTGAACTGGGCTCGGGTTTATTCCCTGTCTGTTCATTCCAGAGTCCCAGTTGGAGGAATAGCAGCTAGCAGGGGAAGCTTTCTCTTGGAAATGGCAAAAATGCAAAAAGTCAAGTCTGACGACGCAAGCAGATCACAAGCCTCTGTTTGTATCACATATGCTAACATCCCATCAGTCAAAACAAGTCACAGGACCAAGCCCTAAAGCAAGTGCAGGGAAACATACCTCCTTCTAATGGGAGGATCTGAAAAGCTTTGTGGCAAAGGGCACAAGACAGAAAAAGTGAACAAGGCGGGGGAAAAGTTTAATCTACCATGATCTGCCCTCTCGGTCATAATTACTTACAGCTCTACCACATGCAAAATATACTCAGCTTTATCCCAAGTCCTCAAAGTCTCATTCAATCAGACAAAGTTCAGGATCTACGTTAGGTCCGGGTGAGGCACCTGGAAACCTATGACAAGTTATCCACCCCTCACACAGCCCGAATCCAGTGACAGGACACTGCAGACGCACAGTAGTGGATCACTTGCAGTAGACTTACTGCAATAAACATTATTTTCACAGGCTGGACAAGACAGGAAGCAGGTATGAGTATGCAGAAGAAACCACCACGTGCCCTTCTACCTTTGGGTACAGCCACAGCCTCCTCCGAGACACCGATTTCAGTACTGGCTGGTCTTATTCACAAAAATGCTGCATAACAAGCCGCCCCCAACCAGTAACACACAACAATAAGCATTTACTGTCGCCTCCATGGGTTTGCAGGAATCAGCTGGTCTAGGCTGGGCTGGGCTGGGTGAGTGGGCTTCAAGCTCTGGGCCAGCTGGCCTTGGTGCCTCTCAGTGAGCTGGGCTCAGAGTTGGGTCTGGTGTGCTCATTCAGGGGCCCGGCCGAAGGAGAGAAGCTTACAGGGTAAGCCCGGCTCAGGGTAAGGGCGGAAGTGCCAGAGGGCAAACCCAACCTTGCAAGTAGATCTCGGGGCGCTGCGTGCATCATATCTACCCACATCCTGTTGGCCAAAACAAGTCACATGGTGTGCCAGTTATCAGGACTCTCAGCTCCAAATTCACCCTTCCATACCTGCGGTGGGATAATGGACTGGGTTCTTTGTCTCTCCTTTAAGTGAGCACAATATTAACAGTTGTCAGTAGAAGGTGCAGGAGGGACACTGCAGGAGAAAGCGGTCCCCTGCCTAGTTCCTCCTGCAGGTGTTTGCCCCTGGCCCTCCTGTTGCAAGTTGGGCAGTGGTGTGGGTGTGTAAGGACACTTGGTGATGCTCTGCCCCAGGTACACACCCAGAGGACGAATCACTTGGTGACCTTGCAGCCCCAGCTGAGCGGATGACCACTCCTGTACATGTCAGCCGCCACCCCCCCCCCCCCGCCCCACCATGCACCTGCCTGCCAGCCTCAACTTGCCTCTGCTCAGAAGTCTGATTTCACATCCTCCCAGTGTGGATACTGCACAGTTCAGGCCTCACACCTCAACACGGCTTACCTGTGTCCCCCAAGGCTGCTTCCTGCTTGCCTGGAAACCATGAGCTGGTCTGGCTGGGGCAACGTGGTTAGCGGGCTATAACCCCACCTTCCTCGATGAGGTCTGAATCCGATCTTTGGTGAAGGGTTCCCCTTCCAAATTCGCCCTTGACTGGGCCCTTCACCCCAGGGATATCTTTAGGGTTTTCTTTGTACCTTTATGGGGCTTCCCTGGTTGCTCAGACGGTAAAGTGTCTGCCCTCAATGTGGGAGACCCAGGTTTGATCTCTGGGTCAGGAAGATCCCCTGGAGAAGGAAATGGCAGTCCACTCCAGGACACTTGCCTGGAAAATTCCATGGTCAGACACAACTGAGCAACTTCACTTTCACTTTCTTTCACTTTTGCACCTTTATAGTTATTCCCTCTTCATAGCACAATCGTTCTTTAGCACAATCATTCTTTATTTTAAACGTCCCTGTTTAAATTACTGTGTAGTTTCTGTCTCCTGATTGGCCTAGACTGAAAACTGCAGCAGAGCCCAGCGCAAAGGGACGCAGAGGACACTGGCTTCTGCAGCAAAGACAGGTCACAAAACAACAGGGGTAGAAACGACGATAGAGGTGAATTACAGCCAATAGCTCAGTCTACCTCACTTCTCTCTGACACAGGAGAGAAGGCACTTGGAAAGACAACAAGTTCTGGGGAAGAGCGGTGGCGGAGTTACGACAAATCTGTTGTCAGGGAAGCCATTTGGCAATAAAGGAAGTTGCCAGGGGGTACCCGGATTTGAACCGGGGACCTCTTGATCTGCAGTCAAATGCTTTACCCCTGAGCTATACCCCCTTGCTCCACAATGGTTTCTCAATACCCTACTTCAAGTGTGTTACCACACCCAAGCATTCCATAGCTACTGTAAATTCTATTCATTCCTCACCGCCTCTGAAACTGGCGAAGCCACCACAAACTGACTGGAGTCCATTCTCGGGCCATGAGTTCACCTGTGCAGCCCCCGAGGCCCCGCCCTTGTCCAAGAGGTACCTTTCCATTCTAGTTGCCACCAGCACTGCCGGCAGCGGGGAGGGAGGCACCATGTTTGAGAACTAGGGCTTGTAGGGTTGAGACCCCGCCCCCTCAGCGTTCTTCCTCCCTTTCCTCCTCCCCAGCTCCTCTGACCCCGCCCCCCGCTCTGCGCCAGCCTCCTTGCCTCAGCCTCCTTCCTTCCCTGACCCTCCATGGCACACTCAGCCCTCCCGGCCTGGTCCCCGCCTGAGGCGGTGTCCTAGGGGCTGAACCCAGGGGAGACTCGAGGAGAGGTGGCGCCAAGATCCTTCGGGGAGCACAATCGGGGAACCTAAGACCAGGCGTTCAGTTCAGTTGCTCAGTCGTGTCCGACTATTTGTGATCCCATGGACTGCAGCACTCCAGGCTTCCCTGTCCATCACCATCTCCCAGAGGTTGCTCAAACTCGTCCATCGAGTCAGTGATGCCATCCAACCATCTCATCTTCTGTCGTCCCCTTCTCCTCATGCCTTCAATCTTTCCCAGCATCAGGGTCTTTTCCAATGAGTCAGTTCTTCACACCAGGTAGCCGAAGTATCAGAGTCTCAGCTTCAGCATCAGTTCTCCCAATGAATGTTCAGGACTTTATTTCCTTTAAGATTGACTGGTTGGATCTCCTTACAATCCAAGGGACTCTCAAGCGTCTTCTCCAACACCACAGTTCAAAAGCATCAATTCTTCAGTGCTCAGCCTTCTTTATGGTCCAACTGTCACATCCATACATGACTACTGGAAAAACCATAGCTTTGACTAGATGGACCTTTGCTGGCAAAGTAATGTCTCTGCTTTTTAAATATGCTGCCTGGGTTGGTCATAGCTTTTCTTTCAAGAAGCAAGCGTCTTTCAATTTCATGACCAGATACGTAAAGGCGGTTATCTGGGGGCCTACAGGCTGGGACCAAGGGGCGCTGCTATGTGGTCAGAGCTCTTTCCTTCTGGCCTGCGGTGGGAGATCCTGGGTCCTGTGTGTGCCTGTCCCCTTGCAGACTTCCAGACACCCCGTATCAGGTCCAAACAGAGGAATATTATTCAGTGATGAAAAATAACTAGCTATCAAGCCACAAAAAGGCATGGAGGAACATTACATTCATATTGCTAAGTGAAAGAGGCCAGTTTGAAAAGGCCATATAGTGTACACTTCCGACTAGATGACATTCTGGAAAAGGCAAAACTGTAAAGACAGCAAACAGATCAGTGATTGCCTGGGATTTAGGGTGGGAGAGTGGGATGAATAGGTATAGCAGGGGAATTTTTAGGGCAGTGAAACTATTCTGAAGGATATTGTAATTGTGGGTACATGACATTATGCATTTGTCAAAACCCACAAAACCATATGATACCAAGCATGAACCTTAATGTTAACCATGGACATTGGTTAATATGAATGCATCAACATTCATTTGTTATTTTTAATAAAGGTCACACTAAATCAAATCCCTTACCATTATAAAATGGAAGTGACAGATTGAAGGAATTAGATCTGATAGAAAGAGTGCCTGAAAAACTATGGATGGAGGTTCATAACATTGTACAGGAGACTGTGACCAAAACCATCCCCAAGGAAAAGAAATGCAAAAAGGCAAAATGGTTGTCTGAGGAGGCCTTACAAATATCTGAGAAAAGAAGATAAGTGAAAGGCAAAGGAGAAAAGGAAAGATATATCCATCCACTGCAGAGTTCCAAAGAATAGCAAGGAGAGATAAGAAAGCCTTCTTAAGTGATCAGTGCAAAGAAATAGAGGAAAACAATAGAATGGGAAAGACTAGATATTTCTTCAAGAAAATTAGAGATACCAAGGGAACATTTCATGCAAAGATGGGCACAATAAAGGACAGAAATGGAATGGACTTAACAGAAGCAGAAGATATTAAGAAGAGGTGGCAGGAATACGGAAGAGCTATACAAAAAAGATCTTCATGACCCATATAACCACAATAGTGTGATCACTCATCTAGAGCCAGACATCCTGGAGTGGGAAGTCAAGTGGGCCTTAGAAAGCATCATTAGAAACAAAGCTAGAGTATGTGATGGAATTCCAGCTGAGCTATTTCAAATCCTAAAAGATGATGCTGTGAAAGTGCTGCATTCAATATGCCAGCAAATTTGGAAAACTCAGCAGGACTTTTCATTCCAAAGTCTCACAGGACTTTTCATTCCAATCCCAAAAAAGGCAATGCCAAAGAATGTTCAAACTACTGCACAATTGCACTCCTTTCACACATTAGCAAAGTAATGCTCAAAATTCTTCAAGATAGACTTCAATAGTAAATGAACCAAGAACTTCCAGAGGTTCAAGCTGGATTTAGAAAAGGCAGGGAAACCAGAGATCAAATTGCCAACATCTGCTGGATCATAGAAAAAGCAAGAGAATTCCAGAAAAACATCTACCTCTGCTTCATTGATTATGCTAAAGCATTTAACTGTGTGCATCACAACAAACTGTAGAAAATTCTTAAAGAGTTGGGAATACCAGACCACCTTACCTGTCTTCTGAGAAACCTATATGCAGGTCAAAAGCAACAGTTAGAACCACATATGGAACAATGGACTGGGTCCAAATCGAGAAAGGCGTAAGTCAAGGCTGTATATTGTCACCCTGCTTATTCGACTTCTATGCAGAGTACATCATGTGAAATGCCAGGCAGGATGAGATACAAGCTGGAATCAAGATTTCTGGGAGAAATATCAATAACCTCAGATACACAGATCACACTACCCATATGGCATAAAGTGAAGAGGAACTAAAGAGCCTCTTGATGAGGGTGAAAGAAAGAGTGAAGAAGCTGGCTTAAAACTCAACTTTCAAAAAACTAAGATCTTGGCATCCAGTCCCATCACTTCATGGCAAATAGATGGGGAAACAATGGAAACAGTGACAGACTTTATTTCACTGGGCTCAAAAATCACTGCAGCTGGTAACTGAAGTCATGAAATTAAAAGACTCTTGCTCCTTGGAAGAAAAGCTATGACCAACCTAGACAGCACATTAAGAAGAAGAGACATTACTTCGCCAACAAAGGTCCATCTAGTCAAAGCTATTGTTTTTCCAGTAGTCACGTATAGATGTGAGAGTTGAACCATAAAGAAGGCTGAGCACAGAAGAATTGATGCTTTTGAACTGTGGTATTGGAGAAGACTCTTGAGAGTCCCCTGGACTGCAAGAAGATCAAACCAGTCAATTCTAGAGGAAATCAGTCCTGAACATTCATTGGAAGGACTGATGGTGAAGCTGAAACTCTAATACTTTGGCCACCTGATGTGAAGAACTGACTCATTGGAAAAGACCCTGATGCTGGGAAAGACTGAAGGCAGGAGGAGAAGGTGATTGACAGAGGATGAGATGTTTGGATGGTATCACCGACTCAATGGACATGAGTTTGAGCAAGCTCCGGGAGATGATGATGGACAGGGAAGCCTGGCGTGCTGCAGTCTATGGGACTGCAAAGAGTCAGACGTGACTGGACGACTGGACAACAACAACAACACTAATATAAAATTTAATAATGGGGCAGCTGGGAGGGGGCAGCTGAGGTGAGGGGATGGGGGGGAGCTCTCTGTATTTTCTGCTCGGTTTTTCTTTAAAATTAAAACTACTCTGAAAAATAAAGTCTATTAATTTTTTAAAGTGACAGCAGTAAGGTTACTTGGATTATGAATCAGAGACCTCGTGATATGTGTTTAAATGATCTGTGAGCCATTATTATCTAAAAAGCACCTTTCCACCCACAGCACAGCCAGTCACCCAGGTGGTTGTGGCTTCCAGAACCTGGGGGTCTGCCCCCTGGCAGAAGCACGACTTTCCCACCAGGTCTGCCCTCTCCCTCTTTGCTCCTGGCCCTGTCGAGGGCACTGGCTTTGATAATCATATTTTCGTGCTAAGTCACTTCAGTCGTGTCTGACTCTTTTCGACCCCATGGACTGTAGCCTGCCAGGCTCCTCTGTCCATGGGATTCTCCAAGCACGAATACTGGAGTGGGCTGCCATGCCCTCCTCCAGGGGATCTTTCCGTCCCAGGGGTTGAACCTTCGTCTCTTAGTCTCCTGCATTGGCAGGCAGGTTCTTTTATCACTTGCACCATCTGGGAAGCCCGTGTTCAGGCAAAATGCGCTTGAGAATCATCCAGTATCATCTCTCCCCCAAATGTGTCTGATCGGGTAGATAGTGCTGGTCGGGTAGGAAGAGCAGAGAATGTGTTGTTTTTCAAATAAAAGTATTCAGATTCGTCCCCAGAGTCTGTGGGGCACAGCTGCTAATTCAGTTGGCTCCTTGGACCTTCCTAACTCACTTGAAAAGAGAAATAATAATATAAACAGCAATTGGAAGAGGTGACCAAACACACACAGCTCTTAGGGTCAAGACAAAGCCTCTAAAGCTGGATGAGGAAAACTTCCAACCATTTCCTGAGTCAGAAGATGACCTTTCCTACCTTTCCTCTCCTCTCCTTACTCCTTCCATGTTCTGTTTGCTAAGCCCCCCTAGAGGAAAGTAGCCTAATTTAAAAAGCCTCCCAACAAGCAGGGTTGGGTGGAGGTGAAGGTTGGTGGTACTCAGATCTAATCTACAGTGACCACGTGTGTGGTCTCCAGATGGAAAGAAAATCAGCAGGGGGCACCCGGATTTGAACCGGGGACCTCTTGATCTGCAGTCAAATGCTCTACCCCTGAGCTATACCCCCAGGCCATTCTAGGTTCTGAACTAGCACCAATTCACGATGTCATAACACCCAGGTATGCAGTAGATGGCAATTACCATCCATTCTCTGAGAGCCAGTGGGAACCTGTAGAACTGCATCCCTCAGTAACACCCTCTGGTCTCCAACCTCCCCTGCGCCTCCCACAGAAGTGCTTACTTCTTGGATGATTTCTCTACAGACTACATTAGCTGTTTTGTTTTTTCCTTCCAGGTGAAACTAATTATCTCATCTATATACTTTTTGTCCTGTGGGTTTATACCTTTTTATGGCTTTATTATAGTTCTTGTTCAGTTGCTAAGCTGTGTCCGACTCTTTGTGACCACACAGATTGTAGCAGACCAGGCTTCCCTGTCCTTCACCATCTCCCCGAGTTTGCTCAAACTCATGTCTAGTGAGTCAGTGATGCCATCCAACTATCTCATCCTCTGTCATCCCCTTCTCCTCTTCTCCTCAATCTTTCTCGGCATCAAGGTCTTTTCCAGTGAGTCAGCTCTTTGGATTAGGTGGCCAAAGTATTGGAGTTTCAGCTTCAGCATCAGTCGTTTCAATGAATATTCAGGGTTAATTTCCTTTAGGGTTCACTGGTTTGATCTCCTTGCAGTTCAAGGGACTCTCAAGAGTCTTCTCCAGCAATCACAATTCAACACCATTAATTCTTTGGTGCTCAGCCTTCTGTACGGTCCGACTCTCACATCCAGACATGACTACTGAAGAAACCATAGCTTCAACTATACAGACCTTTGTCGGCAAAGTCATATTCTGCTTTTTAATATGCCATCTAGGTTTGTCACAGCTTTCCTTCCGAAGACCAAGTGTCTTTTAATGTTGTGGCTACAGTCACTATCTGCAGTGATTTTGGAGCCCAAGGAGATAAAGTCTGTCACTGTTTCTACTTTTCCCCCATCTATTTATCTTGAAGTGATGGGACTGGATGCCAAAATCTTAGTTTTTTTGAATGTTGAATTTTAAGCCAGTTTTTTCACTCTAACTGTTGCTTCTTGACCTGCCTACAGGTTTCTCAGGAGACAGGTGAGGTGGTCTGGTATTCACATCTTTTTAAGAATTTCCACAGTTCGTTGTGATCCGAACAGTCAAAGGCTTTAGAGTAGTCAAAGAAGCAGAAGTAGATGTTCTTCGGGAATTCTCTTGCTTTTTCTATGATCCAATGCATGTTGGCAATTTGATCTCTAGTTCCTCTGCCTTTTCAAAATCCAGCTTCAACATCTGGAAGTTCTCAGTTCATCTACTGCTGAAGCCTAGCTTGAAGAATTTTGAACATTACTTTGCTTTCATGTGGAGAAGGCAATGGCACCCCACTCCAGTACTCTTGCCTGGAAAATCCCATGGACAGAGGAGCCTGGTAGGCTGCAGTCCATGGGGTCCCTAAGAGTCGGACATGACTGAGCGACTTCACTTTCACTTTTTCCTTTCATGCACTGGAGAAGGAAATGGCAACCCACTCCAGTGTTCTTGCCTGGAGAATCCCAGGGATGGGGGAGCCTGGTGGGCTGCCGTCTATGGGGTCGCACAGAGTTGGACACAAATGAAGTGACTTAGCAGTAGCAGTTGCTTTCATGTGAAATGAGCACAATTGTACGGTCATTTGAGCATTATTCAGCACTGCCTTTCTTTGGGATTGGAATGAAAACTGATCTTTTCTAGTCTTGCGGCCACTGCTGAGTTTTCCAGATTTGCTGACATACTGAGTACAGCACTTTATTATTATTTATCATAATTAGGAAAATGTTATTTTTTTAAATTGTGTAAGTGAAGATATAGGCACAAATAAGTAAAATTAAATAGCTGTGTGGCCAGACCCAACTGTGCATACATTTCAAAAAAATTTTTAATGTGATACTTTGGTGAGAAGAGCAATTGAATAATAAAGTTGTCTTTACTGATACTTTATAGTATTATAAAATAAATTTTTTAGGTATAAAGAAAAAAAACTTCCAACCTAGAATTCTGACAAGATTGGGTGCGTTCAGGGTGCTACAGCTGTAGACTCAATCTAGAATTCTGAACCCAGGTAAACTGACATTCAAGCAAGAGGACAAAAGAAAGACATTTCAGATGTGCCAAACCTAAGAGCATTAACTGGATCAGAACCTCAATGAATTAAGGAGAAAGAAGGGAGATGAACCCAGAGAGAAACAAGGAAGTGCAAAGCTGAAGGATGACTCCGCTGGGATATCTGGAGCCGCCTTCTCTCCTGAGCGACTTGCCTTTGTGGGGCCAAAGATACTCTCCTGTCCTCTGTTTCCTCATCTGCAATATAGGAGTCACAATGCAACCCCCTGGGCTGAATTTTTCTGAGGCAGACTGAGGATCTTCAGCTTGAATCGGGCTGCTCTGGACAGAAGAGCTGGATCTCCTTGACTCTCTTGAATGAGTTTTCCCCGTATTGGCAGAAGCTTCTTTAGATTTAGTTTCCAGAACGGTAAACTGGGAAGAGAGCTAATCCATGACAAAGAAGACCCTCCCAGGGGCTCCCAGCAGGCAATGGGAGGAAAGAGTGGGGGGGGGTCTCAGGATATGGATCTTTGATGGAGTGGAGGAGGCACCAGTGCTCAGTAAACACTCAGATGAGGCAAGGGTGAACAGGTGCCCTGGGTGTGGCTGCGAGTGTGAAAGGGCCTGGTCACAGATGTGTGGATCTAGAGCAGTGGTTCTTAAAGCATGGCCCCAGACCCCCAGGATCAGCGTTACCTGAGAATTTGTTAATTAAAAACTTTCAGGGGGAAGCCCAAACATCCCTGTTTTAACAAGTCCTCCAAGTGATTTTCACGCACCCTACAGTTAAGAACCAGGGGTCTAGAACAGAGTTCAGAGGATGAGCAATCTGATTGTGGTCCTTAGTTTTCATCCTGCCTCTGCCCACCAGCTCAGCCTGACCCTGGGGCAGGAGCTAGAATTCCTAACCCATCCCTTCCTGGGGGTTCAGTACCTAAGTCTTCCTGCAGGTGGCGCACAAGGGAGCCGATATAGATCTGTGACAGGTGTTTCTCAAAGTGGGATCCCCCAGACCCTCAATAAGAAGCTTGTTCCTAACCCCACATCACATCTGCATGTTTGACAAGCTCCCAAGATGCTTCCTGAACACAGGAAATCTGAGGACTGGCCCGAAGGGTGCAGCATGCCCAAGGTCAAATTCTGGTGTCCCCATTAGCTTTTCCTTGTGCTCTGCTAGGCCCACACTCTAGTTCCCCTGATGGTCCCAACTCATCATTAATCTATTAAAACACTCCTCTTCTGTAGCCTTTACATTTTTTGACTGATAGAGGATAGGGAAAAGAGGAAGATAAGAGACTCACTGGCTTAGTTATAAGGTCCTGAACCCAAAGTCAGGAGAAGTGGATTCAGGTCCTGAGTTTATCTGTGAGGAGCTGTGTGTGCTTGGGCAGACCAGTAATCCTGAATCTCTGCGTTCAGATGCCCACTGTGAAGGGCATAGACCGGTGACCCTGAAGGCCCCTCCTGCCATAAACACCAGTGTCAGTGCTTTTCCAGAAAGAGCAGGGAGGTGGTTACAGGGAGGGGGAACCCGGTGCTTGTTTTGCATCAAGGGAGTAAAATTATAGTGAGGCTGGTTTGGCAGCTTTGAGCAGGCCCAGCCTGGTGAACATCTTGTGGCAAAAATTTATAGGGATGTTGGGCATGGCTACACAGGTAAAAGGTAGTACTAAGGCCTCCACTTACATCAGGGGGTATAGCTCAGGGGTAGAGCATTTGACTGCAGATCAAGAGGTCCCTGGTTCAAATCCAGGTGCCCCCTTGCTGTCCTTCACTTTTGCTAGCTGGAGCTGGTATTGAAGATTCGGCTTCTTTCCCCTATCCAGGGCCTCAGGATACCAAGTCTTCTCAAATCTGGGGTAACTTAAAACCCTATCTCTGAACACCACAACTCTAGAGTGATACGTTCCTCCAACTATGACTTTTTATTTCACTTACCACTGGTCTTGTTCTACATAGGCATGTTTCTACATGTTTTCATTGCCCTAAGTCAGTGCTGTGTTGGTAAGTGTTTAACAACCAGCTCTTGAGGGGAGGGGAAGCATTGATTTGCAGTGTTTTCCAACTTCACAGTATAAATAATCTCACCAAATCCAATGTCAAGCCACAAACATAAGATCGCTGATCATGGTATTGGGAAGACATGCTGAAGTGCCTCTCTGGTGCAAGTAGGCTCAAGCACACCACTGCTCCTAACCCATCTTCCTGTAGTGGCATGGGCTCTTTGACCCCCACACTATCCCCACAAAGCTTACAGAAATAAGAGCAATGGCTCTCACAGAATCATCCATTTACTCAAGACATATTTGTGTTCTACTTGATGCCAGACACAGGAGAGACAGAGCACAGCAGGAACGGTCTGTGGTGAGCAAGGGAATCAAGTGAAGAACTGGTCAGTTGAATGTAAGGATAACTAGATAAATGAAGAAAGGTGCTAATTTAAAAGAAAAGGAAAAAATAAAAGAAAAGGATTTCTGTAACCAGCAATATGCTAGACTTGATCTTCTAAAACTCCTCCTACCTCAGAATGTCCAGAAATGTAAAGTGAAAGAGAGCAAATATCCATTCATAGGTCTTGCTGAGCTCTCACAGCAGTAAAGATCTCTTAGGAATGGGGGTGGAGGGTGAACTAAAACCCTCCAAGAAGGACTGTGATGGTTGTGGTGATATAACCTACTTACCTGAGTCTTAATAGCCATTTCAGTCCAGGAAATTAGGTTTTTATCCCCTCTAGCCACACCATTAGTGAAAGGGTGGACTAGGAAAACACCAGCACAAAGAAGACAAGGGGCCTTTCTCTCTTCAGCAGGAAGGAGGCATCTCCCCTGAGAATTCATAGCCACAGATTTACTCCCACATATGTTATGGCTTTGAATTTACAGTAGCTGCATGCTTCAGACACTTCCCAAGCTGAAAGTTAACCTTAAACGTGCACTCAGGCTAACAGTGATTCTGGAGTACCCAGAAGGAGCAAACACAAACTCTTACAGGCATGCCTTCAAGAGGCCCCACAGAACTCTGCTGATGAAACCTGGATTAAGATGAGTTCACAGTTCAAAATAGTAAAATATATGAGGAATCCATCTACCATGAATGAACACCATTAGACAAATAAAGAATGTCAGATAGCAGAATTATCAAACAGATATTATAAATTAAGTATGGTTAATGTTATTGGAGATATAAGGAATTGAATATATGAGAATAGATGATTTCTAATGAGATGAAGGGCATTCATTTAAAATAAAAAATACAATAATTGAAATTAATAGTTTAGAGCAGTTTAGACAGAGAGAGAGAGAAAAGAGAAATCTGGGAATGAAATGGGATAGAAATCTTAGAAAAAATGACCAAGAACAAAGCACAGAAGTCTAAAAGAATGCAAAACATAAAGGAGTGGCTAAGAAAGGTGGAGAATAAAATTGAAAGTTCCAACAAATATCACATATGAATTCTACAAACAGAAAAAATAATGGAGGAGAGGCACTATTAAAAGATACAATGTTTGACATTTTCCAGACTTGTACAAAAATACAATGCCTCAGATTTAGGAACCATGAGTTCCAAGAAAGATAAATAAAAATAAATCCATACCTAGGTACATTGCAGAGAAACTTCATAATACCCAGACAAAGGATGATTTTAAAAGCAGTCAGACAGAGAAGACAATTCTTGTGAGAAGGACTAATAATTAGACTGACAGCAGACTTTTCAACAGAAGCAATGAACGTTGGAAGACAATGAAACAAAATATTAAGTGTGTAAAAGTAACTGGAGCTTCCCAAGAGGCTCAGTGGCAAAGCATCTGCCTGCCAATGCAGGAGACGCAGGAGACTTGGGTTCAATCCCTGGGTTAGGAAGATCCTCTAGAGGAGAAAATGCAACCCACTCCAGTATTCTTGCATGGAAAATCCCATGGACACAGGAGCCTGGTGGATTACAGGCCATGGGGTGGTAAAGACTAAGCACAACAACAAGAGTAGCTAACTGGGGATTCTCTACTTAGCTCAGATATTAAAGAGTGAGAGAATAATAAGGTATTTAACTGAAGTCCTTTACTTCTCACATATCTATCTTTGCTATAAGAGCTTTGAAAAGTTGTACTTCAGAAAGAAAAACATAGAACCCAGAAGAAAAGAAAAAGAAGAGAAAAAATAGTGAATGAAGATACTAGCAACCATGGTAGTAAATCTAAACAGCATAGATTATACAAATTAATATACTAAAGTCCTTCTATTGTTTAGAAGGAGAGTGAACTGTAAAATATAATTAGACTATATTCAAACAAATATGTGTATAAGAATTTTAAAGAGTAACTTCTAAAAGCATAGAAAAGGAAGGCATAAATTTCAAATCAGTAGAATAAAAAAGGTGAGTAAAGAAAAATTAATCAATCCAATAGAAGGAAAGAATGTAGAAAAGGCACCGAAAAAATCATTATCAATAGAAAGCAAGAAATAAGATGATAGAAATGAAGTAAAACATATTACTAAACACAATAAAGGTAAATAGACTACTTGGCAATTAAGATAGAGATTGTCATATTGGATTATACAACAACAACAAAATGTAGCTACATGCTCTTATAAAACACACAACTGAAATATAAATATCCAGAAAGTTTGAAAGTAGGACGGCAAAAGATATATTAAACAAATACTATCAAAAATAAAGT
Organism: Bos indicus; assembly: GCF_029378745.1. NCBI lineage: Eukaryota > Metazoa > Chordata > Mammalia > Artiodactyla > Bovidae > Bos > Bos indicus. Next base: position 112,918,970 of record NC_091763.1, read on the forward strand.
TAATGTAGCAATACTAAGTCAGGCAAAATGGAGTATAGATTAAAAGTATTATTAAGGATAAAGAGAATTAATTCATAATAATAAAATAAACACTTTCCCAGGAAAATACAATTCTAAACTTGTAAACACAGTCTCGAAATATGTAAAGCAAGAATTGTCAGAAATACAGGAAGAAATTGACAAATGCACAAGATTGACAGGAGGTTTTAACACATCTTTCTCAGTAACGAATAGATCAAAAGTTAAAAAAAAAAAAAGATATAGAAGACATAAATAACACAACCCAAGCTTGATGTAATAGAACTAACTTGATCTCTACACACACACATACACACACACACACACATATGTACTCTTTTGAAGCAAACATAGAATACTTTGAAACATTTATTGCATAACTTGAACATAAAGTGTGTATCAGAAAATCCTTAAAAATATGAGCATCACATACTACATTTTTTTAATGCAAGGCAAAACTCAGTTACAAAAATATAACATCGTTAAAGACATACATTCAGAAACTAAAAAGTACTTTAATAGATAAAAAAGGAAATAACAAAAATCAGAAAATATTTAAATACTCAAATTGATTGTGGCTGTTTTCACAAGGAGAAGTAGACAGCATCTCTACAGGAAGCTAGCTAAATTATTTGGGAAAACTGTAGCTGGCTAGTTCACCAAAAGCCAATTCACAGAATGACCAGAGAGCCAAAAGCAAAGTACATGAAAGTTAAACCACTGAACATTGAGTTGCTGAAAAACCAATCTGAATTATTGAAAATCTTCAAAAATTGTGTTCCATTTGCATTCCTCCCTTTGTTTGTGTGCAGAATTGCCAAATAAACACTGATCTACATTTAGGACAGTTCTCCACAATCATTTTACAAGGCAGTTACAGAAGCCAAGGTGGATGCCGGCCTGGGGTGGGAGGTACAACTACAATTTAAAGGTAGGAAAGAGGTTTCTCAGGCACTGGGAGAACTGGCCATTTGCAAATTGATTTTTGGCAACAGGGTCATTCAGCACATAGGATGTTGGTGAATTGCTTCAAGCAATTGTTGACCCAGAGTCTACAGTTGGGGCCCCAGCCTGGTCAGGTAAGGGGGAGGTTGAATCAAAGAGGTACCAAGCCTGTACATGCTTAAGGAAACATATCTTTCTTGGGTAGAGATATTACTTTTTTTTTTTTAAGTGAAGGGATTTTAAAGTTTACAGATTCTGAAACTAAGGGTGGCATGTGGGATGAGCTGAGAGAAGGCATACCTACCAGGAGAAAGCTGACCTCAGCAAGAAGGGCCCTAGGCACCAAGCACAGGTAAGGTACTTACCAAGGGGCACTGTGGCCTTGAGGAATCCTGAGAGCAGATGTGGAACTTGCACCTGCCTTTTTCCACCGCCTGACACCTTGTGATATCTTCAGATCTTCAGGACCGTGGGCTTCACAGACATGGGTCCGGTGTCAGTGATTCCCTGGGTGTGGAGAAGGGGGCTTTGTCCAAGGAAGGGGCTGGACAGTCACTGGGGGTGTTCTACCCACGCAGTCTTTCCTTGGAGGCCAGGCCAAGGTGGTCAACATTGTACCCCAAAGTTCTGGGAGGTGACCCGCAGCAAGGCCAGCGGAGACCCACGGACGTTAGACCCACAGGGACCAACACTGGGATTTCTGGGCAAGAAATTCCCTTTCTCTGAGTCCAGAGGAAGAGAACTGTCGGGGGCGCAGGCGTGGGGAAAGGCTCTCCGGGCGGCAGGCGTCGCCTCCTATTGGACCCCGGCTTCCTCGGCCTCTGCAAACCGCAGGTTTAGCCCACGAGCCCGCCTTCTCTAAGCTGTTCTAACAAGGGTCCACCAGACCTGGGATGAGGCCCAGCCGGGGATCGTCTCCGCCGCACCGAGTCCACAACTCTCCTCCAGCCTCTCTGCGTCCTTTCTGACCCATAGAATGGTGGGCTCGCGCTTCATTCATTCAACACATTTATCTGAGGGCCTACTCCGTGCCAGGAACGTCTACAAATCAACAAAACAGGGCAGCAAATAGTCACACAGGTACGGTGGCTCCCTGGTCAAGGCGAGGGTGAGCGCGGGAGCCGGGGGACAGACCTGAGCGCGCGCTGGGGTCTGGCGGCCACTCCGGCCCATCCACCACCCAAGTCACGGGGTCCAGCCTGCAGCCCCCTCCGCCCCTCTCGGGGTCCGCTTCCCCCACCCCTTCCCTAGTCACGGTCGGCTTGCGGGATGCGTCCTTTGGCAGAGACGGATCCCGTTTAATCCGAGCATCCCCACCTGGCGGATAGGAATCGTTCAGTAAAAGTTGGATGCAAGAAAGGATGGATGGATGGATGGATGTGTGGATGCACGGGTTTAGTCCGGCAAGCACACAGCGAGCTGGCCACAAGGCCGATCCCGGCGCCAAGCCCCTCCCCTGGCAAGCTTCACCGGGTCTAGGCATAACCAGTGGGGAGGGGGCGCCGCCAGGCTCGCCCCGCCCTCCCCTCGCCCCCCGCCTTCCTGGCCGGCTAGGCGGCGCCTTCTGGGAAATGTAGTTCGCGCCTGCGCCCGGAGGGCCGCAGGGGCTGGTCACACTCTCCTGGGATGCGGTGCTCTGGGCTGCTTCGGACGCCCACCTACCCCTGCCCCCTCCCCTGCGGCCCGCTCCCCGGGGCCCGATTTCCTCCTGCGCCGACCTAGATCGCTGACGGAGCGAGTGCTCCCCGCGCCGTGCCGGAAGTCGGGAGCAGAGACTGAGTCCGGGATGGCGGGCCAGGTAAGGCAAGCCAGGACAGCGCCGCGCGAGCCGGGACCCTGCCGGCAGCCGGGGAGGACAGACGATCGCCTTGGCCGGGCCTGCCCTGTGCGACGCTGTGCGGGCCTCGAGGGCGGGGGGCGAGCCTGGGACCCGCTAACTTTGGCCCGGCGAGGTGCGTGGGGGGTTGGGGTGCGCAGGATTTGGTGCAGGGAAGTCCAGGATCTGGGACCCCTCCTCTTCCCGTCTCCCCGTCCCCTCCGTGTAAGGGACTTGGAGCCGGAGCTCCATCTTTGGAAACTCCTTTGGGTTAAGCCTCACACTGTCTTGGCGTGGCTTTTAAAAATTATCCTGGGAGCGATGGGCATGGAGGCCCAAGGAGAAAGAGTAAATCTGGGCACTTTCCTTCTTGGTAGGATCCTGGGGTCCCGGCTGGGGGAGGGCATGAACAGGGCCCCAGGTTTTTAGCCATTAGGTGAGATATGTAGGTCCGAGAGCTACAGGGGGAGCCCCATCTGTCATAGCCTGGGACCAGTGTGTCGGGTGCAAGTTGTGTGCAGGGCGGTGAAGGTGCTAGGAAACCTGAGGATACCAGTGGGGAGTTGCTGGACGTCCTTTTGGGGGAGCCTGGAGCCAGCTCTGTAATTGTGGCTCATTAGCTTGGGCCAACCTCAGGCAACTGCCGACTCCATGGTTTGAGGGCCCAGGAGCGGGTGGTGATGAGGGGCTGGGGCAGTCTGTGGCCAGGCAGAGCATCACTTTGCCAAGACCTTGATGGCATTAATGCCCCACAAGCTCCTGGGAAAAAGCGAGAAGCCAGGGCTACAGAGGATGAAATGGTTGGATGGCATCATCAACTCAATAGACGTGAGTGTGAACAAACTCCGGGAAATGGCAAAGGACAGATAAGCCTGGCGTGCTGCAGTCCATGGGTTGCAAAGAGTTGGACACGACTGAGTGACTGAACAACAACAACAGGCAGATTGGCTGCTATGGGAGCAGGGGCAGTCTCCTTTTCAGATCTGGCCGTACAGTTAGGAAGCCGGACACCCTCCACCATCACCCCCATCTCTGCTCAGATGTGCCCATGGGCCCCATGTTCAGGCCTCCTCCGACCGCAGTTTCCTTCTCTATACAGCGAGGGGTTGGATCACTGATCGTTCAGATCCAGTGTCCTGGGGTGTGTCCTTACGCTGTGTGTCTTCATGGAAAAGGGCCTGGCTGTGGCCTTGGGGGCTAGTAGGTCACAGTCAGATGGAGAGGAACAGGGTGCGCCTCCTGTCTTCCTGCCTAACGTGACTCCCAAATGCCCAGGGGCTGTGGGAGCACAGCCCACAGGTGGGGGCAGCAGGGCTCAGGGCTGAGCCTGAAACACGCCAGGAAAGTGGGTTTGCCCTGGGAAGGACCCGCAGGCCAAGTCTGTGGCCTGAGGGTTTGCACATTGTGCTTGCTCCCTACCTTTTTTGTGCACGTGCGCACACACACACACACACACACACACTCCTCTGTTTTTTTCTGGGTGGGGGCTGCTATTGATGGACCCACTTACCCTGGCCACAGTCAGTTCCTGTTCCCAACTTTGTTGGACAAGAGTTTATCTTCTGGCTGAGGTGGCGAGTGGCCTGGAAACCATCTCTTCCGGATGTCTAAAAGAGCTGGTATATTTAGCCAGGAGACAAAGAGGCATTTGGGGTCAGGAGTGGTGTGTGAGGTGACCGACTGTGACCTGCCAGTGGATGTGAGGCAGACAGATTTGGCTCCAGGAGCAGGAATCATAGCACTTAACCACATCCCAGCATTTGTTCTGAGCACTTTTCTCACAGTAATTCATTTACTCTTCACAACATCCCTATGAGAGAGGTTCTTATGATCCTCCTTTTATAGATGAGTTTACTGGGCCCAGAGCTAAAGGGAAGCAAAGCAGGGATTGGAATTCCAGCCACCTGGCTCCTGGGGTAAGCTCAAACCTCCACACTCTGCTTGTTTGTGTCCCAGAACTTCTTAATGCCAGATTAGGCCAGCCATAGGACTGTGGTGAGCCCCCATAGTTGCTATGGGTATTCAAGTAGAAATTGAAGAGCCCCTATTGTAAATGGAAAAAAAAAAAAAATGAATGAGTTAGTCACTCAGTGGTATCCAACCCTTTGCAACCCTTTAGACTGTAGCCTGCCAGGCTCCTCTGTCCATGGGATTCTCCAGGCAAGAATACTGGAGTGGGTGGCCATTCCCTTCCCTGGGGGATCTTCCCGACTCAGGGATTGAACCCACATCTCCCTGCGGCTCCTGCATTGCAGACAGCTTCTTCACCGTGTGAGCCTAGAAGTTGGCACTAAATGTTCACTACCCCTTAAAGGTATTCTGCAGTTGTCGGTGAGTTCTAGTTCACAGACATGCTATAGTGGACAGCTCGCCCCTGCGGGGAGGAGAGGGTCCCGTTTACCGGAGTAGTTTTCATTTCTGGCAGCCCAGGCAGGTCTACCCAAGTCTTGAGCCAGTAACTGGACAGCAGCTCTTCCCCAGCACTCTGATTCTAAACTTAGAATGTGTCAGAATCATCTGGGAAGCTTGAAGATCTCAGCTTCTGGGTTCTGAAAGCACTGAACACCATTGTGATTTAGTCAATCTAAGATCAGGTGAGAAATTCAGTCCTCAATAAAGGGAACTGTGAACCTTATTTGAACCTAAAAGCTCTTTTGTGTTTTCAGTGGTTAGGTAGTAAACTCTGATGGGAGAAGATAAGGACACAGAGTATTTTTTACCTGGTTTGCTAAGTAGAGAAGCTATCTGTTGGCATGAATTAGCTGGTCAACAGAATCACCACTCAGCTCTGCTGGGTTCCCCGCCTGCTGCTACAGCCAGGGCCGTGCTATTAAACTCAGCCATTTGGCAGTGGCTTCCCTGGTGGCTCAGATGGTAAAGAATCTGCCTGCAATGCAGGAGCTGTTGTTCAGTTGCTAAGTCGTGTCCAACTCTGCGACCCCATGGACTGCAGCACACTAGGCTGCCCTGTCCTTCACTATCTCCTGGAATTTGCTCAAAGTCGTGTCCAGTGAGTCGGTGATGCCATCCAACCATCTCATTCCGTTGCCCCCTTCTTCTCCTGCCCTCAATCTTTCTCTGCATCGGGGTCTTTTCTAATGAGTGACTCTTGACATTGGGTGGCCAAAGTGTTGGAGCTTCAACTTCAGCTTCAGTCCTTCCAGTGAATATTCAGTGATTGGGAAGATCCCCTGGAGAAGAAAATGACAACCCACTTCAATATTCTTGCCTGGAGAATTCCACGCCCAGAGGAGCCTGGTGGGCTTCAGTCCATGGAGTCATAAAGAGGTGGACATGACTGAGCGACTAACACACACACACACATTTATTTGTATTTATTTATCATTTATTTGTACTCAAGAGCCATCCTGTCTCTTCCATCACCATCTTAAAAAACCTGTTATAGCATGGTGAATTCAGGGCTGGCTGGAGTTCCCATCCTGGAGTCGATGTTTTCTTGGGCCCGAGCTGCAGGCCACGAGACTCTCTGTATTAGCTTCCCTGGATTGCCATGAAAGTACTTTCACAAAGTGGGGGTGGGGGCTTAAACAACAAATTTAATCTCTCACAGTGCAAGAGGGGAGAAGTCCAAAATCAAAATGTTGGCGAGCCCATGCCCTCTCTGAAGACTCTAGGACAGGCTCCTGCCTTCCTCTTCCAGCATCTGGTGGCCCTGGGGATTCCTTGACTTGTGGCCCCATCACTCCTGCCTCCCTGGTCATGTGGATTTTTCCTCCCTGTGGGTCTGTCTGTGCTCCTCTTCTTAGAAAGACACCAGTCATACTGGATTAAAGTGAAAGAAAATGAAAGTGAAGTTGCTCAATCATGTCCCACTCTTTGCGACCCTATGGACTGTAGCCTACTAGGCTCCTCCATCCAAAGGAATTTTCCAGGCAAGAGTATTGGAGTGGGTTGCCATTTCCTTCTCCAGGTATTGAATTAAAGACCTACCTTAGTCCATTATGACCTTAGCTTAACTAATTTCATCTACAGCGACCCTAGTTTTGAATAAGGCCACATTCTCGGCTACCGGGGTGAAGACATCAGCATGCCTTTTTGGGAACACATCTCTTGTCCCGTTGCCCCTTTGCCTGTTTCCACGTGTCAGGTGCCCACGCCGTGTCCACCAGGGGATGCGGGCTGGGTCAGCACGCCGAGGACCACTCCTGGGCGGCCTTGCTGGGAGGGAACGAGCCAACTGCCCTGAGGTTGTGCCCACAGGTGTCGATCGCCTTCCAGGACCTGGCCGTGCGGTTCTCCGAGGACGAGTGGCGGCTGCTGGGGGAGGGCCAGAGGGCGCTCTACCTGGACGTGATGCGGGAGAACTACGACACCCTGGCCTCCCTGGGTGAGGAGCAGGGCCGTTGTTGGATGGGAGGGTGCCGGCGCAGCAGCTCGAGGGTCCAGGGTTGCCTGGGAGCTCGGGTGTCTTGTGGGGCCTTAGTCTTCGTTCACACGGCAAGGTGGCGTCAGAGAGCCGGCGCTGAGCTGGGGGCGCCTCTCGGGTCTTTCATGCCATTGATACTGTGGACAGTACCAAGGGTCTGGGTGTGATTTGGTGGGGGTGCCAAACAGCTGGCACAATGGCACTGGTCTTGGAAGTTCTGACGGTCCCTGGGGTTTGGGTGGTCACACAGACACACATATGTACACACATGTACACAGGTTTGGGATGGTCATACAAACACACTCGTGTACACATGCACACAGGGATTGGGTGGTCACGTACACACGTGTACATGGAGTTTGGGTGGTCACATGGATAGACATGTACATGCATATATATGGGGTTTGGGTGATCACACAGACATGTGTGTACACATGTACACAGGGTTTGGGTGGTCACATGTACACACATGTACATGGAGTTTGGGTGGTCACACAGATAGACGTGTATACACACGTACATGGGATTTGGAAAGTCACATGGATAGACTTGTAATGCATGTACACACATGTACATAGGTGCCTGGATGTCTGGGTGCCTGGGCCTCTGGTGTGATGATGTAGAAGGGTGGAGGCCGGCTTCCACTCCCAGGGACGGTCCCTCTTTTCTTCCCCAGGGACGGCGGAGCCGCTCCCCCTCTCGGCCTTCCTATCTCCCTCAGAGCCTGGAGGAGCTGTGGGGGCCCGGAGCCGTGCTGGAGACCGGCAGGAGCCACCCCAGGGAGGAGGCCCCCTGGGTGAGTAATCTGTGCAGATGAGAGCCCCTCGGGGCGGGGTCCTGGACCCCCTGGGTCGCCTGGGCCCCGGGTGGACTCACTCATGTCCCTTCCCACCGCGTGGTCCTCGGCCCCTGGATTCATTCCGTACAGGATACTGTGACCTCAGCACTCCCCACCTTGCCACACTCACCCCTCCCTGACCTTTCACCCCGACCCCTCTGGACCAGGAACCTGGTATACTGTTGCTCATTGTGTGAAGCGCTCAGAAGCAGCCTGGGCTCACCCTGGGAGAGTCTTTGCCCCTCAGGCCCCCTCCCCCGCCATCCAAGCAGAGCCAGTTGCAGCCCTTGAAGGTCCAGAGAGCTCGGGGGTGGGGTGGATGTGGTCCAGGGGTTGGCAGGAGAGGCAGGAGTCCGGATGGTGGCCGGAGATGGGGAGGCAGTCCTCCCTTGGTGTCCCCTCCATGGCCCAACAGGGACTGAGGGACAGAGCAGAGAGGAGCTCTGTTACCCTCAGCCCCCAGCGTCTTGGTCCTGCTGCGCCCACGCGCGGGGCACCTGCCTTGAACCCAGGTTCTCTTTGTTTGTGGACATCAGTGTCTCCTTTGCAGCCCCTCCCGTGGTGGGAGGATTACGTGAGACGCAGCACGTGCCGACTGATGTTGGGGGAGGGGGCGGGAGTTCACTGTGGTCTCTTGGCAGGAGGAGCCCCCCAGCACAGCCTGCACCTCAGCGCCCTGGTGCAGCTCGTGCAGGAGATCCCCGAGTTCCTGTTCGGGGAAGGCAGCCCCGAGAGTAGTGGGGGAGCCAGCCTGGATGGGGTGGCTGTGAGCTCCCAGGGTGAGTCTGACGGTGGGCCCCGCTGCGTCCCACAGATGAGTTCAAGCTGCTGGCCTGGCCCCTGGGTGGAATTACCCGTTAATGTGAATACCCGGGTGGCAGGCCGGTCCCCTGAGAGGACATGGACGGGGGAGAGACTGTGGCCTCTGACTTTCTCTAGTGGTTTCGACCCGGCTTCATCCACGCCCTTGTGGCCCCCGTCGCGTCCTGCCCTACAGTGGCGGATGAGGCCGTCCCTGTTGTGTAGATGAGTGCCCAGCGGCCGAGTCCCCCACAGCCTGTGCTCCCCCCGTCTTACCAGACTTCTTCCTCCCCCAAGCTTGCAAGGCTCTCCCGCCTCCCCAGAAGTTTCTCCCCCCAGCCCCAGCCTGCAGGGTTTCTTTGCGTCCCCTCAGCTGATGGTCAGCTGGGGACGATCTTATCAGAACAAGGCCACAGACTGAATCTACATCTCGGAGCCCAGGGATGGCAAGGCAGAGGTTACTGACGTCCTGGTCGTTGTTAGTGGAACATGGCAAGGAAGGGCCAGCATGGGGCAGTGTCGGGGCATTGTACCTCCTGCCAGGCTTAATTCCAGTACCCCGCACCCCCCTCAGCAGCTGTGACGGAGGACACGTGCCCTCTTCGAGACCTGCTCCGCTGCCTTCCAGATACACCCGTGGGCCTGCTTGGCCTGGCCGCCACGCCCAGCGGCAGCTCGTCCAGCAGCACCCCCGGAGCCGGGGGGCCGGGGAGCCCCCTTCCCATCAGTGAGTAGGACTCAGTGCAGGGGGCCCACACCCTCTTGATTTTTTTCCAGGACTTGGTTTCCTTTATACCTGGGTCCAGCTCCTCAGTGGGGCAGAGTTGGGGGAGGTGCGGAGCAGGCCTGGTGCTGGCCTCTGTCTGGGGACCAGAGAGGATTCAGGATGCTCAGCCTCACTCGTGGAGTGCTGTGTGCAGCGTGTCTGCGGACCTGACTCTCAGACCTCTCATCAGGGCAGCCCTAACAGCGGGGCAAGACAAGGCTGGCCTTTGGAATTTCTCTGGGTCTCAGTTTATTTTTAAAATGCGTGCAGATTTTACATTTGTCTAAATGTCTATTTTTATCTAAACTGTTTTAAATTAATATGGCATAAAATAGCCAGTGCTTTCATGCATTGGAGAAGGAAATGGCGACCCACTCCAGTGTTCTTGCTTGGAGAATCCCAGGGACGGGGGAGCCTGGTGGGTTGGCGTCTATGGGGTCACACAGAGTCGGACACAACTGAAGTGACTTAGCAGCAGCAGCAGCAGGGGCTTAACCCTGGTGGTCCAGTGGTTAAGACTCCGTTCTTCCAATGGAGAGGGCGTGGGTTCAATCCCTGGTCAGGTAACTAAGATTCCACATGCCGGTGGCCACCAAAAAAAAGAAAAGCATGCCCCACTTAGCTCGTAGTTTCAGGCATCAGCTGGCACCTTTGCTCTGGAGTCCCACGTGTCCAGCTTTGAGAAATGTTGAGTGCAAGGCTGGGGCCTGACTTGAGGAGGCAATCAGAGACCCTTACGGGAGGGTCCCCGGGGCGAGCAGTCTTGTGCTTACATTCACACCGGAAGGAAATGGGGAAGGACCCTGCACCTTAGGATGGACTCTGGGAACAAGCCCGTCGTAGCTGGCTGAGCCACCGAGTTCCCAGGACTCAGCTGTCCCTCGGGGAGCAGTTAAAAGCTGGGGAGGCCCATCCTCTGTGTGTGTGTTGGGGAGGGGCAATTTCTCAGGGTCTGGAGCCTGGGCTGGAAAGGCCTGCCTGTCTCTGCTGCAACAGAAACTGCCAACAAGCCAAGGCCTGTGGAGGAGGGGAGCCCAGGAGCCCCTGGCCGGGAGCCCAGCCCCGCCACCTGCAGTCAGGGCAGTAGCAAGAGCCGCAGGAATCCGGAGAGAGGGACCCCGGGGGCAGGTGAGGGGCCGGCTTTCCTGAGGGTGGGGCTGAGGATGGGGGGCAGGTGGGGAGGCATCATGTGGCCCTCACCTGGGGCCTCCTGATGGTCCTACCTGGCAGATGGCATCCCTGTGGTCATGGGTGGGAAACCTGACCGCAGCTGGCCTTGCAGGAGCTGTGAGCATCTCTCCTGGGCACAGCCCCTTGCAAGGCCTCATCAACTGCCTGAAGGAGATCCTCGAGCCTGGGCCCCAGGGCCCCGAGGGACCACGGAGCTCGCCACCGCCACCTGCCCCCAGCCTGGGTGCCTCCCAGCTGACCAGGGCAGAGCTGGGGCCTGGGGGCCCGCCCTGGGCCGGTGAGTCCCTGCGGACCTGTCTCCTTGGGCCAAGGTTTCTGAGAGCCAAGGTTCCTGTGGAGAGCTCCAGTTGCTCTCTGCAGATACTTCTCTGTAAAATATGACGTCTTCCCTAAGGATCCTTGCCAGCTTGGCTGCTCCAGTATCTCTAGTGTCACATTTCTGGAGCCAGATGGCTGTGTTAAGGGAACAGCGTGGTCAGCATAATCAACTTGTGGAAGAAAACCAGAAATAGATTTTGCCCTGGATTCTTATGGGTTCTTGACTCATCCTAAGGTGGGACATCTGAGAATAAGAGGCTGAGGGGTACTTCTTGTTGACACTATGCGGGATCCCTGGGATGGGCTTTGGGGATGGGGGTGATATGGTGGGGACTGGAGCCCCAGCCCTGAACTCTGAAGCTTGGTAGCCGGGCAGAATGAGAAAAGCTCCTTGAGGCTTCGAGCCTCGGTTTCCCATCTGTAAAAAGGGTAACTGTTCTCACCTTAGAGGACTGTCCTGAGGCTTAGGCACACTAATGATGTGTGCATAAGTGTTTGTAAAATGCTTGGGCGTCCTCAAATTAAATCCTGCTCAAGGCCAAGAGAACCATTTCCAAGTAGTGAGCCAGGCCACCCACTTCCTTCATTTGTTCTCAGAGCAGAACCTCATCTTCCTTTTACCCAGCCAGCTCTGGGAGGTGTAGCCAGGCATTTTTAAACCAAGCGCTAAGAAGACAGTGGCCCCACGCAAGGCTGAGTGAGTTGCAAGAAGACCCACATCCCTGGGTTTCTGGCCTTGGACCTTTAATTGATCCCTCTTTCGGTTGTTGTCACCAAGACTGAGGTCACTGGGTTAGGGGGACGCGTGTTCCTTTTTTCCTGTAGTGAAGACAGAGGCAGCCTCGGGAGATTGTCCCCTCCAGAGCCTGCTGAACTGTCTGAAGGAGATCCCCGAGGCTCGGGACAGGCATCCCAGCCCCTTAGGAGCCAGTGACCCACGGCTGCAGGAGGACCCAGGGGCCTGGAAAAGGAATTCTGGAGGTAAAGGCCGCTGGCTGGGCAGGGAGCCCCTGGGCATCGCTTGTTTCCTTTCTCTGCTCTAAGCAGACCTTCCACCACCAGACACTCGGGCCCGCATGTCAGTGTGTTGGCTGCAGTGGCCAAACGTTGGGGCTCACGCTATAGAAGGAGCTGGGCTTGTGGGAGGTGCATCAATGTGAAAACGTTCCAGATTGGCTCTTATAGTAGGAGCTGAGGGTTCCAAAAGGAAGGAGGGAATCACTGGGAGGGAGAGACAAAAAGCAGAAGGCAGAGCTCTGGGCAGTGCACATTCCGGGGCTCATTCTGATGTGGGGGTTCTTGTGATCGTTTGGGTTCACCATGGGTTGTTGGTGTTCCAGAACTCTTGAGAGTCGTTTGGCTGCTGGCCTCGGAAGCAGGACCCTGACTCAGTGCTCCTGGGGTGGGCTGGTTTGGCATCACCCCTCGGTAGAAACCTCTAGACGTGGAGGTGGGATTTGGTCCATCTGCTGATGGTTGGGCAGTGACTGTCTTGGAGCTGAGATGGCTGTGGAAGCTGGGGGCTGTGGAAACCCCATCCTGACCCTATAGAGACTTCATGAGTGACTTCCCACAGGACTCCAACCCCTCCAGACTCCTCCTCCGGGGCCTGGGCCTGGAGCCGGCAGCATGCTCTCTGCAGTGAAGGTGGAGGACAGCTGGCCCCAGGGACCCCTGGAGCCCACATCCTGTCAGCTCAGCAAGCAGCCCCATGGCCCCTCTGCCGCCAGCAGCCCCAGGAATGTCAAAGACATTGCCCCCACCCAGGTCCGGGTGCCCAGCTGGGGCCCTGCAGCTCAAGGTGAGGCCTGGACTCATCTGCTCAAATTCTCCCGGGTGGGGTTCTCAGGCCCCCAACAAGGTTCTGCCAGCCCACAGGGAAGGGGCACCTGGGTGTCTCATGCGTGGACAGAGGCGTCCACCTGGGCATCCTTCCCAAGAGGTGGTGGTGGTGGTGGTGGTTTAGTCGCTAAGTCGTGTCCGACTCTTGTGACTCCATGGACTGTAGCCCGCCAGGCTCCTCTGTCCATGGGATTTTCCAGGCAAGAATACTGGAGTGGGTTGCCATTTCCTTCTCCAGGGTTCCAAGTGGTTCGTCCCATCCCTTAATCTCCATCCTCCTTAACCCAGGCCCTTGCCCAGGGAGCCTTCCATTAGAAGGGCCTTGGTTTTGCAGAGAATCCCCAAGTGTCAGGAAGCTGCCCACTGCGTGTGGCTCTCTCTCCACCCACCCCTGGGCCTGGGTACAGCTGGCTGGCATCACTCCTCCAGACTGGGGAGCAGAGAGCTGATGGGAGCCGGCCCTGAGGGAAGGGCGTCCTGCCTGGCAGGCCCCACGCCTGGTGTGGGACTCACCACCCCTGAGGAAGGCAGGCAGGCCGGGCAGTCAGCCGGGGCTGGGCGGGGGGGGGAGATGGGCCAGAGATGGTGACGGGCCATCTCCCCGTCCCAGCCGGCAGCGCCTCGAGCTCACCCCTGGAAGCCCTGGAGGCCTGTCTGAGGGGCATTCCCCTGAGTGGGTCGTTGCCTCCCCAGCCACCGGCCAGCTCTTGGTCCCGGAGCCCCCAGCCAGGAGACCCCGGGTCTCAGAGGCCCGAGCTGCCGCGCCTCGGACCACACAGCAAAGGTAGCCCGCACCATGGGCTCAGGGTGGCGTTTGTCCTTGTGCACGGAAGGGGGTCAGTGGGGGGAATGCTGAGGATGCCATTAGGTCCCCCCTCCTCATCCCAGGCTAAAGCGGGGGGCACACATGCCCCTGTCTCCCAGCCCCTTCTCATGCCTGCCCCCCAACAACCCCTGTGTTGGGTGGAAGCCAGTTAAACTCTGCCCCCTGCCACCTCTGAGAGCTTCACTGACCCTCTAGGCCCCTGAGGCCAGCAGTTGGGTTTATGTGGGTTAACAAGCTACTGGATTTTAATCAGGGCCATGAGCACCCTAACCTTAGGGGAGATTGCACGGGAGAGGCGTTGGGGCGAGGCGGGGCGCCTGTCCGCAGCCCAGTGCCCAGGGGATCTCTTGGCCCGTGGTTTCCTCTCGATGCCAGCTGTGCCGTTTCCCCACAGAGGTGGTCATAGGGCCTCTCCCGGCTCTGGGCCTGCAGGGCTGCATGAGAGACAGCCCGGCCCTGCCCCTGGGCTCCCAAGGCACCCCCAGCAGCTTCTCGTCATCTAGCAGCTCTGACGGGGACCTAGATTTCCAGAGCCCTGAGCGCAGCCAGGGGCATCGGCCCGGAAAAGGTGAGATGGCCAGCTTGAGGCTGGGAGTGGGTCCTGGGGAAGGGCGGCGGGGAGCGTCCTTGCCCACTGCCATGTGTCTGACCCGACCAGTGTCCAAGCCAGGCTTCCGCGCCTGGAGAGGCCGCAGAGAGCAGACGCAGGACTTGTTTTGGGGGGTGGGGGTCTGTTTTAGTGACTTGGCTCAGAAGAGGCAGGACAACATCTAAGATCTCTAGAAGGCATTTGATGCTTCTTACTAGAAGCATTCTTACTAGAAGCATCAAATACTTCTTTATCCCAGCCTTGAAGAAGTCAGTGTCTGTAACATCTGACTGACTCTCCAACTTAGGGAAAACATGTAAAACCATCTTGGAAGGGTGTGTTTGGTGCGTGCTCCCCCGGGTCCCTCCGTGAGGGGACCTTGCAGGACCTCAACCCTTTTCTCCACTTGAATAATGCCAGGGCTCCCCATCTGCCTTGTTCATGGACACCCGGTTCCCCGGGGCTCACCTTGTGTCCTGGCCTCACTCTGTCAGTGGAAAGGCCTGAAGCACCCCCCGGGGCCATCGGATGGGCTTGGGGCCCGCGTTCCTGCGCCCACCACAGCTCAGCCCCTCGGGTAGGGGAGCTTTTAGCTCCCAACAGGCAGCTGACTTTGCTTTTCAATTTTTAGTAGGTACTGTGCTCGTTTCGTCTTGTTGAAAAGCTGCGGTTAGGTTGCAGAGGGTCGGTGGCGTCTGCCTCCCTCCCCTGCTCTCCAGCCACCCCTGCTGCCGGTTCCTGCACTTTCAGGGATGCTGCGTGGGCGAGCATCCCTCTCGCAGTTTCTCCACCGAGCTCCCTGTCTTCCCGCTTCCCTTTGGCCTTAGGGTCCTCGGCGCTGCGCGGGCCCCCTTCCCTCTCTCCTGCAGCTGCTCAGTGTCTGTGGTTCCTTCTCGAGTGTTCTCTATCGGCAGACCTGTTTTCTGAGTCACCCAAACAGCAGGCGACTTCATGCCGCCTTGTGGATGCATCCAGCCCCGCCCCCTAGCTCTCCTTGTGCTGCCCCAGAACCCCGCAGCATCCGTGGGGAAGCCACATGCAGGACTCCTCTCGAGACACTGAGGTCCCAGCCCCACGATGCCTGGACCTCTGGCAGCTTCTCTTTTCTCCCCTTCTCTGCCTGACGCCCGCATCAGCAAAGATGCTTTTCTGGAAAGAGCTTGGCTGAGATGTGGAAGGGGAGGGCTTTTCCTTTATCTAGAATTTCAGTTCATATAGTGGCTATAGCTTCTCCAGCGCTGTCACTAGAAATAGGATTTCTGCAGTGTGTTTTTATCCTCGAGTTGAAATGCATTCATGTTCTCCTTCTTCACCTGTTGCATCTGTACCCTTTTCCCTCTTTGACTAGTCATGTGAATAGTGAATAACTGACAACATTCCAGCCTCAGGGCCCATCTCCCCCGTCACTGGCCCGGTGGCCTGCTGACTGGCTTCTCTGTGTAGGTGGTCAAGATGAGGGGGCCTCTCCCAGGGCCACCCAGAGGCAGGGCTGACATGGGTCTGGGGCCAGGTCTCCCTCTGGGTGCCCTGAGCTGGTGTGACAGGTCCAGGGCCCCAGCTGCAGTGGACCCGGGACACGGGCAAGGCTCCTGGGGTTCACAGGACGGAGCTCTGGCTGGCCAGGACCGTGAGTGTTGGGTTTTCACAGGAAGCCCAGTGGGAAGCTCCCCGCTCCAGGGCCTGGAGAACTGTCTCAGAGAGATACCTGAGCCCCGGCTGCAGCCTGCCTGGCCCTGCTCCTCAGCTGGAGATGGAGGGCCACGGCGAGCGGAGCCCAGGAACTGGGCAGCAGGCATGGAAGGTAATGTGGGCAGGCCCACGTCCCGGCCTGAGATGAGTCAACCTTCTGGAAGCAGCCTGGCCAGAGGTTCGTGGGAGGCCGCAAGGCCAATAGCGCTGTTCTCCTGGGTGGAGGGGTGCGGTGGGCCTGGACACCCAGCCCCCCAGTGCTGCTCCGAGTCCAGGCCTGAGCTGGGGCCTTGACAACAGGGTGTCTGTATGCTGGCCTTGGTCTCTGGCATGGCGCTGAGCTGTGGGGGCTCCCGGGAGGCTGGGTAGCTGGGTCCAGAAATAACGAGATCCTGGAGGATGAGGGTGGCCCTGGGAACATCTGCAGGGCCAGGGTGTGTCCCACTTCGGTAGCGTCATCCAACGTCCTGGACCAGAGTTTGTCTTCTGAACAGCGCCTCCCTGGCCTGCGTGCTAACTCAAGGCTCCCAGCTGATGGGCCTCTTGGCTTCTCATTGAAACAGGACTGAGGGGCGAGGCCTGTGAACCAGCCCACCTGGGACAGCGTGGGGGCGACGTGCCCGCCAGGAGCCTCCGACTGGCCAGCCCGCAGGCCCTTGCCTCTGGTGCCCTGCCCACCTGCTCCCCACGAGGCCCCAGAGACCTCGGGGCGGCCAGGCCAGGACAGTGGAGGTGGCTTCGAGACGGTGAGCGGGATTCTTGCCTAGGGACTCGCTTGCATGTCTCCTCCCCTCAGTGTAAAATCTTTGATGAGAGAATAGACTTTCCCTTTCCCCTCCTATTCCTCCACTCCTTCACTGTCTCAGCCATTCCTGGACTGCTGGCTGGAGGGTGTGTGCGTGCGTCTCCGGAAGCCTGCTGGCTGGAGCGCTCCGAAGTGTGCTGAAAGCAAGTGGGGAAAGCACTGCTCTCATCCAGAGGCTGGGTTTCTCTGGGCGAAGGACCGGTTATTTCCTTAATTCTAGTTGCCTGGGGATGGAGGTTGAGGTTGGGGGGTGGGGGTCTCCTCCTTCTGCTGCTGCAGTTCAGTTGAACTTACAGCGGAATCCTTGCCTAGATTTGCTGAAGTGGGCGGGTCAGGCCTGACCTAATTGAGAAAGTGCAGGTATTTGTCATACTCCCTCCACGCAAGCGCTGTTCCGGGGGGCCTCCCGTGGACTTGACTGAGCCTCTCCGTAGGCTGCTGGTCCTGAGTGAACACAAGTAGAACGGGCCGCCTGGCTTATGAGACTCAGAGCCTGGCTGGAACCAGACTGTTAGTGGCCTCCAGGGTCACTCGGAACCCGAGCTTCTGGAATTTCTGCTTCGGCCTTCCAGAGTGGCTGGGGGCCAGACCAGCATCTGACTTTGCTTCCTTCCGCTTCCCGTGGCCATGGGATGCTGTTCAGGCTCCCCCAGGGCTTGTTTGGGGCTGAGCTGGAGGGGGACCAGCTCTGTGTGCCTGCCCATGGAGGCCGAGGCCCTCCGGCCTGTCCTTGGGCTCATGGACAGAGGGCTCTTTGGTTGCCATTTGCCTAGGGCCAGCCACCAAGCCTTCCCCGCTTCACTGCCTGGAGAACTCTCTGAAGGGGATCTTGCCTGGGGGGCCCTTGCGCTTTGCCTGCCTGGCCGGCCTGGGCCCCAGCCCACGCTCCAGCTCCAGCTCGAGCATCAGCAGCTCAGAAGGAGAAGACCCGAGGCCGGAACCCGAGCTCTGGCAGCACCCCCTGCAGGGTGAGCTTGTTGGGGGGAGGGGGGACCAGGAGCCCGGCCTCGGCGTGTGAGCGCCACCCTGACCCCGGCTCTGTTTTTGCCAGAGAGGGACCATCTTCCCAGCAGCAAGGGCCTTGGCACCCTGTCCCCACAATGTGGTGGCCCCCGTGCTGGCTGCAGCCCTGGGGAAGGCTCGAGGAGACGCGAGCCCAGGCACCGCTGCGATTTCAGTGCAGGTGAGCCCGGGGTCTCTGGAGGAGGGGAGCGTGTCCCCCAGGAGGGCCATGGGTGCAAAGACAGTCCCACACATCACTTGGCCTGACTCTTGCCAGAAGGCTCTCTGCCTTTGTCACACTTGAGTTCCCTGTAGGATGAGCCGAGTCCAAGAAAAGAAGGTGGAGATGTTGAGGCCCCTGGGGCCCCAGGGGTGTCAAACGAGTGTGTTTAAAGACCTGGTAATCAACTTGGAAAGTCGAAGTGTCCATTGCTCAGTCGTGTCTGACTCCTTGCAACCTCATGGACTGTAGCCCACCAGGCTCCTCTGTCCGTGGGATTCTCCAGGCAAGAGTACTGGAGTGGGTTGCCATGCCCTCTGCCAGGGGATCTTCCCCACCCAGGGATTGAACTCGAGTGTTGTGCATTGCAGGCGGATTCTTTACTGTCTGAGCCACCAGGGAAGCCCAGTAAACTTGATATATATAATAGGAGAAGGAAATGGCAACCCACTCCAGTATTCTTGCCTGGAGAATCCCATGAACAGAGGAGCCTGGCGGGCTACAGTCCATAGGGTCGCAAAGAGTCAGACACGACTGAAGCGATTTAGCATGCATGCATGCATATACGTATGTATATATATATATATACATATGTATCAGAGAAGGCAATGGCACCCCACTCCAGCACTCTTGCCTGGAAAATCCCATGGATGGAGGAGCCTGGTGGGCCGCAGTCCACGGGGTCGCTAAGAGTCAGACAAGACTGAGCGACTTCCCTTTCACTTTTCACTTTCATTCATTGGAGAAGGAACTGGCAACCCACTCCAGTGTTTTTGCCTGGAGAATCCCAGGGACGGGGGAGCCTCGTGGGCTGCCGTCTATGGGGTCACACAGAGTTGGACACAACTGAAGTGACTTAGCATACATATATATATATGTATCAACGCCTCCTTGCTTCTCAGTCCAGTCCTGACCCAGTGATCATTCCCAGCAGGAAAAGCAGAAGAGAAGGTGGGAGGCAGGTCCCATTCGCCCTGGAGAGAGGTGTGCTTGGAGACCCTGGGACTGCCTGGCCCCCTGGGCAGCGCCGGAGGAGGTAGGGGTGGGTGGGTTGCCAGGTCTGGGAAGGGGGCCCCCCTGCTGTACTCAGGCCAGTGACTCCACCCAGTCCTTGACCTCTGAACAGGCCCTGGCTGGTCCCCATGTTCCTTCCTGCCCGTGGGCCTGACAGGAGACAGCAGAGTGGGCCGGGCATGGATCCACAGGGCCCCTAGCACGTCCCTGGAGGAGCCTCACCGGGGGCTGGACCTGTGGGCATGGCCCTCTCCATCTGCTCTCTCCAGCCTCCTGGGAGAGCCAGAGGCCTCATGCTAGAGCCACAGAAGATTCTGGAAACAATGTCCACCCTCACTCAGCCCGCGGGCCCTAGCCAGCCATTCAACCAGAGATGGGCTTCCTGGTAAGCCCAGTGTAACCCTCTCGCGTCTCATTTCACCAGTGCTTGAAAGTTTCGTTTTGCTTTAGGCCATGTCCAAGTGTCCCCCGTCAGTGTGGCCATGGCGAAGCAGTGCATGGCCACACCAGAAATGCTCTGTGCTCTTCCTGAGCGGTCCGCTGTGCATCCCTGCCCTGCCGGTCAGCTGGGAAGAAGACCGGGGCCTGGGCCCTGCCAGCCTCCTGGTTCAGCCCACGGGCCCCAGTCCTGGAAGCCGACGGCCGGTGAAGAGTCCAGGGGCCTGGGGCCTGGGGACGGAAGACCAGGTGTGACAGGTGAGCTGGGGCTTCCCCGGCCCCCCAAGTATCGGGAGCCCCACAGGCACGGGGTGGGGGGGCGGCTGGGGCTCAGCGTCTGCACGGTCACCCCTCCCTCCTTCCCCGCTGCTCAGTTCCTTTTGGCAGGGTGGGCTGGTGAGAACCCCCGGGGCCACAGCCTGGGGTAGGCTTTCTCTGAACAGCCTTCCAGGCTCCTTTGGGTCCTAAGTAGGAAGAGCCTCACGTCGAGTCCCCTTCAGCTGGCTTATTTCATTTCAGGGTTTTCCTATAGGAATAGCTGGCTATTTTATGAAAGGACGCAGACACTTCTTAGAGGCAAAAGAAACACTGAATAGATGCATCCAGGATCAAAGGTTGGGGTTTGAGGGGACTTTAGAGAACAGGTAGGGATAATGAGGGTCAGTAGTGAGTGACCAGGCGGGGAGGTCCCCAGAGAGGCATCTGTACCCCGAACCCTGGGAAGGTCTTCCAGACTACAGCAGAGGTGGGCGGGCGGGGCTCGGTGCCCGGTCCACTCTGGGCTATGCACCCAGATCCTCACGCTTGAAGCCTACAGTGGGGGCTCCAGCGTGTCATGGGCCTGGCCTGGCTGGAAGTGCAGCTGTTTGTTAGGAGTGCTGAGCTGGCCCAAGGCCCATGGACTCACTGCCCCATCTTGGGTAGAAAGACACCTGGGACAGCAGCACCGTTGCTGACCCTTAGCCGAGATCTTTCCTGAAGAACGTGGCTGGGCAGCGTTTGAGTCCTTGGGCTCCAGTCTCCATTTTTGCTGTTTGAAGCCCTGGGGGTCCTGGGAGATTCAGGCCGGAGCCGGTCTGGGGACTCAGACATGGCTGAAACCAGGTCTGTCCTGCAGCTCCAGGTGGTAACGGGGCTTCCTTATGAGGCTGGCCTCGGGTGAAGACCAGGTCCGGGAGAAGTTTGGGTGAAGGAGTAGGTGACTTTTTTTTTTTTTTTTAAAGTAACTTAAGTCCTATGTCTGTAATTTGATTAGGGAGGGTAAAGGTCAGGAGGGGGTGGGGACCCCTGTGGTTTGCTTATGACTACGACCTTGATGCTGAGAAAGATTGAAATCAGGAGAAGGGGACGACAGAGGATGAGATGGTTGGACGGCATCACTGACTCAGTGGACATGAGTTTGAGCTACTCAGGAGATGGTGAAGGCAGGGAAGCCTGGTGTGCTGCCGTCCATGGGGTCGCAGAGAGTTGGACACGACTTAGGGACTGAAGAGCAAATAGTGCTAGGTGCTGATGCGGCCCCTTTTGTCTCTCGGCTAGAGACACCTGGGCCCTCTCTAGACACTGCACACGGCCCTGCCCGCTGACCCTCCAGAGGCAGAATTAGCTGCTCTGAGGCAGCGGTTGGGCCCAGAGGTAGCATAGGAACCCACCAGTCCTTTTCCTAGGAGGTGGGGAGGCCACTGTTCTAAGCCAGCTTGGTTTCTTTGGAGACCCAGCCTGTGATCTATCTTGCCCGTGAATTAGGTGGGCAGCCTTCCATGCTGCCCAGCCTGAGTCACCAGGACCCTTCCTTCCCTTAGTGGGCAGGGTGACAGACACACCAGCTGGAGGGCCTCGGGGGAGGGAAGGTCCCGGCAGTTGAACACACTCACCGCATCCTGCTCTGGTTTCAGCCGGGACCGACGGGGAGCCCCTTCCTGGGGGTGTGCCCCAGCCAGCGCCTGCAGCCGCCGTCCCTGGGGCCTTACCCGGTACCTCACCGCGGCCGCCGTGCCCCTGTGGGGCTTCTCTGCAACAGGAGCTCCACAGCCTGGGCGCCGCCCTCTCGGAGAAGCTGGACCGTCTAGCCGGGGCCCTGGCCGGCCTGGCTCAGGAGGTGGCCGCTGTGAGGACCCAGGTGGATCGACTCGGGAGGCGCCCTCGGGGCGCGGGGCCCAAGGGACTCCCCCGGGGCCCTCGCTTGTCCAGCGGCCCTGCCCACAGACACCTGCCCTACTGGAGGCACAAGGGCCCCCCCAGGCCGAGACCGAAGATCCTGCGGGGGGGCCCGGCCGAAGGCTGCAGGGCCGGGGACCTGTCATCGGGCCTATCCAGTGGGAGGCTCCGTCGGGTGCCTCCGGACACCCCCTCAGCAGAGCCCCCCGGGACCGGCTCCAGCCCTCCCTGGCAGCCTCACTCCTCGGCCTGCAGTGGCCCTGCTGTGCAGACTGTACGTCACCCCCTCGGGCACCCCGAGGCCCGCCAGAGCCCCCCTCCCCTTTCACTGCCGGCTGCCCCGCCCCCCCAGGTGGCTGCTCCAGTGGGCACTGCAGAGGCAGAACCGAGGGGTGTGGTGGCTGCCCCCGCCAGGATCCCAAGGTGGCCCAAGGATCCAGGTGGCGTGTTGGTGGGGCTCCAGAGAGCCCTCGAGGGTGAACAGTGGGTTGGGGAGCTCAGGGACCCAGCATGGGGACCCCCCAGCCACCACCTTCATGGACTCAGCCCCACGGAGGGTGCCCCACCTCCGGCCACCTCGCCCCCCTCCAGCAGAACCTTCCCCACATTGAGGCCGTGAAGGGGCCCCCTGACTCCAGGGTGACCATTGCTCAGGGAGGCCGCCGTTTGAGGGGGTTGCGTTTCCCAACCATGCCTCTGGCTTCTTGACTCAGGTTCATTTGAATGTTGCTTCCCCCTCTGGCCCTTCTCACTGGAACCGCCAAGGCGGGCAGGAGGGTGGTGTGCGTCCACATGTGTGTGTGTGCCATGTGCGGGCACGCCACATGTGCCCAGGGTGCCCTGGGCCACTGCAGAGGGGCCACGAGACCACCTCGTCTCAGCACCTGCCATCCTGACCTCAGCGCTGGGGAGCGTGCTGCCCGTCTTCCTGGTCCACCCGGGCTTAGCTTCCCTTTGAGGCAGATCTCCACCACCCCCTGGCCGAGGCTGGGAGTACCTGTGTGCATTCTGAGTTACTCAAGGTGGTTGCCAAGGGGAAGAAAGGAACTCAGAGGGGCCGCAGCAGAGTGTAGCTGTGTGGTTGTCACCAGTACTGGGGACAAGCTGGCTCCTGCCTTCCCGCCTCCTCCGGAGAATCCAGCAGTCTGCCCGATGTTACGGGAAGAATCCTGCCGACTCCAAAGGAGACAGCGGCGCACGTGTTGGCTTCGCGTAGTGACAGTCCACAGCCCAGGAGCCTCCAACAACACACATTTACATCCTCCCGGTTCAGAGGCCAGAGGTCCAGGATGCAGGTGTCGGCAGAGTTGGTTCCTTCCAAGTCTGCCCTAGGCCCCTCTGCGGGGCTGGTCGCTGACTGTCCTCGCGTTCCCAGGGCGCTCTCCCTTTGCTCATGCCCCTCAGTGTCCCTTTTGTCTAAGGACACCATCCTCACGCCCTCCCTCTAACACGATTGCTTCCGTAAAGACCTCATCTCTAATTCAGGTCTCGTTTGTGGTCCTGGGGTTGTTAGGGTTCCAGTGTGTGAATCTGGGGGCGGGAGCGCACAATCCAACCCCCGACACACATGAGGGACCGAGCTCGTCTTGGTCCTGGTGGGAGGAGGGAGTGTCACCAGGGTCACCAGGCTGCCCTGGGCCCCACCCCTCACTTGGGGCATGAGGAGTGACCTGCTTGTCATCACTGCATTTCCCATCTTTTTTCCCGATCTTTCCCCACCAAGCCCTTACCTGATCTGAGGAATCCTCGGGACGGTCCATGCACTCTGGGAAGGCCTTGCCTGGCTGTGCTGTCAGGGAACCGGGCGCAGCACTGAGGCCTGAGCTGGCTTGGGACCCAGAGGGGCTGTAGCCACAGTGAGTGCTCAAGGGGGGCCCACTGGCTGGTTTGCCCAGTGTACCCCTAAAATCGGGTTTTTGGGGACACGCAGGGCCTGGCCTGTGCTGCTCATGGTCCCTGTGGAAGGAGCAGGCACTGATGGCAACGGCAGGAGAGGCAGGTTCTGGGTAAACAGACTATCAAAACTGAGTGTTAGAACGTTTCCAGGACTGGAGCAAGTCCCTTGATGACCGTCTCAGAAGCTAGGTGTATGAGATCATGTAAGTAGGTTGTTTAAACATGCAGCCTTCACAGCTAGCCATAACTTGATGAAGAATAAGGAACAGAAGAGGTCTAGGCCTTCTTCCTAGAAAGATGAGTCCAGCTGTCTCCAGGCCGTGTAGGGAGTGACGCTGGGCTGTTTCAGAGCCATCGGAAGGGTCTGATGGAGTCAGCACTGTGGACCAGGGGCTCGGGCTGGAAGGAGGAGGGCTTGTCCGGCCCTTTGCTCACCCGCCGTAGCAGGAGTCAGAGGGTGGCCTGCCGTACACGCCCGTGTGGCATTTTAGGGCTCGTTTTTGTGGGCTTTGCAAATACCAGCCTTTGCACCACCCTGTGCTGCAGGCGCGGAGGAGCACACGGGCTCAGACAGGGCGAGGGGCTTGCTCGGGGATGCACAGCCTTCCTCCGGCCGAGTTAGGACAGTGCGTGCCCTGATGCCGCCCAGGCCGGGGAGCTCCCAGTCCAGCTGGCCCTTGTGAGAAGTTCAGGTCCTTTTTTAAGAATGTGGAAAGCCAGCCATGAAGTGAACGGTGGGAGGTTCCACGAGCCGCAGCTGTGTTCGCCCCCAGATCCACTGCTACGTGGACAACACCCTTCCCAAGGCATGAATTGAAAAGCCTTCTAGAACCACTGATCTGGTAGAGAAACCTGTCGGCAGTTTAGGAGTTTGGTCCTGTGTCCGTCTCCATCTACTTGGTGAGGAAATGTGGTCGGTTTGGTAGGAGAAACCACAGACTGTTGTGAACTCAGGAATTCCCGGGGTCAGGAGGTGGGGGGCAGAGAACCTTCCCTCCCCGGGCGCTCGCACACATGAGGGTCCCCTGTGTCCCGACCACCGCTTGTCAGCCCGAGGCCACTGTGAGGCAGGAAAGCGGGAAGGTCCCACCTGGGCGGGTCAAGGCAGGGCCCCACAGCCTCCAGATGACACCCCCCAAGGGTCCGGTAGAATGGGGGGCCTTAGCCCCCTGAGACACCCCACGACATCACCACTCTCCGGAAGGAGCTCGTCAGGCGGGCGGACCAGGCTTGCTCTCCACCCTCTTGTGTCCTTACGTTTTAGATGTGGCTTCTGTAAACAGCCTCCTGTTGGATTTTGTCTTTTAATCCAACTTGACAAATTTTATTCTTTAGTCGGAGCCCTTAATCCACTTCTGTGTAATATTATTGTTGATATACTGAGATTTGAATATACCATCTTATTTTTGCTGGTGTTTTTGTTTCACTCGTTTCGGGCAGGAGGCTTCTTTCCTACTGGCAGTGTTGTGGGTTTTGAGTCATTCTTCCCCCCGCCTTGATGAGCCTCAACATTTAAAGAACTAAAAGGTGAAACATTCAAATTTACAATTATATTTGGGAAGTTTTAGCATAGTTTTTCTTTTTTAGAAACTGACTGGACAAAGCAGGAAGGATATGGAAGATTTGGGCAAACCAGGTAACAAAATTGGCTCGACTGATGAATAGTTAGAACGTTGCACCACAGGACTACAGAATATTCCTTCTTTTCAAGCATACGTAAAACAGTTACAAAAATTGACATTATACTAAGCCCAAATTTAAACAAATTTAAAAGTATTAAAATTATACAGAGTATGTTTTCTGGCCATACTTTAGCTTTAAGCTAGAAGCAAATAACAAAAAATTAAAAATTCTTATATATTAGAGAAGAATTATTCTGAATAATCTGTGTGTCAATGAGGAATTCATAAGAGATATTTTGAAATGAACTATAAGTACCACATATCAAAACTTGTAGGATTAAGCTAAATTAATACTTAAAAATGGGTAGGCCTAAGTGAGTACAAAAAAAGGTAAGGCTGAGCATTTACAAACAGGACAATGAAGGAAATTCCCCCAAAGGTTAAGGAGATGTAAAGGTAAGAGAAATTTGGGGAGATACAGGTGCACCCATGGCTGATTCATGTTGATGTATGGCAAAAACCATTACAATATTGTGAATAATTATCCTCCAATTAATTTTTAAAGAGTAGAAATTACTGAAATAGCATAAACATAAATATATAGAGAGGCTTCCCTAGATAGCATATTAAAAAGCAGAGATAGATTTTGCCGACAAAGGTCTGTATAGTCAAGGCTATGGTTTTTCCAGTAGTCACATACGGATATGACAGTTAGGCCGTCAAGAAGGCTGAGCATCAAACAATTGATGCTTTCTTACTGTGGTGTTGGAGAAGACTCTTGAGAGTCCCTTGGACTGCAAGGAAATCCAACCAGTCCATCCTAAAGGAAATAAGTTCCTAAATATTCCTGGAAGGACTGATGCTGAAACTGAAGCTCCAATACTTTGGCTACCTGATGCAAAGAGCTGGCTCACTGGAAAAGACCTTGATGCTGGAAAAGATTGAGGACAGGAGGAGAAGGGGATGACAGAGGGTGAGATGGTTGGATGGCATCACCGACTCAATGGACAGGAGTTTGAGCAAACTCCGGGACATAGTGAAGGACAGCTGGTATGCTGCAGTCCATGGGGTCGCAGAGTTGGACACAACTTAGTGACTGAACAACACAAAGAGATATAATTAAGGAAGCCAGAAATTTTGGTTTCAACAAAACTAATAAAATTAACAAGTTTGTGGTGTGATTCATCACTGGAAAAAAAAAAAAAAAGGCAGAAATCACCCATCTCAAGAATGAAAGAGATGATGTCACTGCAGATTCTGGTATAGGCTATATGACGATAAAGATATTGCAAACTTTGCCAAAAATTTGAAAACTCAAACAACTCCCACAGGAATACAACTTATCAAGAGAGACTCAGGAAGACATAGCAAACCTGACTAGTCTCAGGCCATTAGAAAAATTGCATTGATGATCAAACACCTTCCCCAAAATGACAGACCTAGAAAGCTTCACTGGTAAATTCTACCTCATTTAAGGAGAGTATTTCAGTAATATGTAAAGTAGTCCAAGAAACAGAAAAATATAGAATACTTGGATTCATTTTGTAAAACTAGCATAATCTTGAAACCAGAACTTGAGAACAGTACAACAGAAGAAAGTCACAGGCTAATTTCCAAAAATGTTCAAAGACGCAAAAATCTCAGAGTATTATCCAACAATCAGCAGCTTATAAAAAGAAAAAAAACATCATGACTGAGTTGGGTTTGTTGCAGAGATTCACAGATGGTTTTAACATTTGGAAATCACTAGTCATAACCCATCGTCATAATAAAGAAGAAAGGTCACATGATCAATAGCTGCATAAAAATCATTTGATAAGAGCCTACATCTATAGATACTCTAAGCAGACTGGGCTTCCCAGGTGGTGCTAGTGGTAAAGAACCCGTCTGCCAACTCAGGAGACGTACGGGAAGTGGGTTCAAGCCCTGGGTCAGGAAGAGAGGAAGGCATGGCAATACTCCAATATTCTTGCCTGGAGAATCCCATGGACAGGGTCCAGGGCCATAGGGTGGCAAAGAGTCGGACACAATTGAAACACTTAGTCATGGACACGACTTAGCACGTCCAAGTCGTGCTAAGTGAGAATGGACAACATTTAGAGCAGAGAAGATGGAGTGTCGGGTCCATGACGGGTGGACACAGATGCTCCAGGACCAGGAAAGAATGTTTCTAACTTCCTTCCTATAATAACATGATGTCCTTTTGAAAGGACATTGCTTTATTTGATAAAGATTATCTGCCCCCCAAAAGGGGGGGATCTTAACAGCAAACATAATACATAATGATGACATATTGAACAAGAAAAGAAGGCTGGCTTTCACACTGTAACTCAGCACTGCAGGGGATGTCCCAGGCAGGACAGCGAGCAAAGATGAAGTTTGGAGACTCAGAAAACAAACAGGAGTCGTTTCTCACAAGTGACAGGACTCTATACATACAGTTGAAAAAGGATCTATAGATAACCTATTAAAATTAATGAGAGAGTTTATAAGGTAACTAGCTAAAGACCAGTACATGGAATGTTGTATTTGCATATAACAACAGCTGGCATTTAGAAAACAATTTTTACCTTTAGTAAAAAATGCAAATGTCTAGGAATAAATCCATCAAAGATTTATATGGTGAAAACTGCTGAGCACTTTTTATGAGTTCCTTCATTCCTCACAACAGTTTAGATAGCTGTAAATACTACTATTATCTCATTCTTATTTTACAAATGAGGAAACTGAAGCACAGAGAGGTTAACAAACTTGCTCAAGGTCACACAGCCACCAGGGGATGAAGCTGTGCTGAGAGCTTGGGTAATCTGGATTTGGAGCAAAGTTAGGCCTAAAACATCTGGATCGAGGGCATACTGAAAGCTGCACCTTCACGTTTGAGGCAATTCAGGGAGGAAGAGAAAAGATTTTTACAATTACTAACTTAAATATTTATTTGTACATTATTTGTTGACTGTCTGCTCCCCATCCCCAACTGTAAGCTCTATGAATAAGCGTGGATACATATCGTATCTCTGTACCAACACTGGGTTAGGGACATAGTAGGGCTTCAATCAACATGTACCGAAAGCCTGGATAATGTTCTTATTTGGATTTGAGACACCAGAGAACGAGGGTATTGATATGAATTCATTGAAATTTCCCAAGAGTTTATAGAACCTCCAGATTCTAACAAACTGTGAGCTTGTACCATCAACACTTGGGGTTCAGCGCTGTGTTTCTGCTTCCCCCATGTTAACAGCTTGTGTGTGCTTAGTCGCTCAGTTGTGTCCAATGCTTTTGCGACCCCACAGACTGTAGCCCACCAGGCTCCTCTGTCCATGGAATTTTCCAGGCAAGGATACTGGACTGGGGTGCTACTTCCTTCTCCAGGGGATCTTCCCGACCCAGGGACTGAACCTGTGTCTCTTGCATTGGCAGGGGGGTTCTTTACCACTGCACCAGCTGTTAACAGGCTGGCCACACATTATTACAAGTAACAGGTTAGGAACTTTGCTTCCTGGTCTTGGAGCATCTGTGTCCTCCCATCACGGGACCTGACACTCCATCCTCTCCGCTCTAAAGGTTGTAAATGTTTCCGGCTTGGCGGTGGTCTGGCCTTTAAGGTGACGAAGGACAGGACCCTAGAGCAGCGGCCCTCATCCCTGGGCACACAGATTCCATTGTTCTGGAGTGGGCCTGGCATTGGGGTCTGTCTATCGCTCTATCACCCCTTGACTCGCAGGCAGTGGTGAGCAGAAAAGGAGGCTCTCCTTAGTCTGGGGTGCCTCTCACCGTCCATCACCTTGCATGGGGACCACCTGCTCTGTCAAACCAAGGCAGAGTGGCTGCGTTTCTGGAATTCCAGTTTAGGAGGCAATGGCTGGCAACTGGTTGAAGGGGCGTCCGTCCCAAGGCCTCGGCGCCACCTGCAGGGAAGGGTAAGAAATTACAGATCAAAGCTGCAACCAGTGTGGTCCTAGGGCTGAAGGGAAGGCTGAGAAGCCATGACCTCGGCCCCTCCTATTTCCGAACAAGCTGAAGGACACCCTCAAAGCTTCCGCTGCCCACACATGAGCTCATCCTGTGTGTGCTTCCTGGATGTGGGGTGAGTCCACGTCTTACTGTTGCCAGGCTTCTCTCCCTAAAGCAGGGCTGGATAGAGCGGCCACCTTGCTGGGGGCGGAGGTTGGGGCTGGGGGCGGAGTTTGGGGTTGGGGGCGGGGTCAGCATCCTTCCGAGACTCCGCCTGGCGGGCGGAATCAAGTCCTACGCCTCCCGCTGGTATCCACAGCCTTCCATGGGCGGCCTCTACTTAGCTGAACAATCTTATCACGCACTGACTTCTCTCCAGAACTAACACTTCAGCCAGGCTCCTTCCGCATACCTGAGCCCACGCATTCACTGTTTTCCTTGCTGTTCCCCCTGCCAGATATATCCTTTCTCAATTTTCACATTTTATTTTACAAAGTCCATTGTATTAGCAAGGGGCTTCCCTCGTGGCCCAGATGGTGAAGAATCTGCCTCCCAATGCAGGAGACACTGGTTTTAACCCTGGGTTGGCAAGATCCCCTGGAGAAGGGAAAGGCAGCCCATTCCAGTATTCTTTCCTGGGAAATCCCGTGGACAGAGGAGCCTGGTGGGCTATAATCCATGGGGTCACAAAAAGCCAGACACAAGTCAGCGACTAAGCAACAACAACATTGGTATTAATAAATCCCAAAGTTGTTATAAAGCCCTCCAGTATGATTCCTGCAGCCAGAAGTGAGTCTATCCTGAGTGTTTAATGTGACTGTGTGAACCATTTCACATTACAGTTCTAATCACTGAACAATATTCCATGCAACTGAGGCACCATCATTTGTGTGGACATATTTTTACTGTTGGTATTTGGCTTGCAGTGCCCAAGGCTTTTCTCCTGTTTTGAAGTCCCCTGAAATAGAATCACTGAATATGCATCTTAGGGCTCTGGACAGGGGAAGTCAAATGTTTTCTAAAAGACGTTCAGCACTAGCTGCTGCTGCTACTGCTGCTAAGTCGCTTCAGTCGTGTCTGACTCTGTGCGACCCCATAGACGGCAGCCCACCAGGCTCCCCCGTCCCTGGGATTCTCCAGGCAAGAACACTGGAGTGGGTTGCCATTTCCTTCTCCAGTGCATGAAAGTGAAAAGTGAAAGTGAAGTCGCTCAGTCGTGTCCTACTCTTAGTGACCCCATGGACTGCCGCCTACCAGGCTCCTCCGTCCATGGGATTTTCCAGGCAAGAGTACTGGAGTGGCGTGCCATTGCCTTCTCCGTCAGCACTAGCAAAACATATCAATTCCACAAAATATATCATGTAGTATAGTGGAATTGATATGTTTACCTTTAATTTCAAACGTACAGAAAATGTGAGAGAATGGTATTATGAAATACAAGCATGCTTCACCTAGAATTCACCAGTTGTTATTTAGCTACAGCTTCAGCAATATGTGAACCGTGAACTTCCTGATGTTCAAGCTGGTTTTAGAAAAGGCAGAGGAACCAGAGATCAAATTGCCAACATCCGCTGGATCATGGAAAAAGCAAGAGAGTTCCAGAAAAACATCTATTTCTGCTTTATTGACTATGCCAAAGCCTTTGACTGTGTGGATCACAATAAACTGTGGAAAATTCTGAAAGAGATGGGAATACCAGACCACCTGATCTGCCTCTTGAGAAATTTGTGTGCAGGTCAGGAAGCAACAGTTAGAACTGGACATGGAACAACAGACTGGTTCCAAATAGGAAAAGGAGTAGTCAAGGCTGTATATTGTCACCCTGCTTAGTTAACTTCTATGCAGAGTACATCATGAGAAACGCTGGACTGGAAGAAGCACAAGCTGGAATCAAGATTGCTGGGAGAAATATCAATAACCTCAGATATGCAGATGACACCACCCTTATGGCAGAAAGTGAAGAGGAACTCAAAAGCCTCTTGATGAAAGTGAAAGTGGAGAGTGAAAAAGTTGGCTTAAAGCTCAGCATTCAGAAAACGAAGATCATGGCATCTGGTCCCATCACTTCATGGGAAATAGATGGGGAAACAGTGGAAACAGTGTCAGACTTTATTTTTTGGCTCCAAAATCACTGCAGATGGTGACTGCAGCCATGAAATTAAAAGACACTTACTCCTTGGGAGGAAAGTTATGACCAACCTAGATAGCATATTCAAAAGCAGAGACATTACTTTGCCAACAAAGGTTCGTCTAGTCAAGGCTATGGTTTTTCCTGTGGTCATGTATGGATGTGAGAGTTGGACTGTGAAGAAGGCTGAGCGCCGAAGAATTGATGCTTTTGAACTATGTATTGGAGAAGACTCTTGAGAGTCCCTTGGACTGCAAGGAGATCCAACCAGTCCATTCTGAAGGAAATCAGCCCTGGGATTTCTTTGGAAGGAATGATGCTAAAGCTGAAACTCCAGTACTTTGGCCACCTCATGCGAAGAGTTGACTCACTGAACAAGACTCTGATGCTGGGAGGGATTGGGAGCAGGAGGAGAAGGGGACGACAGAGGATGAGATGGCTGGATGGCATCACTGACTCGATGGACGTGAGTCTGGGTGAACTCCGGGAGTTGGTGATGGACAGGGAGGCCTGGCGTGCTGCAATTCACGGGGTCGCAAAGAGTCGAACACGACACAGTGACTGAACTGAACTGAACTGGGACTTCCCTGGTGGTCCAGTGGCTAAGATTCTGTGCTCCCAATGCAGGGAGCCTGAGTTCAATCCCTGCTGGGGGAACTAGATCCCACATGCTACAACAAAATCCCACATGCCACAATTAAGATTTGGTGCAGCCAAATAAATTTTAAAAAAGAAAAAACTTAGCCACAGTTGCTTT
The DNA here is from genome assembly GCF_029378745.1 of Bos indicus. Taxonomy (NCBI): domain Eukaryota; kingdom Metazoa; phylum Chordata; class Mammalia; order Artiodactyla; family Bovidae; genus Bos; species Bos indicus. The sequence goes on from NC_091763.1 coordinate 112,950,989, forward strand.
ACATCTCTCTCTCCATATATATATATATTTTTTTTTTTTTGCTGAATAATTCATAAACATAGTATCATGGTATTTCATTCATCATGAAATACACTCATCATGGTATTTCTCTCTGAAATATTTCATCATGTATACCCTAAGAATCCCTGGAGGAGAGCATGGCAACCCACTCCAGTACTCCAGTATTCTTACCTGGAGAATCCCATGAACAGAGGAGCCTGGCGGGCTACAGTCCATGGGGTCACAAAGAGTTAGACACGACTGAGTGACTAATGGGGGGACTGGACTGATACCCTAAGGACAAACTTCTCCATAATCATAATGCTACTACAACCCCCAAAATTTAACTTTGACATATCATTGTATAATGCAGTCTATATTCAGATTTCCCCAGTGGTCCCAATAATGACTTACAATTTATCTTTGTCCAAGGTTCAACTGAGTGTCATGCATTGCATTTGGTTGGCCCATCTCTTGTCTTCTTTCATCTAGAACCTCTTCTGTACTTTTTTCTTCCATGACATTGACAATTCTTTTTTCTCTTTTCAGTGAAGTATATAATTGATTTACAGTGTTATGTTAGGTTTAGGTGTACAGCAGAGTGATTCAGTTATATATATATATATTTCAGATTCTTTTCCATTATAGGTTATTACAAGATACTGAATATAGTTTCCTGTGCTATACAGGAGGTCCTTGTTGCTCATCTATTTTATAGATAGTGGTATCTGCTAATCCCAAACTCCTAATGTATCCCTCCCGCCACTTCCCCTTTGGTAACCATGTGTTTGTTTTCTGTGTGAGTCTGCTTTGTAACTAACTGAGCTCATTTCTACTATTTTTTAAAGATTTCACAAATAAGTGATAGCATTTGATATCTGTCTTTGTCTGTCTGACTCACTGAGGTGTGATAATCTCTCGGTCCATCCACGCTGCTGCAAATGCCTTTGTTTCATTCTCTTCTACGGCTGAATAGTATTCCATCGTGTATGTCTCATCTTCTGTATCCATGCATCTGTCAGTGGACATTTAGGCTGCTTCCGTGTCGTGGCTATTATAAGCAGTCCTGCTATAAACACTGGAGTACATGTATCTTTTTTAATTAGAGTTTTCTCCAGATATATGCCTGTATGTTTAGAGATATCTCCAGACACATGCCCAGGCATGGGAGTGCTGGATCACATGGTAACTCTATTTCTGTTTTTTAAGGACGTTGACAATTCTTCACGGGTCAGCGCATTGTCTTGTACAACATCCCATTATCTGAATTTGACTCATTATTTCTTCATGACTGATCTTGTGTTCAAGACTTTCATCCAGTCCAGGGGGTGCTGAGTGCCCTCCATTGTTTTATATCAGGCTGTTCAGGGTCTCTGGGTGCAGGGAAGAAGTTGGGGAGAGGAGAGGCTTCTGCTGAGAACCATGATTTCCAACCAGCAGAGCGCCCCTGGCTCATGGCTGGGGGTGGCGGGGCACGTGGGAAGTACAGTCTCCTCCCTGAGCCTGGGGAAAGGATGCGGATCCAAGCAGAGGGGCCAGGGAGGGGTCCTGAGCCTTTGTTCAATTCCTGCCCCCAGGAAAGGGAGAGGGGGCAGTGCAGCCCCGGGGAGTGGCATGGACCACTGTGGAGCTGGGGGTGGGTGGCTACTGGCCCTCGTGCTGCTCAACCCCCTGGCCCTGCCAGCCTCCTCAGCCGTGTGGGGCCAGCCAGGCAAGTGGCAGCCTGTGTGCCCGCCGTGGGCATAAGGGCAGGAGGGAGCCTCAGCTGCCACCTCCAGCCCCACCCCATCCCACGTGCATGTTAGGTGGCCTACTGTTTACCCATGGCTGGCACCTGTCCAGCATGTACTGACGAAAGCTGGTCTGCTGTGGGGATCAGACTTTTGTCTGATGCTACGAGGGAGGGCATGGGGACAGAGAGAGACGGAGAGATGCCTCCACCAAGAGGGACACTGCAGTGTCAGAGTACTTGGCTGGTATGTGAACTTGGGCCTTGGACTGTGTGACCTACTGCTGGTGACCCTCACATGAACTACACGCCCCCAAACCTATGCACGTTTCTAACCGGCAACTTTTCTCCTAAAATCCATCCTGTTTTCTTTACTCTCCCATCATCATGGCTCTTCACTTGGGGCCTCTCAACCCTGGCTGTGACCTCTGTTTGTGAAGCCCTTTATCAAGACACATTCAACGAATGTGCCTCTGACCCTGGCCTGACCTTCAGCCACAGCACCCACTTGTCACTCACAGAGAACTGGCCTGTGCCAACCCAGTGCCCCCTCCCTTTCCCCTACTGACCAGCTAAACCAGCCATCCACACAGATGTTCCTGCCTGCTGCGGGGACTTCTCTCAGGTCAGGAGCTCTCAGTCATCCCCACCTTCCTGCTCACCACTCTGCAAATTGCTCCCCGTCAAGATGCTCACTCCCTTCCCCAAAGAAGGAGCCAAAGAATCCTGAAAAGCTGGGGACTTCCCTGGGGGTCCAGTGGCTAAGACTCTGCAATCCCAGTGCAGGGGCCCGGGCTCAATCCCAGGTCAGGGAACTAGATCCCAAATGCCACAACCAAAGATCTCACACGCCACCACAAAGGCCCCTGAAAAGAAGACTCCTAAACAGATGGATGTGCCCTAACCCACCCCCACGTGCCCAGGCTTTATGCATCTGCTGACTGACTCAGCCCTGCCACCCACTCCAGGCTCCTGGGGCCCTTCCTACCCCCATCAGCATCAATAAAACCTCCTGTCTCCTAGGAGAAAACAAAATGAACAAAACCATCACTGGCTACCACTCACTGAAGGTGAAAAGTGAAAACCACTCAGCCGTGTCTGACTCTTTGTGACCCCATGGACTGTATAGTCCATGGGATTCTCCAGGCCAGAGTACTGGAGTGGGTAGCCACTCCCTTCTCCAGGGGATCTTCCCAACCCAGGGATCGAACCCAGGTCTCCCGCATTGCAGGCGGATTCTTTACCAGCTGAGCCACAAGGGAAGCACTTACTTCTGCAGCTCACAATCATGACGCTCCATGAGGATTTAGGTTGGAAAGATTTGAGAATAGTTCTGCCCCAAATGAGTTTTATAAAATAAGAATGAATGTGCTTTTTAATTAACATTAGATAATTTCAGACCCAGAATGCAGTAGGCCCTGTGCTCCATCAATTACACACTATTCCATTTCCTCCAGTGAAGCATCACTTTGTCCTCATTTTGCCGAGAGGAAGTGGAGGCTTAGCTAAGTCACCTGCTCAGCTAGGGTGAGGGGAAGGGCTGAGTTGGTGTCAGACAAGCTCTCCCTGGGTCCTCTCCTCCCAGTCATGCTGGAGGCACATTGAATCACATCCTTTAAGAGTGGAGAGCTCTCCCTCTTGTCGCACAATCCTGCCAGGGGTCTCCTCTTCCTTCACAGGCCCCACTCCAGGGAAGATTTTCCTTCTCTTCTATTTTTTGCTTGAGGCTGCCAGAGGCCAGTCTTTCCAGTCAAGAGGGAGGGCTGCCTCACCCACAGGCTCCCCCATGTTTGCCTGAAAATGGCTCCAGGTGGTCCAGGAAAGGTTGTATCCCTGGCTCCAGGCCCTGGCCTGAGGGCCCCAGTTATCATTTCTGTCCTTGTGGTATCATGGCTGGTTTGGTTTGGAGGATGGTTCTGGAATTGATGCTTCTGAATTGTGGTGCCGGAGAAGACTCTTGAGAGTCCCTTGGACAGCAAGAGATCAAACCAAAGGAAATCAACCCTGAATGTTCATTGGAAGGACTGATGCTGAAGCTCCAGTACTTTGGCCACCTGATGGGAAAAGCCAACTCATTGGAAAAGACCCTAATGCTGGGAAAGATTGAGGGCAGGAGGAGAAGAGGGTGACAGAGGATGAGATGGTTGGATGGCATCATGGACTAAATGGACATGAGTTTGAGCAAACTCCAGGTGATGGTGAAGGACAAGGAAGCCTGGTGTGCTGCAGTCCATGAGGTTGCAAAGAGTCGGACACGACTAAGCGACTGAACAACAAAAATGGTTCTGGAAGGCAGGCTGATGAAAAGGAACTGAGAAATGAAGTGAAAAGTGAAAATGTAGTTGCTCAGTTGCATCCAACTCTTTGTGACCCCATGAACTGTAGCCCGCCAGGCTCCTCTGTCCATGGAATTCTCTAGGCAAGAATACTGGAGTGGGTTACCATTCCCTTCTCCAAAGGATCTTCCCAACCCAGGGATTGAACCCAGGTCTCCTGCATTGCAGGCAGATTCTTTACTGTCTGCTGTATCAGTAAACAAGGATGCCACTGTCATCAGCGATTCCAGCCATCCAAAGATGAATCTGTGAGTCCTGAAGGCGCCCAGGAAAGAGAATAAAACCTGAGATCCAGCAGACACCAGGCTGAAGCCACTCCTAATGGTGAGCACTGAGGAACTCAGGATGTACTGGCCTCAGATTGGTAAGATAATATGAAAGGAATGATTTTGGTGAGCCCAGACTCTTGCAACTTCCTATACATAGATAAGTGCTACACTCCTTAGCTTGGGATATCTTATTTCCTTTAATGAACAATAATCTCTTGATGTTCAGCCTACCTGCCCTTTGTTGTAAAACTTCTATATAACCTGGCTCCTCCACTCGCCTCCTCAGAGCAGTTTTCTCAGGGTCACCAGAGGTGCTGTCTGCTGCGCTTGAAATCTTAAAAATTTCCACCAAATAAAACATAACTCTCAACTCTTAGGTTGTGGCTGGGTTTTTTTTTTGTTTTGTTTTGTTTGTTTGTTTCTTTGTTTTTAAGTTGACAGAACTTACAGGGCCCATTGCTGCCACCTTCTTTTTCTGCCAGGGTCTTCTGTCCATGGAATGCTCTAGGCAAGAATATTGGAGTGGGTTGCCATTTCCTTCTCCAGGGGATCTTCCTGACCCAGGGATTGAACCCACATCTCCTGTGGCTCCTGCATTGCAAGGGCATTCTTCATCTGCTGAGCCACTGGGGAAGCCCTCTTTTCCTTTAGCAGTCGGGCATGCAGTGACGTCTCCAGTGGTGGCATCCCCAGGGATGGTCACCGCCTGGACGTCGGGCACAGTGGGGTATTAGTAGCCATGACCCTAGCTGGAAGCTTGCAAGTATCGGACTCTGCCACCCCCGTATAGGCCTGCACATAACTGGGCTCACATTGAGTAGGGCTCTTGAGCCTGTCCACTGCTGTTTCACCTGGAGGAAGGGGAAGGGGCAAGCCTCCATCTTCTGAGAATCAGTGGCTAGGAGGAGAGGGGAGTGGGTTTTTCCATGAATCTGTGTTCCTATCTTCCAATGAACATCACAGGAATGGACCCTCTGCTGATGGAGCAGAGCTCTGGACTCCAGCCAGTAGGAACAAGCCAGGGGTCGGGAGGGCTATTCTTTGAATGGGAAACCAGGCCAGCTGGGTCCTCTGGTGGTGGGAGGAGACGATTCCAAGAAGGGCAGGAGTCCTGGGCAAGAGGCTGGGGAACCCACTTCATGTTTTTAATACTGCTTGTGTAAGCCAAGAAGAGAATGTCAGGGTTCTTTTGATTGCAAGGTCAGAAGCCCAGCTCAACTAGCCAAGATGAAAAGGGCAATATATTGGCTCATTGAATTCATAGGAAGGGGTGTCAGATAGGCCCTTCTGAAAGCAGGCAGAGGCGGGGGTAAGAGATATATTGGAAAGTAATTCCTTTGAAAGTGAAAGTGGATGTTGCTCAGTCATGTCTGACTCTTTGTGACCCCATGGACTATACAGTCCATAGAATTCTCCAGGCCAGAATACTGGAGTGGGTAGCCTTTCCCTTCTCCAGGGGATCTTCCCAACCCAAGGATCAAACCCAGGTCTCCCGCATTGCAGGCAGATTCTTTACCAGCTGAGCCCAAGAATACTGGAATGGGTAGCCTATCCCATCTCCAGGGGATCTTCCTGACCCAGGAATAGGGTCTCTTTACCAACTGAGTTATCAGGGAAGCCCAATTCCTTTGAAAGATCTTTTTAAAAGGGAGCAAACAGTCTCAGGCACAATGTGGCTCTGACACCTTGGAAAGGAAAGTGAGGGAACAGAATCGTGTAGGTGGGACTTCAGACGGCTATGCCTGAGTCCACGTAGACAGGAACGGCCAGGCACGAGCGACCACCACCCTCCAGTTGCCAGGGACTTCCTGGGGAGAGCTGGGTCTCAGCTCACAAGCTGAAGGGGACTCTGGAGACACTGGCAGCAGCAGGCTGACCGTGCCCAACTCACCCACGTGGAATGGCCTTGGTTTGGGAGGGAAACCCACAAGGTGCATCTCATAGCTGTCACAGAAAGCCCTGAATGCAATTTGGCCTCAGAAATGTCAGGAATCTATGGTTCACTGGATGCCAAGTTTCTCTCCATCTCTCAGTCCTATTCCGCTCTGTGGTCAGCTCCATGGTCCTTCACTAAAGACCAGCCTTGTCCACGTGATAAGAAAAAAATGTCCTAGAAGCTTCAGAGTTTGACAAGTACAGCCTCTGCTGCTCCACTCATGGTGCAAAGTCCTGTGCCCTGCGGAAGGGCTCCAACGGGCCCAGCTGGAGTTTGGGGGGGCTCACCCAACTGGTACGGGGAGCAGGACCATGTGAGTACATGGCAGCTCCACCCGGCCACGTCGGTGAAGCAGGAGGAATATCGGGGAAGCTCTCCCCAGAAGGACAGATGTGCTGGATGAGTGAAAGATGTCTATTCCGAGCAGTCTGGACACCTTTTTTTTTTTTGGTAATGTTTTTTACTGTGGTAAAGGTCACATTCTTGCACTCCAAAATCACTTTGGATAGTCACTACAGCCATGAAATTAAAAGACACTTACTCCCTGGAACAAAAGCTATGACAATCTAGACAGTGTATTAAAAAACAGAGACATCACTTTTCCAACAAAGGTCTGCACAGTCAAAGCTATGGTTTTTCCAGTAGTGGTGTATGGATGTTGGACCATAAAGAAGGCTGCGTGCTGACGAAGTGTTGCTTTCAAATTGTGGTGGAGAAGACTCTTGAGAGTCCTTGGACTGCAAGACGATCAAACCCTGAAAAGGAAATTTCCTGTAAAGGAAATCTACCCTGAATATTCATTGGAAGGACTGATGCTGAGGCGGACACTTCAATACTTTGGCCTCATGATGCGAAGAGCCGACTCACTGGAAAAAGATCCTGATGCTGGGAAAGATTGAGGGCAAAAGGAGAAGGGGGTGACAGAGGATGAGATGGTTGGACGGCATCACCAACTCAATGGACACGAGTCTGAGCAAACTCTGGGAGATGGTGAAGGACAGAGAAGCCTGGGGTGCTGCTGTTCATGGGGTCTCAAAGAGTCGGACACAACTGAGCGACTGAACAACAATAAAAGTCATGTAATCTAACACATACTCTTTCAACCATTTTTAACTGCACTGTTTGGTGGTGCTAAGTACATTCACATTGTTGTACATCTCTCACCATCATCCACCTCCTGAATTCTTCATCTTCTGAAACTGAAATTCCATCTCCATTAAACAACTAAGTGCCCATCCTCGCTCCTCACCGCCCCCACCAGCCCCCAGCATCTACCAATGAACTTTCTGACTCTATGAATTCAAGCAGTCTGTAAATGTTGCCTCCACTTCCTCGCTCCAACTTACCTTCAGCCACTCATAATCTGCTTTTTGCTCCCACCACTTTGCTGAAGCAGCTTTCTAAGTAACCACCAATGATTTTGGAATTAATCAGGCTGATGGGCTTGTGGGAGCTGTTATCGTGAGTGGTCAGCTCGGGGCTGGTTCTGGTCTCAGTGCCCACTGCAGCACATGCCTCTTGGGCTTGTCTGTCCAGCCTGGGAGCCCATGGCCACGTGTCTCCCCGGGAAGTTCCATTTCTGCCGTAAACAGAGCAGAACATGACACTTGTATAACAACCACGAGACCGCATCCGCCTGGTCACGGCTGATCAAACCTGGATAAACTTGACTTAACCTGTCCCATGTTCTCCTCTAGGAATCTGGAACTGAGAAAGCCAGTCAGTCATCTGATTGATGGTGGCAGTGTGCGTGAAGGCTCAGTTGCTTCAGTTGTGTCCGACTCTTTGCGACCCCACGGACTATAGCCCGCCAGGCTCCTCTGTCCATGGGAGTCTCCAGACAAGAGTACTGCAGTGGGTTGCCAAGCCCTCCTCCAGGGGGATCTTCCCCACCCGGGGATCGAAACCTCATCTCTTGCATCTCCTGCATTGCAGCCAGAAGCCCCAATGGTGACAGTGGGACCTTGAAAACATGGAGGCAGTGTCATGTCCACGTGAATGAAGCAGCAGGAAAGCTGGGGCAGGAGGGGGCCTAGCTGAGCTAGCACCAACCACCAGACACATGAACCGGGCCATCTGGAGCCATCCAGGCCCCATCGAGCCTCAACGCCACAAGACAAAAACAACAGCATGAAGGACCCCAGGTGGCACCAGCCGAAAACCTGTCCTTTGGGGCCTGTCTCAAGTTGCTAATCCGCAGGACCGTGTGCACGTGAGAGGTGGTTGTTTTCAGTCACTCGGTGTTGGTATAATCAGGCAGCAGTGGAAATCTGGTTAGTAAAGAAGGCGGGTCTGACAGAAGGGGGTTGAACGTGATGATGGAAGAAAAAAAAAAAGTTGCCTCTTGCTTGCCACCTGCCTGGTCCAGCTCATTTAATAAACCAGATACATTTGCAAAAGGCAGGTCCCCATGGTGACAGTGGATAAGTCCTTGATTTCCCCCAGGTTCTCTCAAGTGCCTACCTGACCTCAGACAGACAACGAAGAGTTTCTGAGCATCTCCCTGACCCCACAGAGATGGGTCCCCAAACAACTGGTTTCACAGAGCTGTGGAAAGCTCAGAAGACTGTTCTCGAAACCCTGATAAGAGATGACTAGCACTGACCCCAGGAGGAGAGGAGAAGCCTGTGACCTTGACTGAGAATAGAAGTGGGGGCGAGCAATCACTGCTTCCTCTTCTTCCTGAAACAAAGCACAGCAGAGCCAGATGAGATGGAGCGGGTGGAGCCGGCAGCTGCTGCAGCTGCGAAATGAAAAGCCCTCATCAGACTGTTCACGAGGAAGGGGCAACCCACGGGCAGGCAGGCCCTGGGCTTCCTGGTTCTGACCCAGGCAGGACCTCCCGGGGTGTACTCCAGCCTCCAGGCCCAGCCAGGTAGCAGGGAGCCTTCAATCTGGGCCCAGAGGCGAGGGTCTTGGGGTCCTCTGGCTAATGGTGACTCCCGATCTGGTCCCAGTCTCAGCCCACTTAGCTGTAGGCTTGCATACCCAATGCTCCCAAGCCTGCAGAACAAGAAGAGGGTTGCAGAGCTGGGGAGCTGTTTCCTTTGGCCCCACACAGTTTCCCAATTACCTTCAGGCTCCTCCTGTGGTGGGTGATCCCAAGCCCAGGGTCACAAGGAGACCCGAACACCTGCCAGCAGGGCCCGCCCTGGCAAAACTGCAGATTCCATCTTTCCTTCCCTCCCACCCTCAGCCCCAGGGGCCCCTCTCCTTTTAAAGGCCTCTGTTCTTATATGTGCAGGATGAGGGGTTAAAATTTCAGAGCTTCAGAGACTCTGAAGGTGATGGGTGGGCTTGGGTGGGGGTGGGAGGATCCATGTGCCTTCTGAAATTACATGCAAATTCTTGGTTTTGTTTGTTTTAAATATTTATTTATTTGACGGTGCCATGTCTTAGTTGTGGCATACGAACTCTTAGCTGTGGGATCTACTTCCCAGACCAGGGATCGAATCTGGGCCCCCTGCATTGGGAGCTCGGAGTCTTAGCCACTGGACCACCAGGGGAGTCTCCAGTCTGCTGTTTTTATGCACATTTTTCTGGAGACAGTTTTCAAATATCTTACCCACCGGCTTGGTGGTCCACAGAAGTTTAAGGACCACTGGTCTATTCCTAGGCTCCCCCAACACCAGCGTTCTTACTTTCCCTTCCTGTCCCCTCTGCCAAGTGAGGCTCTTTTCTCCTCTGCGTCTGTGTGCCTGTCTTCTCATCTGCTACCGCAGGTGTAGAGCATCTGGAGGAACGACGAACAAAGGCCATATGTTACCATACGGCTAGTAAAGCGTAAAGTATGTGAGCTACACCAGACATCTGACTCCGAGAGTGGCACTTGAGCAGTAAATTTAGCTTTAAGCATTCTGGCAGCCAAGGGAAAAATGGATCGCTGAATATTCATTCTCTCTCCAGGATCTGTGCTTTGGCTGTTACCCTGACTTAGTCAAAGCTCTGACTGGTAAGGTGGATTCTAGGCACCAAAGCTCCCAGGAGAGAACAGATGGGTGTGCTCCTCTTCCACAGCTCAACAAGCACCCAGTGGAGTGGGTCTGGGAATCCAGATAGTAAACAAGATGGCCTGCCCTGGGGCTGCCCCCAGCTGGTCTGGGGAGACAAGGCCCTCACATCCCTACGCGCTCAAGTATGCTAAACCTCTGTTTCCTTACCTGTGGAATGGGGATAAGCCAAGGGGACTTTGGAGAATTAACTAAGAGCCTAGGTCACAATAAGCACTCAGAACATTTTGTTGTTGTTGTTCAGTAGCTCAGTCTTGTCTGACTCTTTGCAACCACATGGACAGCAGCACACCAGGCTCCTCTGCCCTCCACTGTCTCCTCAAATTCCTGCCCATTGAGTCGGTGATGCCATCCAACCATCTCATCCTCTGCCACCTTCTTCTCCTCCTGCCTTCAGTCTTTCCCAGCACCAGGGTTTTTTCCAATGAGTCGGTTCTTCCTATCAGGTGGCCAAAGTACCAGAGCTTCAGCTTCAGCATCAATCCTTCCAATGAATTCAGGACTGATTTCCTTTAGGATTGACTGGTTTGATCTCCTTGCTGTCCAAGAAGAGTTTCAAGAGTCTTCTGCAGCTCTCCAATTCAAAAGCATCAATTCTTTGGCACTCAACCTTCTTTATGGTCCAATTCTCACATCCATACATGACTACTGGAAAAACCATAGCTTTGACTAGATGGACCTTCGCCTATAGTTGGAGGCCAGACCTGATAGGAGGAGAAATCAGTAGTCCAGGTGGTCAGCAAGCCTGGGCTTTGGGGGTGGCCTGGGCTTGGGCGAATGTGCAGGGGGACCAGTCAGCGTGGGGAGGGCAAGCACATCGGGATGCACGGGCCTGCGTCCCGGAGGAGAGGATCCCAGGGCCGGCTACTTAGATAGTTGGCCTTGTCCACCGAAATACAGCCCTTGGAAGCTGGGCCACAGGGCAGTCTCTGGGGGACCCTGAAAACCGTCCAGGGAAACTGCAAGTAGAGAAAGCCCGGCGAGGGAAAAGGGGCTCTGAGCTACGCAGGACTGCCTGGCTGGGCTGTAGCGCCGCGGGGTCAGGCATCTGGACAGCCTGAAGCGGAACCCACTGTGATACCCCAAGGACGTTATGTAATGACGTTCGTTACGTCAATCTATGACGTCAATCCAATTCCTGGTCTTGACCAAGAACGTCCCTGCTAGGAGGCTGCACTCATCCTAGCCCACAGGTCTGTTCTCTGTCAAGCAGTTGGGAAAGTGTTTCCTAAAAGCTTTCAGTCAAGCCCCCTCTGATGGCAATGCGTTGTCGTGAGGACCCCAGGGCCCCTTCCTCTGAGAGCCCTGCTTCTCCTCTGCCTGAGACCACAGTACATTACTCTGCTGCCTAATTTCCCCAAATTACTACCCCCAGGAAAGGACAGGATGTCTTGCATAGTGGAATGTAGACGTGTCTCTGGTTAAGGAAATACCCTTCAGGCAGAGCAACCTGTCTCCCCTACTATGAGGCAGGGTGAAGGTCTCCACCAGCCTTTGGGAACCACTTCCTTCCCAGAGAGTGTCCGCCATGCTAAGACCACAGGCCACACCCCACCACAGCTCCCAGGAGGGTTCTTGACTCTCGGGGGCAGAAAAAATGTTCACTGTGGGAGACCAGTTCATCCCCAGTCTGCCCATCCTCTGTCCCTCAAAATGCCGTCCAGAAGCACCTTCCCATCTCAGCCCATCTGTCTGACCTGCATCCCTAGCCTTCAAACCCACTTACCCCTCAAGGCAGTATCTCCCCATTGGACTCCTCCATCTTATATCTCCCCACAAATAAACTGTAGAACAGGCGCATGCGTGCGCATGCACATGCACACACACACCGCACGCACACCCACACCGCACGCACACACAGAGTTTATAGAAACACTGAACAAAACAGTCACATTTGATGGAAGATCGCTCATATCTCAGCTCCTCCTGCAGTCTCCTAAAAGTCAACTGTGCTTTTTCTTTGTTTACAGTCATGTCAAGCTGTTTTACTGCTAGAAAAGTAAGAAAATATAAATTTTAAAAATCACTTGTAGAGTCAAGGAACTCAAAGTGACATCTTTGTTATCATTGTTTAGCCTGTTTGAACGCTCCACTGCACATCCCCAAAGCTTGTTTCCCAGCCTGTCACCCAGAGGCAAGAGCTCTGGGGACCAGTCGAGTTTGATCTGAACTATGCAGTGCTCGCCCCCCTCCCACCTCTGTGGAGCCAGCCCATCCCCTCCCAGCCTGTGTGTCAGTTTCACCTCCTCCACGGTTGGCACAGTATTCTCTGTGAAGGTCCCTGCGATGGGCAGAAATGTGTCCCCTAGAGAGGCTGAAGCCCTTGCCCCGAGGGCCTGTGACCGTGACCTTATCTGAAAACTGGGTCTCTGCAGATGCAATTGAGTTCAGATGAGGATGTTGGGTGGCCCTAATCCACTAGGACTGGGTCCTTAGAAGAAGAGGAGAAGAGACACACACACTGACAGACACACAGACAGAGAGAAAGAAGGCCATGCAAGAACAGGAGGCGGTGGCTGGCTGGATGCGGCCACAAGTCGAGGCAGAGCGAGGCTTGCCGCAACTCCAGAAGCTGGGAGGGAGGCCTGGAACAAACCCACCCCAGAACCTTCGGAGGGAACATGGCCCTGCCCACACCTTGGCTGTGGACTTTGGCCTCCAGAGCTGAGAGGAGGAATGTTTTCCATCCTCCAGTGTGTGGGGCTTGGTTCCAAGAGTCCCAGGAAAGAGTGTCTTTGGTGAAGGAGTCCCTAGAAAAGACTTGGCTTTTAAGTTCCCCTCTGTGTGTGCAGCGGGCAGGCCACTGTCAGGCGGTTCTCAGATCCCGGGCTGGGAGATGGGCTGTGCTGGGCGGTGTCACTAAAGCCCGTGTGATACAGGCTCTTGTCCCAATTACAAGTTGGTTCTAGCTGACAGCCACCCTTCTATACAGACATTCATATCCCTACTTCGAGGTGACTCCATAATTCACCATCACTTCTGGAAAGGGGACATTTTGTAACCGATACATGAGCTTGCTTTCAGTTGCTTCCTCCTTTTTCTCAGGGCTTTGCCCCTGAAAGTGGTTTGCTGCCTTGGACAGAAGCCCCTTCTCCTCTCCCAGGAGACAGACACCCATTATTATGGGGGGTGAAGGTGACTATGGCACCGAGAGCCTGCTCCAAGGAGGTGAGGTCTTAGCGAGTCACCGCCCCCGCTTGCAGAGACCCCTCCTGACCCTCCACATGTACTTCGTCGCTCTTCACCTTCATCCCATGGCCCTTCGTGTAAAAGTCCCCTGCATGCTGATCACCAGACCCATCCACTGAGTGCCCTGAAGACCAGGAACATGAGGGACCTCTCTGCAAGGAAACTGAGTCTGGTGTTGAAAAATACAGGCTCTATGGGAATGAAGGGCTTTCCTCGTAGCTCAGTTGGTAAAGAGTCTGCCTGCGACACAGGAGACCCAGGTTCCATCCCTGGGATGGGAAGATCCCCTGGAAAAGGAAATGGCAACCCACTCCAGTATTCTTGCCTGAAAAATCCCATGAACAGAGGAGGCTGGCAGGTTGCAATCCATGGGGTCACAAGAGTCAGACATGACTTAGCGACTAAATCACACACACACACACACACACACACGGGAATGAAAGTCAAAACCCCAGTGAGAGGTCACTGCATACCTGTTAGAATGGCAAAAAAACAGCCAGTGTTGGCTAGGAACAACTGGAGCCCTTATACACTGTTGATGGAAACATAAAATTTGCTTTTTTATAAAGTTTTTTTTAATGTGGATCATTTTAAAGTATTTATTGAATTTGTTATTAATACAATATTACTTCTACTTTATGTTATTATCTATTTATTTTTTTTGGTCCTGAAGCATGTGGGAGCTTAGCTCTCTGACCAGAGGGATTAAACCCACACCTCCTGCACTGGAAGGCAAAGTCTTAACCACTGGACCACCAGTGTTAGTCACTCAGTCATGTCCATCTCTTTGCCCCCATGGACTGTAGCCCACCAAGCTCCTCTCCCATGGGCTTCTCCAGGCAAGAATGCCAGAGTGGGTAACCATTTCCTCTCCAGGGGATCTTCCCGACCCAGGGATCGAACCCTTGTTTCCCACACTGCAAGCAGATTTTTTTTTTTTTTTACCTCTTGAGCCACCTGGACCACCAGGGAAGTTGCCCCAATTTTTTTTTTTTTTTAAAGCACAGGCTCTTGAAGCAAACCATTGGATTGCTTTCATCACATACTCTGGGTCACGTGTGCAAGTTCCTTGGACTCTCTGAGCTTCTTTTACCTCATGAGAAAAACTTGACCAAGGACAAGGATGCCCACTCACAGGGTGGTGGAAAGAAAAACAGGGCAACACTTGTAAAGCCCTTGATTCACTTAGGGCTTTACTGAGTGTGCTAAGTACACTTGAGAGTACTTAGCAAAGAGTAAGTATTAAACACATTTTAGTTTATAACGAGTATTTCTATTCCCGGCATCTCACAATGCCGGACACACAAGCAGGTACTCAGTGCATGTTTGCTGAATAAACGAAGGAAGGAATGACCTTGTTCAAATGACCTAATTGCTCTGTACTGTTTCCACATCTATAAAATGGGGATAATAATGGTAGTGATTGTGAATTTTGGCTGTATTTCATAGGAACGGTCTACTTTCAGATACTGGGGGAAACTATATTTAAAGCACAGCAGGTTGGCTCCTTCACTGACCAAAGTGGGAAGGCAACAAGTTAGGAATGGTGGATGCCTCTTCACTGGTGTGGATGCTTGAAGAAGCCCGCTAAGCCATAGAGATGGTCTCAAAGCCCCAGGCTGGTATGAGGAACTGTGCTCTGTTCACCACTGTGCTCTGACTCGGGAGGGCAGCCTGGCTGTTCACCTTTCTCCACCTTCCCCAGCACAACAGTCATCAGAATGTCTGTGTGGTTAGCTTCCACCTAAGGTCTCCCAGGTCTTGCATATTTAAAACAACTGGAAGTTTACCTTCCTCTGTAATTTTCTGGAAGAGTTTGAGTAGGACTTCCCTGGTGGCTCAGGCTGTAAAGCGTCTGTCTACAATGCAGGAGACCTGGGTTCAATCCCTGGGTTGGGAAGATCCCCTGGAGAAGGAAATGGCAATCTATTCCAGTACTCTTGCCTGGAAAATCCCATGGACAGGGGAACCTGGTAGGCTACAGTCCATGGGGTCGCAAAGGACACGACTGAGTGACTTCACTTTCACTTTCACTTGAGTAGGATAGGTGTTAGCTCTTCTCTAAATTCTTGGTAGAATTCAGCTGTGAAGCCATCTGGACCTGGGCTTTTGTTTGCTGGAAGATTTCTGATTACAGTTTCAATTTCTGTGCTTGTGATGGGTCTGTTAAGATTTTCTATTTTTTCCTGGTTCAGTTTTGGAAAGTTGTACTTTTCTAAGAATTTGTCCATTTTATTGGCATATAATTGCTGATAGTAGTATCTTATGATCCTTTGTATTTCTGTGTTGTCTGTTGTGATCTCTCCATTTTCATTTCTAATTTTATTGATTTGATTTTTCTCCCTTTGTTTCTTGATGAGTCTGGCTAATGGTTTGTCAATTTTATTTATCCTCTCAAAGAACCAGCCTTTAGCTTTGTTGATTTTTGCTATGGTCTCTTTTGTTTCTTTTGCATTTATTTCTGCCCTAATTTTTAAGGTTTCTTTCCTTCTACTAACCCTGGGGTTCTTCATTTCTTCTTTTTCTAGTTGCTTTAGGTGTAGAGTCTGGTTATTTGTTTGACTTTTTTCTTGTTTCTTGAGGTAAGCCTGTATTGCTATGAACCTTCCCCTTAGCACTGCTTTTACAGTGTCCCATAGGTTTTGGGTTGTTTTCATTTTCATTTGTTTCTATGCATATTTTGATTTCTTTTTTGATTTCTTCTGTGATTTGTTGGTTATTCAGCAGCATGTTGTTCAGCCTCCATATGTTGGAATTTTTAATAGTTTTTCTCCTGTAATTGAGATCTAATCTTACTACATTGTGGTCAGAAAAGATGCTTGGAATGATTTCAATTTTCTTGAATTTATCAAGGCTAGATTTATGGCCCAGGATGTGATCTATCCTGGAGAAGGTTCCATGTGCGCTTGAGAAAAAGGTGAAATTCATTGTTTTGGGGTGAAATGTCCTATAGATATCAATTAGGTCTAACTGGTCTATTGTATCATTTAAAGTTTGTGTTTCCTTGTTAATTTTCTGTTGAGTTGATCTATCCATAGGTGTGAGTGGGGTATTAAAGTCTCCCACTATTATTGTGTTATTGTTAATTTCCCCTTTCATACTTGTTAGCATTTGTCTTACGTATTGTGGTGCTCCTATGTTGGGTGCATATATATTGAAAATTGTTATATCTTCTTCTTGGATTGATTCTTTGATCATTATATAGTGTCCTTCTTTGTCTCTTTACACAGCCTTTGTTTTAAAGTCTATTTTATCTGATATGAGTATTGCTACTCCTGCTTTCTTTTGGTCTCTATTTGCTTGGAATATCTTTTTCCAGCCCTTCACTTTCAGTCTGTATGTGTCCCCTGTTTTGAGGTGGGTCTCTTGTGAGGCCACCATCACCTTAATACCAAAACCTGACAAAGATGCCACAAAAAAGAAAACTACAGGCCAATATCACTGATGAACATATATGCAAAAATCCTTAACAAAATTCTAGCAATCAGAATCCAACAACACATTGAAAAGATCATACACCATGACCAAGTGTGCTTTATCCCAGGGATGCAAGGATTCTTCAATATCTGCAAATCAATCAATGTAATACACCACATTAACAAATTGAAAAATAAAAGCCATATGATTATCTCAATAGATGCAGAGAAAGCCTTTGATGAAAGTCAACATTCATTTATGATAAAAACTCTCCAGAAAGCAGGAACAGAAGGAACATACCTCAACATAATAAAAGCTATATATGACAAACCCACAGCAAACATTATCCTCAATGGTGAAAAATTGAAAGCATTTCCCCTAAAGTCAGGAACAAGACAAGGGTGCCCACTCTCACCACTACTATTCAACATAGTTTTGGAAGTTTTGGCCACAGCAATCAGATCAGAAAAAGAAATAAAAGGAATCCAAATTGGAAAAGAAGAAGTAAAACTCTCACTGTTTGCAGATGACATGATCCTCTACATAGAAAACCCTAAAGACTCCACCAGAAAATTACTAGAACTAATCAGTGAATATAGTAAAGTTGCAGGATATAAAATCAACACACAGAAATCCCTCGCATTCCTATACACTAATAATGAGAAAACAGACAGAGAAATTAAAGAAACAATTTCATTCACCATTGCAATGAAAAGAATAAAATAGTTAGGAATAATTCTACCTAAAGAAACTAAAGACCTATATATAGAAAACTATAAAACACTGGTGAAAGAAATCAAAGAGGACACTAATAGATGGAGAAATATACCATGTTCATGGATCGGAAGAATCAATATAGTGAAAATGAGTATACTACCCAAAGCAATCTATTGACTCAATGCAATCTCTATCAAGCTACCAACGGTATTTTTCACAGAGCTAGAACAAATAATTTCACAATTTGTATGGAAATACAAAAAATCTTGAATAGCCAAAGCAATCTTGAGAAAGAATTAAACTGGAGGAATCAACCTGCCTGACTTCAGGCTCTACTACAAAGCCACAGTCATCAAGACAGTATGGTACTGGCACAAAGACAGAAATATAGATCAATGGAACAAAATAGAAAGCCCAGAGATAAATCCATGCACATATGGACACCTTATTTTGACAAAGGAGGCAAGAATATACAATGGAGAAAAGACAATCTCTTTAACAAGTGGTGTTGGGAAAACTGGTCAACCACTTGTAAAAGAATGAAACTAGAACACTTTCTAACCCCATACACAAAAATAAACTCAAAATGGATTAAAGATCTAAACGTAAGACCAGAAACTATAAAACTCCTAGAGGAGAACACAGGCAAAACACTCTCCGACATAAATCACAGCAGGATCCTCTATAACCCACCTCCCAGAATACTGAAAATAAAAGCAAAAATAAACAAATGGGACCTAATTAAAATTAAAAGATTCTGCACAACAAAGGAAACTATAAGCAAGGTGAAAAGACAACCTTCAGAATGGGAGAAAATAACAGCAAATGAAGCAACCGACAAACAACTAATCTCAAAAATATACAAGCAACTCTTGCAGCTCAATTCCAGAAAAATAAACGAACCAATAAAAAAATGGGCCAAAGGACTAAACAGACATTTCTCCAAAGGAGACATACAGATGGCTAACAAACACATGAAAAGATCCTCAACATCACTCATTATCAGAGAAATGAAAATCAAAACCACAATGAGGTACCATTTCACACCAGTCAGAATGGTTGCGATCCAAAAGCCTACAAGCAATAAATGCTGGAGAGGGTGTGGAGAAAAGGCAACCCTCTTACACTGTTGGTGGGAATGCAAACTAGTACAGCCACTATGGAGAACAGTGTGGAGATTCCTTAAAAAACTGGAATAGAACTGCCTTATGATCCAGAAATCCCACTACTGGGCATACACACTGAGGAAACCAGAATTGAAAGAGACACGTGTACCCCAATGTTCATTGCAGCACTGTTTATAATAGCCAGGACATGGAAGCAACCTAGATGTCCACCAGCAGATGAATGGATAAGAAAGCAGTGGTACATATACACAATGGAATATTACTCAGCCATTAAAAAGAATACATTTGAATCAGTTGTAATGAGGTGGATTAAACTGGAGCCTCTAATGCATATATATGGAATTTAGAAAGATGGTAATGATAACCCTGTATGCGAGACAGCAAAAGAGACATAGATGTATAGAACAGTCTTTTGGACTCTGTGGGAGAGGGAGAGGGTAGGATGATTTGGGAGAATGGCATTAAAACATGTATAATATCATATATGAAATGAATCACCAGTCCAGGTTCGATGCATGATACAGGATGCTTGGGGCTGGTGCACTGGGATGACCCAGAGGGATGGTATGGGGAGGGAGGTGGGAGGGGGGGTTCAGGATGGGGAACACATGTATACCTGTGGCAGATTTATGCTGATGTATGGCAAAACCAATACAATATTGTAAAGTAAAAATAAAATAAAATAAAACAACTGGAATTACAAGACCTGGATAGGAAGGAGGTGGGAACCCAAGAAAAGGACCAGGAAGAGGAGTTAGTCACTTGCTGCGTGCGCCCATCCTTCAGGGCTCCCTCTAGAGGTGTCTTCAACCTGTGAACCTCCCTTGACTTTTCCTAGATTTTGGGATCCACTCGCAGTGCCCTCTGCGCTGGCCCTAGCCCCACAATCCTCCTGTTTTCTGTAAGCTCTGTGAGGGCAGAGGGGCCTGTCTGTCTTGCTTACTATTGTTGCCCATGCCTAGTGCAGGACTTGGCACAAAGCAGTTCACTTCAGTCATGTCTGACTCTTTGCAACCCCATGGACTGCAGCACACCAGGCTTCCCTGTCCATCACCAACTTCCAGAGCTTGCTCAAACTCACGTCCACTGAGTTGGTGATGCCATCCAACCTTCTCATCCTCTAGCACAATGTTGGCACCCAGTAAATATTTGCTAGGGTTATTCTGAAACCTTTGTGCTAAGTTGCTTCTTTGTGACCCTATAGACTGTAGCCCCACAGGCTCCTCTCTCCATGGGATTCTCCAGGCAAGAAAACTGGAGTGGGTTGCCATTTCCTCCTCCAGGGGAATCTTTCCTAGACAAGAATTGAACCCATGTCTCATGTCTCCTGCATTGGCAGGCAGATTCTTTACCACTAGTGCTACCTTGCTGATCGTGACATTAGAATTGGAAAAAAGCCTCAGCCCTCATCAATATCAACAATCTTATTAAAATGAGAAAGCAGAGACCCAGGAAAATGAAGGGCTCTGGTCCAAGTCCTAAACAGACTGAGGAAAGGTCAAGTGTAAGACTTCTCACTCCAAGTTCAACACATTTCCCCCATCATCCTACCCCTCCGGGTCACTCAGCTCTCCTGTTGGCCTCGGCTAGGGCAGCTCAGCTAGAGATGTCTGAATCAAGACGACATCATAAAGAGAACTTACAGGAACCTTCATCTGTCACTCACGTCCTTCCCCCTGCTGCCAGGCAGAGTGGCAGGTGGGGCTGCTGTTCTGAGATCCCCCTGGGAAAGCTGCAAACCCAGGCAGAGCCCTGGAGCTCCAGAGCCTTCGGTGGCACCCTGTCTCCATGGGAACGGCCAGGGGCACCCTGCTTCCTCTCTTTGTCTTCCCTACGGTTTAGCCTTCGATCCCTGGCATGAGAAATGTATACCGATGCTTCTTCCTTGTCAGATTTGAGCTAAGGTCAGGGAGCAAGAGAGCAATTCAGCAATTAGCTGTATCATATTTTGATTTGAGAAAGCCCATTATTGGCAGCTGGCTAAATTGAACTCACCCAGATAGGATGGGAAGGAGTGTGTGTGTGTGGACTAAGGTAGAAAAGGGTGGGTGAGAAAAGTCAGGGGTTCCATCCCCAACTCATTCCACAGCCCCAGAACCTTTGGATTGTAATTTTAATGAAACTTTCAGTACACAGATCGCCATTCTTTCCCTGCTCCTGTAGAGGTTCCTGACTCAGTCCTCGGTCGGGAGTGGTCCAGGAAACATCATCTTTCCCACGGGGTCTCTTAGTGGGAGATTTCCAAGGACTCAGGCCTAAACTGTTCCCATCAAGGGTTTACTCTTAGCCCTGTCTCAGACACAGAAGGCCAAAGCCAGGTATCCTTTCCAGACTTTTCCCCAGCAGGATGGAGAAGAGAGGAAAACGGCCACGGGCAATCCAAGCCACGGTGTTCAGGAGATGTCCGGCATGGGTCTCTGGAACCAGGGAGCAAAAGAAGGGAAAGGCCGGGTCCGGCCTAGAACGAAGCTCAGAAGAAGAGCGCGGGTGCGGTCACGTCGGTGGACGTGGGCCAGGCTGGGCTCGAGAGGTCAGATCCGGAGGCCGGGTGGGCGGCTCCTCCATGGATGCGCTGATGTCGCACCAGGTGGGTCTTGCGGCTGAAGCTCTTGCCGCACTGCGGGCAGGGGAAGGGGCGGGAGCCGGTGTGCACCGCCTGGTGGCGGACCAGGTTGGTCTTGGAGCTGAAGCTGCGGGCGCACACGGCGCAGGCGTGGGGCCGACTGCCCGTGTGCACCGCCTGGTGGCGACCCAGGTGCGACTTGCGGCTGAAGCGGCGGCCGCACTGCGCGCAGGCGAAAGGCCTGGCGCCGCTGTGGGCCCTGGAGTGGGCCACCAGGTTGGGCCGCGAGCCAAAGCGGCGGCCACACTGAGCGCAGGCGAAGGGCCGCTCGCCCGTGTGCACCCGCCGGTGTCGCGCCAGGTGCTGCCCGTGGGCGAAGCTGCGCCCGCACTCGGGGCAGAGGAAGGACCGCTCGCCGCCCGGAGTGCCCGGGAGCGCCGGAGTGCCTCGGGGCGCGCAGGCCAAGGGCTCGGGGGCCGCGGGGTCTACAGGGGCGCCCAGCGCGCACTCGTCGCACCCGAAAGGGCGCTCCTCGCCGCTGTGCAGGCGCTGGTGCGTGGTGAGGTTCTTCTTCCAGCCGAAGCTCAGGCCGCAGTGGGAGCAGGAGAAAGGCTTGGGTCCGGGAGGGGAGGCGGTGGGGGACGAGGCAGAGAACGTGGGCGAGGCCGGCGCGCCGGGAGAGGGCGGGGTGCGGCCGGCCGCCGCGTGCACCCTCTGGTGCCGCACCAAGTGCTGCTTGTGCGTGAAGCTGCGGGCGCACTGCGCGCACTGGTAGGGCCTCTCGCCCGTGTGGATGCGCTGGTGGCGGATCAGGTGCGTCTTTTTGCGAAAGCGCTTCTCGCACTCGGGGCAGGGGAAGGGCCGCTCGCCCGTGTGCGTCTTCTGGTGCGAGCCCAGGTGGATCTTCTGGCTGAAGCGCTTGCCGCACTCGGCGCACGGGTAGGGCCGCTCGCCCGTGTGCGTGCGCAGGTGGCGGGTCAGGTGCGCCTTCTTGCTGAAGCGCTTGTCGCACTCGGAGCAGGGGAAGGGCCGCTCGCCGCGGTGGCTGCGTTGGTGCAGCAGCAGGTGCGCGCGCTGCGTGAAGCTGCGGCCGCAGTCGGGGCAGGCGCACGGGCCCTCGCCGCGGTGCAGCCGCTGGTGTAGCCGCAGGGTCAGCTGGTCCCGGAACCGGCGCTCGCACTCCCCGCAGCCGTAGGGCTTCTCCGAGGCGGTCGGGACCCACCCGGCCAGCGCGAGCCCACCCAGTGTCCCTGGGGTCCCCGACTCCAGCTTATACGCGGCGGCCAGAGACCCCAGGTCAGGCGGGGGAAAGGGGCTGGGGCGTAATGCCAGATGCTGGGGCCATTCCGCCTCCTTGTGGGCCTCCCGATCCTCCTCCTCCTCCTCTACCTTCACCTTCCGAATCATCCACTCGTCCCCTGAAAGGACAAAACAAGGCGAGTCTGTTAAACCCCACGTTTGTGGCTCAGCTGGTAAAGAATGCGCCCGTCCTCAATGCAGGACACCTGGGTTCAATTCCTGGGTTGGGAAGATTCCCTGAAGAAGGGAAAGGCTACCCACTCCAGTATTCTATCCTGGAGAATTCCATGGACCGTATAGTTCATGGGCGTCGCAAAGAATGGACTGACTGACTTTCACCTGATCTGTTTGTTTGCCAATAGGACCACCACTTCCTGAAGTCCCTAAGCCTAGCTCCTGCTCCTTCCACTGGAAAGTTCCTGGAAATGTCCAAATCGGAGGACCACCCTAAGTCCTCCTCCCAGGCTCTCCAAGCCAGGGGGTGCTTTCCCCTTGGCTTGCCTGCCTCCTTAAGGAGACCCTGCCGCTATGGTGGGCACCCCTTACCCTCAGGGTTCAGTCTTCAGCTTTCACTCTGAGGGGTCAGAGGCCCATGCGAAGGGGGGCCACCCCCATCTTGCTGTCCAGCCCACTCCTTTCTGGAACCACAGTCTCCCATCTGCAGATGAGCAACTCCCCTTTGTGCCCTGTGAATCCACTGCAGCTCAGCAGGCTTATCAGCAAACACCCCACCTTCCTGGATCTACTCCACTGCCCTCAGGAGAAGGTCTTCCACATCCTCCTGTGGGCTGATCTTGACACTCACCTTGTTTCTGTGATATTTGCTCAGTTGTGTCCGACTCTTTGCGACCCAGGGGACTGTATAGCCCGCCAGGCCCCTCTGTCTGTGGGATTCTCCAGACAAGAATACTGGACTGGGTTGCCATTCCCTTCTCCAGGGGATCTTCTAACTCCTTGCCACTGACCAGAGACCTTTGCATTCCTCCCTGTGGTTTCTCAAAGGCTTTCCCCCTGCTCCTACTCCCTTCACGTCTAGGGCCAGGTGGGAAATCCCGGTTTAAGAAGAGGATTGAGTTTACAGGACATGGGGAACCAATGGATGGTGCCAACCTCTGGAGACACAGGGAAGGCCCTCTGGGGGAAGCAGGTTTGATACAGGTTCCCCTGGTGCTCTGCCCTTCTTGGGCACTGAGATGACCCAGCCAAGAGGAAGGATTTCAGGACCCAGACTGGGAGGGTCCATTTGGGTTTTTCTCTGCCACTAAGCAGCAGTGTGACCACGGTTGAGTCACTTAATCTCTTTGAATTGAGTTTTCTTTGAGTTGAGTTTGTTAGCTTGCTTAGGCGTAAGCAATGGACCGGTTCATGGTGCCTAAATCTTGTGCCATGTCCTAATCTCCTGGGGAACCTTTTAAGTGCATCTAGGGGACCCAGGCCCATGAATGTTTCCTTTCTTTCGAGCTCCCAAAGTGATTCTGGTTTCAGAGCCTTGGAACCAGCTGATTGGACTTCCTGTCTGGCTCTAAAAGTCTGTAATAAATAGCATGGGGCTTGAACTATCACAATTAGATTTCCTTCCAGTTTCTTTTACCCATCCATCCATTTCAAACAGCTCTTTATCATACTGCGCTATCACTTTCATTTTCTTTGTGCAACTTTGCTACCAAAGAACCATCAATAGCTCTCCATTATTTAGAGTATAAAGTCTGCTCTAGCTGCATCTGAGACTCACCCCAACCCAGTCCAACTCTCTCAATACTCCAAGGCATAAACCCCTCACTTCAGGCAAGCTGGTCTCCTATAACCCCAGTTATTAATATGTCAACTTGCCTACTTCTAAGTCAGCCAAGGATGTCTTCCCATCCTCCAGCCTCATCCAAGTTGAAGTCTACACCTCTCTCAACATGGAGCACAAACCAACAAAAGCTTTGACAAATCCAACACATGAGGGTCTCATATAAACACGGTTGACTCTTCTACACTTCCTTGTGATGTGGCTTTATCGTTATTTGTTCTTTTCTTTCTTTCTTCTAGCTCATATTGGTGTCAGATTTCAGTCTCTGGAGGGCAGACAGCTTGAGGATTGCCATCATGTACTGAGAGCCAACTGGAGATGAGGCACTGTGTGTACACTCTCACAAACCTTCACCCAAACCCCTGTGCAGAAGTTACCCTTCCTCCTTGTGAACAAACTGAGGCTCCTGTAGCCTATCCAAGATCACTCAGCTATAAACACGTGGAGCAGGGATTCGAACCCAGGACCACATCACTCTACAGCCCATCTCTTTCTGCTCTACCTAAAACAGCTTAGCCCGAGTGGGCACCAAATAAGCCCTTGTGGAATAGGTGACATCACTCAGGCAAGAGGTGATAAGGCTGGTGGTGATGGAAGGAAGTGATGGGTAGGGTTATGGAGAGAGAACCAACTGTTTGATCACCGTGGATATGGGGGAGATGCATCAAGTACAACAGTTCATCTGGGTAGCACCAAGGTCAGTGGAGATTTGGGGGAGGGAGCAGGTCTGGGGATGACAATGAAAAGGTTGATCGACACTGACACCACGTGTCTTCGTGGGAATCATGATTCAAGCTGTCAACAAGTGTGAACATCGACTGGGGGAGAGAGAATGGAAAGGTAAGACTTCCGGAAGACGTGGAAGTTGAGAGCGTATTTCTCTTTGGTGACTAGCCTCTCTGATTCCTGTTGTCTGTGGATGCAGAATTCCTGCTGGGTGCTGAAGCTCTACAGCAGAAAGGTGGCAGGGCCTGATTCATCTTGGGTTGGAAGGCCCTGGGGTGGCTTTCTTTTTACACGATGCCTGCACACCCCTGTTCCCTCCGCCTGGCCCCCTGGTAGGATGGACTGCTGGGAAGACTCACCTGGGCAGGAGCCCGTGGGCTCAGGCTTGCGTGGTGCACACACCTGGTCTTCTCTGCAGGGAGTTTCAGCTTGTTCCGTGCGGGCACCTTTCTCCGGCCTGGGGGCCTCGCGCCCTGGCAGAGAACAGGCTACCTCAAGGATGCTGCAGACACCAGAGATGGAGAGAGGTCCCCCCTGTTGCCAGGAGGCAGGGGCTTCTGAAACCCCGGCTCCAGCCCCACAGGCAGGACTGGTCCCATATCAAACCTGCAGGGGCTGAATTCCCAGCTGCCCCAGGCCATGCAGGTTGCAAGAGCCACAAGTGTGAGGGGCTTCAAACATGTAAGTGTAAGAGAGTGGAAGCAAGAATGGTCCCTGTCCTGAGGCTTCCAAGAGGCCCTAGGAGGAGAGATGGGGAACTTCCTAGCTACCAGATGGGCCCCAGTTTCCAGGCAAATCACTGGAGAAGATGGGAAAGTCAGAAGGCCAGGTCCACGCCCGCTTTAGGCTTCTTTTCCCTGTATCTGCTTAGCCACCTCTTTCAATCTTACTTTCCCAATGAGGCCGACTCTCACACCTCTATTCAATCCTCCTGCCTGCCCCACCCGCAAAGCCTCTTCCAACCCAGGTTATAAGTGCATTTATTCCTACATTTGTTGTCTGCTAGTCCTCTGTCCTCACTAGGATTAAGCTCCTGGAAGGCAGGTATCTTTTGTCTCCTTGGTCACTGAGGTATCCCTGGTATCTAGAATAGCGTGGGGCACTTAGTAGGTGCTCAATAAATACTTGACGAAGGAAGGAGGACTCCGTCCTGAGCCAGCTTCCATGGTCCCCACTTACCTGAGCTTGTACCCAGCACTCTCTGTTCCTGGGGAGGAGACATCCGCTCCTGGGCATCGTGGGACTGTTCCCCAGGCTCACTTTGGGGGGTCATCTCCGGCTGTCCCACAGAGAGTCC
The DNA here is from genome assembly GCF_029378745.1 of Bos indicus. Taxonomy (NCBI): domain Eukaryota; kingdom Metazoa; phylum Chordata; class Mammalia; order Artiodactyla; family Bovidae; genus Bos; species Bos indicus. The sequence goes on from NC_091763.1 coordinate 112,977,399, forward strand.
TATTACAGGCAAAAGGATGGGTGCAAGTCAAGCATGTCGTACAGAAGAGGTGATCCAAGACGGTTGCTCTTCCCTGTCCCAGCCCAAAAGAGTTTTCCCTGGGCGTTAAGGAAAGCGAGGTCTCTAACCATCACGGACAAGGGACAACCAGCTTCCCCAGCAGCCTGACCAAATATCAACCTTAGCTGCTTTACATCAAATCAAGGACAGAGATGAATAGATTTAGAGACAGAATAGATTTAACTATCCTGGTGTTCTGTTAGTACTAGCACAACCTCCAGCATGGACCAGGCAGGCATTCTTTGTGATGAAACCAGAAAGGATGCTGCCCTAAAGGCCCCCAGGGTCTCAGGGGTATCAGGGTCGCAGCCTCCTGGGGATGCTCTACCGTCTGAATTAGGGAAGCAGCAGGCCTGGTAACAGTTCATGAGGTTCTCATGGCAAGTATACTGGGGTGGTTTGCCATTCCCTCCTCCAGTGGATCATGTTTTGTCAGAACTCTCCATTTTGACCCATCCGTCTTGGGTGGCCCTGCAGGGCATGGCTAATAGCTTCATTGTGTTATGCAAGCCCCTTTGCCACGACAAGGCAGTGATCCGTGAAGAGCCATCTCTGATGCAATGGACATGAACTTGGGCAAACTTCCGGGAGATGGTGAGGGACAGGGAGGCCTGGTGTGCTGCAGTCCATGGGGTTGCAAAGAGTCAGATTCGACTGGGCGACTGAACAACAACAGGCATGGTATGCCCTTGAAGCTTCCTACTCCCCTGCCCCCCACCCAAGTTCCTCCAGTTCTGTCGGCTCACCCAGGGAGCTGAGGGCCTCCAAGGTCTCTCTCATGGCAACCCAGGGTGACTCCTCCTGGGGATCTGGCCACGGACCCTAAGGAGAACATACATCCTTGTTCAGATTCTCCTCTGCAGCTTCTACCTGGGCCCTGGCTCTGCCCAACCTCTTCCCATCAGCTAGCCCCAGGGGCTCCGAAAGGGATGTCCTCAGGGACGGTGAGGGAGTTGAGGGACCGTGGATTTCAGAAAGCAGATGCCTTTGAAGGTGAGGAAAAGGGCTGAAGCCATTTCTACAAGCTAAGCTCGGGGTCAGCGCTGGAAATCAGCTTCTCACCCCCACCTGCACGTCACTGGGGTCCAGTACCAGCGCATCAGCGCTGCCCACCACCACCCCCTCCTCCCCAGGGCCCTTGCCTGGGGGTGTCAGGAATCAACCGACTCTCTGGGAAGAGGGTGGAGGGTGGGAGACCTGCGGTGAGGAGCAGGGAATTTCGTCTCCTTGGCCCTCCAGCTGTCATCGCAGGAGCTGGTGAAACAGGAGCCAGCCTGGGGTGGGGGTGGGGGGCGGGCCGGAGGTATCACTGCTTGGGGCCACGAGTTGGGGAGGCCGTCGGAGGAGGGTCCTCCCCGAAGGCAGGAAAGAGCTCTTGACAGCATTACCCCAGAACCCGACCTCAAGACCATCGCCCCTCCCCCGCGGGGCTTTCCGAGGCCCGGACACCCGACCCTCAAAGCCCCCAAGGCGGCTCCGGCTCCTGCGGGTCCCCTGCCCATCCCCCAGCAGACTCCCCTCCCCACCCCCACCCCACCCCCGACAGCCTCCCTGGCAGCCGTCCCTGCACCCCTCCCCTCTCCCTCGCCCTCCGCCTTCCGCCCTCTCTCCCCAAGGGAGCTGGCTGGCTCCCCAGCTCCGCCCCCGGCCCCGCCCCTGCCCACAGCCCGCCGGCTCCACCCCTCCCGGCCCCGCTCTGGTCTGCGCTGCACTGCCACCGCCCCCTGACCCTCCGCCGGGGCAGCCTCCGCGGCGGCGGACCCCTCCCCCTCCCCCTCCCGGGGTCCGGGGCCGCCTCCCCCGCCGCTCCGGGCTCTCCCTGCTCGTCCCCCGCCTCCTCACCCCTCCCGACTGCACACTCCCTCCCTTCCTTCCCCCTCCTCTTTTCCTTCCTCCCCTCCCCGGCCCTCTCCTCCCCCACCCCGGCTTCCCTTCTCCTCTCCTCTCTTCACCTCGGTTCCCTCCCCCTCCGAGGCCCCGTCTCCCTTCCCCCTCCGCCTCCCCGGCAGCCTCTCGCTTCCCTTCCCTCCCGAGTCCCACTCCCCAGAACGGCCCCCGCCCCTTTCCCGTCCGCTTTCCGAGCCCCCGCCCCGCCGCCTCCTTCTCTAGCCGCCCCCCACCCAAACCTCGGGGTCTGCGGCTGGGCCGCTCACTCTGGCCCCCGTGCCCGGCCGTGCGCCCCCCTCCCCAGCCTCCCAGCTCACCTCCGCTCCCGCTCGGTGGCCCCCTGCCCCATTTTTTTGCTCCCCGCCGACTTCTCAAGTTTCCCTCCCCTAGCCCAGGGACCCCTTTCGCCTCCCCGCCCCCCGCGCCCGCGTGGCCCCCCGCCCCGGCCCCTCCGCCCGGATCTCGCTCTCGCCGCTCCGGGCTCCCGGGCTCACCTGTCAGCGCCCTTCTCGCGCCCCTCCCGAACGCCGGGTCCCCGCGCCTCCCCTTCCTCGCCTTCCCCCGGGCCCCCTCCCCTGAGCCCTCCCCCTCCTTTCCTTGAGGGCCTCCCACCCGTCCCCCTCTCTGGACCCCCACGCGGCCCCCGGTCCCCGGCGCCAGCCCAGCCCTCCGGGTCGGTCTCTCCGCTCTCCGCGGAACCCTGACCTCCCCCACCCCAGCCAGGCCCTCCTCTTCCCCCGTCCCAACACCCAGCTCTCCCCCAGCCCCCGCCCCTCCTGTGCCCTCGGGGCCCCCCTTTCCCAGCCGCTCCCCCCACCCCGCGCTCTCGGCGCCCGCACCCCGGGGGCTGTCACCTGCGCGGCGCGGGCGGCGGCTGTGGGTGCGGCGGGAACCGGCCCCGACCCGGCCCCGACCCGGCCCCGACCCGGGCGCCCGGTTCTCCTGCTCCCCCTCGCGGGCTCTGCAGCTCGGGTGCGGACGGCCCCAGAGACTTGACAGACTGACAGCCCCGAAACTTTGCGGGGAGGGGGAGAGGAGAAGACGCAGAGGGAGAGGGAGCAGGGGAGCTGCGGGGGAGGAGGGGAGAGGGGAGGCGGGTCAGGGACCGGGTGCCCTGGGGGAGGAGGGGGTGCCCAGCGGGGTCCCGGCGGGCAGGTGACGGTCTGGACCAACGACGGCCCGCGGTCGGTGCCGGAAAGTGGGAACGCAGGAGCGGGGAGGGGAGGGGAAGGGAAGGGAAGGGAAGGGAAGGGGTGGGGGAGAGGGATGGGGGAGGGGAGGAGGGAGGGGAGGACGGGCACTCGGGCGGCGAGGGAGGGCGCTGGCAGGCGTGGAGGGAGGAGCCCGGGGAAGGTGGCGCGCGGGGCGTCGGGGGGTGGGGTGGGGGAGGAGGTGAGGAGTTGGGGGGAGAGGAGGGGGGCCTGCTCGGGGGAGGGGAGCTAGCGTCTGGGCTGCGGTCTTTGAATCGCGAGGCCCCGCCAGGAGTGTGTGTGCGTTCGCTGCGTTCCGGCGGCATTGGGGATGGAGTCCCCCGACTGTCGGTCGGTGGGGTCTGTCTGGCAGGCTCCGGCCCTGTCCAGCTCTCCAGCGGACCCACCCCGACTCGTACCCGCTCCCCCTCCCCCCACCCCATGGTCCTCGGGGCCTCGAGGTGAGCCCGAAGGAGACCAGGCGTGGGCCCCGGTGCCTGCGAAGAACTTGACCTTCGGAGTGGAAATGGGGGTCAGGGCTTCCAACTAGGTCACCTGGGACAAGGCAGGGCTGGTAGGGGGAGGAGGTTCAGGGGTGTGGCCGGAGTCGCTTGGTGTGAAGGCCTGAAGAAGCCAGGGCATCATCCAGGGGAGCCTCTGCCTCCCGGGGGCGGGGCGGGGGGGGGCGGGTACTCCCCTGGGCGTGATGGGCCGGAGCCTCCTGGCCGGCTGGAGGGATGCCCTCAACCCTCAGAGGACCCCGCCCTGGGCTGTGATGTTTCTCTAAAGCCTTGCCACTGGGACACCACCCCAGTCCCTGAAAGCTCCCCATATCCCATCCTCCTCCATCCAAACTGTGGGCTGGTTCTTCCAGGCCTCCCTCCCTAACCTCCTTCTCCAGTCTCTTCAGGTTCCCTAGAGCAGGGCATGGGGAGGGAGGTTGGCTCTTGGAGCAAAGAGCAGGCTCCCCTGACTGTACCCCCCCATCACTCGGAGGGGATCCTAGGGGACAGAGAGGCACGGTGAGCCACAGGGCCACACCAGTGTTTCTTGATGTCTAGGATGATGGAGACAGGGACAGGGTACCTGGAGGAGCGCAGGGTTCCTCGGGGTCAGCTGTGAAGGGCCCTTCTACCTTCCCTTCTGGATGCGCTGCTTCAGCCAGCAGGGCCGGGCCTGCTCTCTAGACTGCAGGATGGCCCTGGGAACAGAGCACACGGCCCGTGTGCCTGTGCAAGGCCAGAGCACCCGCGTGAGTCCTTGTAACACCTGCAGCAGAGTGTGAGGGCGTGAGGTGCCGGAGGGTGTGTCCAGGTATGCATGTGTGAAAGCTGGGGACAGCTGGGTGTCCAGGTCCTGACCTGGGACCTTTCCAGAGACCCCATCCAGGAGCTCCTGGAGAGATTCACTGCATTCCCTTTTGGCCCAGAAGAATGCCTGGCACGGCTCTGGTTCCTGACAGCCACCTCCTCCTCCCACCACCACACACACACACCCCCACAGGTGCAGTGATTGTGGGGGATGTTTGGAGTCAGGCACATCAGGCTTGGGGGCTGGAGGGTTATGGGATACCAGGCCCAAGGCACTTTCTGGCCTGGGTGTCCTGGGAGCTGGTAACCGGTAACCAGGATGTAACCAGGATCCCCCTGGGGACCAGTAACCAGGATGTAACCAGGATTCCCCTGGGGAGCGAGCTGCTGCTGGCTTCTAACCGGATGCTCCAGATTATTCCATCCGGTTGCCTGGCCCCCAGGGCTGGGAGAGCTGTCTCCAGGGCCCCTCTGCCTCCTGCAGTCCCCCCTTCCTACCCCAAACACTCTTCCTTGAGGCTGGCTGTCATTGCCCTGTCTGAGCTTCCTGGTTCTGGATCCCATGAATCCTAGGGGACCAGGGTGGACCCAGCTGGCCACACGTCATCACCCTCACTAAGAAGTCAGACCTTACAGAGGGACCCCTGGCCCCAAACAGTCCAACCACCCTGGAAACCCCATTCCTTCTGCTCACCGACCCTCGTTTCTGGAGTGCCTGGTTTGTGGGGTTGCGGGGGCAGGAGATACAGAAAAGGGACAGGGGAGAGGCTCAGATACTCTGGACTTGAGGGCCGGAAGGCGGTGGCCTTGTGACTCAACCCTGGAGTGGGTTCATGGCTCCCCTTGAGAATCTAATAGAAGTTGTGGAACTGTCATCAGAAAAGCACTCACACACACAATTTCAAAGTATTCATGGAGCCCCTGTCCCACCCGCCATGATTTCCTGGAGGCCCTGAGGTTTTTACTAGTAAGGAAACTGAGGCCCAGAAAGAGTGTGGTTTGTCCATGTCCACAGTAGTTGGTGGTAGGGCTTGAGAGTGTGGGCTATCAGAGGCCCAGAGTATCTGGCTGTGGCCCCTCATTACACACACAGACACACACACACACACACGTGGATCCCCTTATTACACACACACACACACCAGGAAGGGCACTGTTTCCAGGGAGTGTGGGCTCTCGGAGGCCCAGAGTTTCACACATACACACACATACCCCCCAGGAAGGGCACTGTTTCCAGGGAGTGTGGGCTCTCGGAGGCCCAGAGTTTCACACACACACACACATACCCCCCAGGAAGGGCACTGTTTCCAGGGAGTGTGGGCTATTGGAGGCCCAGAGTGTCACACACATACACACACACACACACACCCCCCCCCAGGAAGGGCACTGTTTCTAGGGAGAGTTGGCATTGGAGGGGACCATGCCATGTGTAGGCAGGTCCAATGTGTTTCTGGGCAGCTGGTGCTCTGGGGCACAGGGCTGAGATAAAGCCTGCCCAGTCTCCCAGGCCTCGCCCTCACTGCCTCAGGCTGCCTTGGACCCTCGAGGCCAGGCTGCAGCAGCCACCAGCTTGTGGGGGGCCGGGGAGCCCTGGCCTGGCCTCTCTGCATCCCTGCCGCAGCACGGCCTCCACAGAGCCTCAGAGCCCCCCGACAGGTGACCGGGGGTCACCATGCTGCTCCCTGCCCTCCTCTTCGGGGCGGCATGGGCACTGGCTAATGGGTAAGGAGCCCACCTCAGGGCCTTCTCTTCCCGCCCCGAGATTAGGACCTTCTGGGGTGGCCAGACTCCCTCCTCATCTCCCTCAGCCAGCTTAAGTCAGCCTCCTCTTCGGTAAACTCTCCCAGGGAGTGGGGTCGCGGGACAGGGCCTCTCGGGCAGAGGGGGACGGTGGTCGCAGCTGTTGGTCCTCGTCCGTGGGCAGGCGGTGGTGTGAGCAGACAGAGACCGTCCTGGTGGAGGAGGAAGTCACCCCCCGTCAGGAGGACCTGGTGCCCTGTGCCAGCCTCCAGCATTACCAGCGCCGGGGCTGGCGGCTGGACCTGACCTGGAGTGGCCGTGCGGGGCTCTGTGCCATCTACAAGTGAGCGACGAGGAGCCCGCTGGGCTGGCGAGAGCAGTGGGGTGACCTCCTGAGAGTGGGGGAGGACTGGGGGGTGGCCTGGTGATGCAGGCATTTGGCAAGCAGGTCCGGGGTGGACTCAAGGGGGGCCAAATTGGGGAATGGGGTGGTGGATGAGTGGGCACATCCATGGGCAGTGCCGGGCAGGGTCAAGATGCCTGCTGCCTCTGCCTACCCCTCAGTCTGCCTTCCTGAGATCATTCTCGCTTTGGAAATTGACACCAAGAATGGAAAATTACACATTAAAGCCTCTTAGAGAGCAGGTGACCAGAGGCAATGTCCCAGGCCATTCCCAGGGATGGGGCTGAATGCTGCCATCTTGTTCCCTCCCCCTGCTCCATGGACCCAGACCGCCAGAGACCCGGCCTGCTGCCTGGAACCGGACAGTGAGGGCCTGCTGCCCAGGCTGGGGGGGCACCCACTGCACCCTAGGTAAGCACCCAGGATCAGCCCAGATCCGGGGTTTCCTGGAGGCAGCAGGCTGCCTGGGGAGGGAAGCCGGGTCCAGGCGGAATATCTGGGTCCACCCCATTCTCTCTTTCCATCCACCGCAGCCCTTGCAGAGGCCAGCCCTGAGGGCCACTGCTTTGCCACCTGGCTGTGCAACCTGGGGGCAGGCTCAGTGAATGCGTCTGCAGGAAGTCTGGAGGAGTGCTGTGCCCAACCCTGGGGACACAGCTGGCGGGATGGCCGTTCCCAGACCTGCCACAGCTGCTCCAACCACAGTCGACTGGGTGGGTCCGCAGAGTTCCAGCCTGCGTGAAAAGCACAGCCCCAGCCAGGACCCTGTCCCCGACAGGCACCCCACTTAGAATTCTTGAGCTCTGGATCCCTCTGTGGAGCCCACTGCCCTCTTTGCTCAGAAAAGCCGCCCGCCACTTTTGGTCACCGTTGGTAACCGCGCACTGACCACCTCCACGCCGCTTCCTGCGCTCAGAGGTCACCGTTGGTGTATCTCCCCCAGGCAGCACACCCTCCCCAGCCATCCTGCAGCCCCTGGCGGGGGCTGTGGCCCAGCTCTGGAGCCAGCGCCAGCGTCCCTCGGCCACCTGCGCCACCTGGTCCGGCTTCCACTATCGCACCTTCGATGGACGCCACTTCCACTTCCTGGGCCGCTGCACCTACCTGCTGGCGGGTGCGGCTGATGCCACCTGGGCCGTCCACCTCCAGCCCATGGGGCATTGTCCCCAGCCTGGGCACTGTCAGCTGGTGAGGAGGGAGATGGATCCGGACAGAGAGAGGGAGCTGGACACAGGAGGAGGAGGGCCACTGACCTTGACACTTCCTTGACGTGTCACCCGCCCCCTCGCCCCCGCAGGCCCGGGTAATGATGGGACCAGAGGAGGTGCTGATCCGGGGTGAAAACGTCACTGTGAACGGGCGGCTGGTACCCGAGGGGGCGTCTCAGCTGCTCCCTGGTAAGGCGGGTGGGCACCAGGAGGTGGCCCAGGGCCCCATTCACTTCTCTGGAACAGTCTGTCTATCCGCAGGGCGTGGGTCAGAGGGCAGCTGAAGTTGGGCAGCTGGGTGGGCGCCTGCAGCCTCCCAACACCCCCACAGCTGTTGGGAGTCAGCATTTGGAGATGAGGGAGCCTGCTGAGATGCCAGGAGGTCGTGGTCCTCATCCCCTACCCCAGCAACCCGCCCCCTCACAGGGTGACCTGGGGAAACTCCCTCTACTCACCCCCACACCCAGGCCTCAGAGGCGGGGCTTTTATGCTGCTAGATGGGTCAGGCTCCTCCCAGAATTCTGTCTTGCCTCTGGTCTGGGGAGTGAGGTAGGGGTGTGTGTGTGTGTGTGTTGTAGTTTACCTGTAGTTTATTCTCAAGAGTGCATCCATAGTGTTCATGAACTTCTCAAAAGAGGTCTGTGATGGGAAACCAGTGGCTTCTGCTTTAAAGGGTGTAGGGTGCAGAACTCTCTAGGATAGTGAGAAGCCCTTTTCTCCTTCCCAGGGCAGTCTGAGCCCTGGTGTGATGGTGGGAGGGGTGGGGCTGTGACTCCCCACTTCTCCTGCCCAGGGCTCAGCCTGCAGTGGCAAGGGGACTGGCTGGTGCTGTCGGGAGGCCTGGGGGTCGTTGTGCGGCTGGACCGGTCCAGTTCCGTCTCCATTTCTGTGGACCAGGAGCTCCAGGGACAGACTCAAGGCCTCTGTGGGGTCTACAACGGCCAGCCTGAGGGTGAGTGGGGGTGAGGCTTGGTTGCTGCTGTGGGAAGGAAGGGGAGACAGGAGTCCCCAGACACAGCCGCTCTGCCTCAACCTCCCCCAGATGACTTCCTAGAGCCTGGCAGGGGACTGGCTGCGTTAGCTGCCACCTTTGGGAATTCCTGGAGACTCCCAGACTCAGAGGTGAGACTGCAGTGCTGGGTTCCCTCGCTTTCTGCCTGCTCACCCACCTGGTCACCAACAAGCTTTGGTTCACTAGCTAGTTATCTAACCTCCTCCCTGTGGGTTCACAGTGATCCTGGCCCCCCACATCCACTTGGGCTTGCCACTCTGCTGCCCTCCACAGTCCCAGGATGTCTGGGCTGGTGGCCATGAGGGTGGGGTCTTGAACCAGCTGCCAGGGCAATGGCCATTTTCCTGATGTCCTGGTTAATATCCCTCATCCTCGCTCCTTGGCCTGACTCCCATTGTCCCTAGCTTGGGTGTCTGGATGCGGTGGAGGCAGCTCAAGGCTGTGAGGACCCCCTGAGGGGCACAGAGACGGGCACGGAGGCTGGCCAGCTTCGGGCTGAAGCCCAGGATGTGTGCCACCAGCTGCTGGAAGGCCCATTCAGAGAATGTCACACCCAGGTATGGATGGGGGTGGAGGTGGCATCAGGCATTAGAGAGGTGACGAGTGCTAGGGTGGTGCCAAACGGGGCCCCTGGTCCTGCCACCAAATTGCTTTGGGGCATGGGTCAGGGCACCCCGCCCCACTTGCCTTGATTTGATCTCTGGGAGATGAGATGGCCCCAATATGTTATCTCTAAGGTCCTTTGCAGCGTTCACATTTTTGATCGTAAAACAAAGGTGTTTGAGAAGCAAAAGGAGGGAGGCGCTGGATGCTGGTTGCTGAAGGGCTGTCTTGTCTTGGCAGGTGCCCCCTGCAGAGTACCACGAGGCCTGCCTCTTCGCCTACTGTGCTGGGGCCCCAGCGGGCAGTGGGCGGGCAGAGCGGCTGGAGGCTGTGTGCGCCACCCTGGCCAGCTACGCCCAGGACTGTGCGGCTAGGCGCATCGCGGTGCGCTGGAGGAAGCCGGGCTTCTGCGGTAGGGCGGCTGCCTGCCCGTCTCTGCCCAGCCTCTGGCCTCCCCTCTCTGTGGAATCCGGGGATTGACCGAGGGCCCTCGCGTGGCTCCTTTTTCCCTGGGGTGGGGTTCCGCCACTGGGCTCTGGCCGGAGGCGGGGAACTCCTTGGGTCTTACAGCCCACTCCTATACCCCGCAGAGCGCCTGTGTCCGGGGGGCCAGCTGTACTCCGACTGCGCCTCGGCCTGCCCGCCCAGCTGCTCGGCAGTGGGGGAGGGAAGCGAATGGAGCTGCGGGGAAGAATGCGTGAGCGGCTGCGAGTGCCCGCCGGGTCTCTTCTGGGACGGCGCCCTGTGCGTGCCCGCCGCCCGCTGCCCCTGCTACCGCCGACGCCGGCGCTACGAGCCCGGGGACACCGTGCGCCAGCTCTGCAACCCGTGGTGGGTGCGCGGGCCTGGCGGGCCCCTTCGCGGGGGGCTGAAGGGCTACCCGTAGGTCACTTCTGATTCCTCTCTTATGCCATCTGCTCTGCAACCTGCCTCCGTTTTGGAGGAGCCTCCCTCGCAAGTGACCTGTGACCTCTCAAGTTATAATTGACTGTCCTGCTTAAAAACCCAGCGGTCGACCTCCATCAGCAGACCTCTAGTCCTAACGGGAGGGAAGGGAGCGCCGGGGGAGGGAGGGGAAACCAGAGTGTTGGGGGGGTGGGGGTGGGAGGGAGTCTCCAGCTCGGTACCACCCCCACTCCCGAACCCCGGCGGCGCGGACCCTGAGCGCGGTCTCTCCGCCCCTGCGCCCGCAGCGAGTGCAGGGACGGCCGCTGGCTCTGCGCGCAGGCGCCGTGCGCCGCCGAGTGCGCGGTAGGCGGGGACGGGCATTACGTCACCTTCGATGGGCGGAGCTTCTCCTTCCGCGGCCGCGCCGGTTGCCGCTTCATCCTGGTGCAGGTGTGCCGCGCGGGCAGACGGCGGGAGCGGAAGCGGGGGGTCGTGCCAGAGTCCTAGGGGCCCTCGTAGGGGTGCTGGTGGGGGTGGGGGAGAGCAGTGACTGTAAGGAAACCGCTGAATAAACGAGACAGCCGTCCGGGGAGACTCTGAGACGGCCCGGCTCCGGCGGGAAGATGGCAGCCGTGCACACCCTCGAGCCTGCCCTCCGGGTTCTCGCCGCCGCCTCAGGTTCCCGTGGAAGTCTCTCTGTCGGCGCCGCCGCAGGCCGGGGGCGCCACGCAGAACCCACCCGCACAGCCCTTTTCTCACAGATGGGACGGCTGGGCTTGTCACACACGCTCCTTCCTGCAAAACGACCCCGGGGGCGGGCGAGGGGCGCAAATAAAGAAGGGTCCGCCTTCGTCCCCAGCCCTCCTCCCCCGGTAAAGTGAGGTGACTTCCCAGGTTCCGACCCGGCACCTTCTTACACACGTGGACACAAACAGGGGCTCCTGCGACGCTCTCATACGTGTGCACCCTTGAGGGCACTCAGAGACGTGAGCATATGTCCCCACAGGGAGGGAGGGGGAGGAGGCATGTTGCCCGAACCTGTGCATGCGCGCGCGCACGCGCGCACACACACACTTCCACATGTGCACGTGCTTACACACACAGTCACACACTTCCACATGTGCACGTGCGAGTCACACATGCCACAGTCACACATCCCAGCCCTTGGTGAGGGTTAAGCCCCTCACCTCATAGAATGTGGCTGGCTGGCAAGCGGTCAGCACAGTTCTGTGGGAGCTGTCCGGGGTGTGGGCTATGGGTGTCCAGTAAAACAGGAGAGGCCCAGGAGGGACCCTCCCGCACCATCCCCACCACGTTCCTCACCATCTGTCCAGGACTTTGCCAAGCGGCAGCTGCTGATTGTACTGGAACACGGGGACTGTGACGCTGGGAGCTGCCTCCATGCCATCTCTGTCTCCCTGGGGGACACCCTCGTCCAGCTCAGGGACTCAGGTAGCCCCAGCTCTCAGGGTTCCTGCCTTCCAGGCCTTCCGCACCCAACAGCCCTCCGGAGTGGCCTCCTTCCAGCTCCCCTCTCCCCGTGGACTCCGCTTCTCTCCAGCACTTTCTGGCCACACTGCCCTGTGGTTCCTGAACCCAAATTCTCCAGCTATACTCCCACAACCGAGGTCACTGTCTCAGCTTTCCCCTCACTCTACCATCTTCTGCCTGCCCCATCTCAGGGGAAAATACAGTTCAAAGGGTTCTGAAGGAGCTGAAAGGCTTCACGGTATACCTAGTCCAGGCAGGCCCTTCCCAGCTCCTCCTGCACACTGACTCCAAGGGCAAAGGCCAAGTGGGTGCCAAGTGTCCCATGGGGGTTGCTCAGGTGGGATGGGTGACTTCCCAGGGGTCACTTTGGTTCCCCTTGCTCAGGGTGAGCGGCCCACTGAGACAGAGCTCCCCACCTCCTACCCTGGGTCCTTCCCTTTCTTAACAGCCCCATCCCGAAATGTGCCTTCCCTCCACCTCATCGGCCTAGCCCAGCCCTTTGTAGGTGGCCCTCTCCTCCTATTCCAGGAGTTGTGCTGGTCGACGGTCAGGATGTGGCCTTGCCCTGGAGTGCAGCTGGGGGCCTCAGTGTCTCCCGGGCCTCTTCCTCTTTCCTGCTGCTGCGCTGGCCTGGTGCCCGCATCCTCTGGGGAGTGTCTGACCCTGCAGCCTACATCACCCTGGACCCCCACCACGCCCACCAGGTGTGCCCAGAGGGTGGATGAGTGGCTGGGCCCGGCTGCTGTGGGCCTGGGTTTGACTGTCCTGTGCCCACTCCTGCGGCCCAGGTGCAGGGTCTGTGTGGCACCTTCACCCGGAATCAGCAGGATGACTTCCTGACCCCTGCTGGCGATGTGGAGACTAGTATCACCGCCTTTGCTAGCAAGTTCCAGGTGGCAGGCGGGGGAACGTGCTCCTTGGAGGCCAGCACTCCGCTTTCCCCCTGCAGCACCCACACTGAGCGCCAGGTTTTCGCGGAGGTAGCCTGTGCCATCCTGCATGGCCCAACCTTCCAGGTAGCCAGCTTGGGGGCACTCGTCCTGTTTGCCCCTGTAAGATGGGATCAATACCTACCCTGCCATCCTTCTGGGCTGCTGGGAGGGCCTCGCTCTGAGCCATGCTGAGCACCAGGAGGTGGCAGTGGGGAATCCATAGGAAGGAGCTGACCCATTTCCTTGTCTCCCTCCAAGGAGTGCCACGGGCTGGTGGACAGGGAGCCGTTCCACCTGCGCTGCTTGGCAGCTGTGTGTGGCTGCACCCCTGGCCGGGACTGCCTGTGTCCCGTGCTTGCGGCCTATGCTCGGCGCTGTGCCCAGGAGGGTGCCCTGCCTTCCTGGAGAAACCAGACCTTCTGCCGTGAGTCTGCTCAGCCAGCTAGCTGCACCCTTACTGCATCCTTCCAGCACAGGGGGATCCAGGGGCTTTGCAGCAGGGGAGGGTCCCAGAAGGATCTCTGACCTCTGCAGATTGCTGGCTTTGCTTTCTTTGGAGGCAAGGGGACAGAGCAGCCCTTGACCTGCATGTGTCTCTGTGCCCAGCTGTCCTGTGTCCTGGTGGCCAGGAGTACCAGGAGTGCGCCCCAGCATGCGGTCGCAACTGCGGGGAGCCTGAAGACTGTGGGGAGCTGGACAACTGTGTGGCCGGCTGTAATTGCCCCCTAGGGCTGCTGTGGGACCCCGAGGGCCAGTGTGTGCCCCCCAACTTGTGCCCCTGCCAGCTTGGGGCCCATCGCTATGCCCCTGGCAGTGCTACTATGAAGGACTGCAACCACTGGTGAGAGCGGAGACCTGTGGGGGGAAGCAAAGAGCTTGGGGGTGAAAAGGTGGAGCTTAGAGAAACAGGGTGACAGATGTGGGGAGGATGGCATGCCCATCAGAGCACTGATAACATCCCTCAGTTGTGGAGCACTTTAGGGCTTATAAAGCACTTTTATGTACATTACCTTATTTACTCTTACTTCTTGTGTGTGTGCTAAGTTGCTTCAGTCGTGGGATTCTATGGACTGTAGCCCTCCAGGGTCCTCTGTCCATGGGATTCTCCAGGCAAGAGTGCTGGAATGGATTGCCATGCCCTCCTCCAGAGGATCTTCCCCACCCAGAGATCAAACCTGTGGTCTCCTGCAGTTTCTTTGCCTGCTGAGCCACCAGGGAAGCCCAATACCCTAATAAAGTAGGAAGTAGAAGAATTGTTGCCATTTTGCAGATGAGAAAACTGAGGTGCAGATAGGCTAAACAGCTTGCAGAGTCACAGAGCTTGTTAATGACTAAGGACAGAACCCAGGTCTCTGAATTCCAGTTGAGTGTGGTCCAGAGGCTCCTCTAAGAGTTAGGACATAAAGAGAAGTTGCAGATCTACAGACACTGTGCCAGAGTCCAGGGTTTGGTGGGTGAGACTTCAGTGAAACCCTTCTCCCACCCGTACTGGGAGTAGGGTTGTTCAGTATCTTGGCCCCTCCCCAAAGCCCAGAGAATGGCCCCTATTGGTGTTGGGGCAGGCTGGCAGTGTGTAATCCCAGGTGTGGCCAGGTGCTTGTCACACTTCTTGTGCTTGGGGCAACTGGGGTTGGGGGTGAGACATTCAGGTATCCAGCATCGGAGCTGGACCTTCCCACAAGGTTAGGGGCTCTGGACCCCCTGGGATCCTTAGGCTGTCCCAGGGCAGGTCAGGGGCCTGGAAGTGAGGTCTTTTCCTTGCCTCCCAACTTTCGGCAGTGTCTGCCAGGAGAGGGGCCTCTGGAACTGCACTGCTCACCACTGTGCTCCGCCCCGGACCTTCTGCCCCCGTGAGCTTGTCTATGTCCCTGGAGCCTGCCTCCTCACCTGTGACAGCCTTGATGCCGACCGCACCTGCCCCCCAGGCAGCCCGGGGGGCTGTGTCTGCCCCCCAGGCACCGTGCTGCTGGTATGTCTGGGAGGGGCTCCGCTAGCCAGTGCCCTGCCCTGGTCCCTGGCTGGGTGTAACTGGCAGGGAGGGGGCACCAGGCAGTCCTCCATGGAGCCCTTTGTCCCTGGCCTCTGCTAGGAGGAACGCTGCGTGCCTCCTGAGCTCTGTCCCTGCCGTCATGGCGGCCAGTGGTACCTGCCCAATGCTACAATCCAGGAGGACTGCAACCTGTGGTATATAGGCCCCGCCCTGTGACCTGTGACCCTGTGACCTAGTGACCCCTGGCTGGGGGTTGGGATGATGGGTGGGGCGGGATATCCAGACAGGCCTGGACAGTGGAAGCTCCCAGCATCTCTCTGACCTGAGGGTTTGTCTGGCGTTGCCTGGAATCCGGACTGCTGCCTCTCTGGCATTCAGCCCATTGCCCCCCGACCCTCTGCAATGGGTCCTGGTCTTCCTGATGGTTTCCTCTCCCCTGTTGCCCACAGCGTGTGCCAGGGTCAGCAGTGGCACTGCACGGGCCAGCGGTGCGATGGACGGTGCCGGGCGTCAGGCGCCCCTCACTATGTGACGTTCGACGGGCTGGCCCTCACCTTCCCCGGGGCCTGCGAGTACCTGCTGGTGCGAGAGGCCAGTGGCCAGTTCATGGTCTCCGCCCAAAACCTGCCGTGCGGAGCCAGTGGCCTCACCTGCACCAAGGCGCTGACTGTGCGGCTGCAGGGCACCGTTGTGCACATGCTCAGAGGTGGCTGTGACATTGAAGGATGACGTGGGCCAGGGAGGAGGGCCTCCACCCGGGTGGCATCACAGCTCTGCGGGAACAGCTGAGGCCTGGGGTTTCACACATCTCCCCACTGCTAGCCATCAGTCCCGGGGTGGGGAGCTGGTGACTCTTCTCTTGGTTGGGAATCCTGATTCTGGAAGGCTCCAGGAAATTAAAGCCCAGAGAGGTCTAACGATTTGCTCCAAGTCACATGGCTGGAGAAGCAAAGGAAAGGCTGGAGGGGAGGGAGGCTGGGAGGGCCTCATGGGGATCTCGGAGCCCCTGGACCCTGAGGCCGGGCCTGAATGCCTCTGCTCCCCCACAGGCAGGGCAGTGATGGTGAATGGGGTGAGTGTGACGCCCCCCAAGGTCTACTCAGGCCCCGGGCTGAGCCTGCACACCGCCGGCCTCTTCCTGCTTCTCAGCACCCGCCTGGGCCTCACCTTGCTCTGGGATGGAGGTCAGCACCCCATCCCCCAGTCATCTGACCCATGCCCTGCAGCTCCCCCCCTACCCTGAAAGTCTTCCTCTTGTGCACATCTGATCGGAGTCTCCAAATTACGCTTTCATCATTACGTCTTTCTGCCTTATGAAAGCAATACCTCCTCGCCAAAAGAAACAGTTGGAAAAAAACCAGCAAGTTTTAGAGAGAAGAAATAAAAAGAAATCTCCTAACAGCCCACCACCCAAACCCAAGCAGTGGGTGATTTAGAAGTAACTTGTTACTGAGAAATCAAAGGAAATCCAAACAGCCCCTGGTGTGGGAAAAGTCATCTGCAGTGAGGCCTCTGGGACTGGAGGGTGTCACAGTCTGTCCTGGACTCGGGAATCCCGCCCTCTGGAGATTTTCCTTACCCCACCTCCAACCTGAGTTTAGTTAAGAAAGTAGGCTCTCACTTCCTGCCCTGAGTCCCCCATAGGTAGGTCTCATGTCTGTCACCGCCAAGCATCTGCCCCAAATGTGAGGGAGCCAGCTCCCCCACTGAGGGGTTGGTACCTTTGTCAGATGGTCAAACCAGCCCACATAATATATGTGTCTAGGTCTTCTCCCCACTCCTTGTAGCTCAGTTAGTAAAGAATCTGATTGCAATGTAGGAGATCCGGGTTCGATTCGTGGGTCAGGAAGATCCTCTGGAGAAGGGCATGGCAACCCACTCCAGTATTCTTGCCTGGAGCATCCCATGGACAGAGGAGCCTGGTGGACTGCAGTCCATGAGGGTCGCAAGAGTCAGACACGACTGAGCGACTAAAGCACCACCACCAGCAGGTCTTCTCCCCACTCCCAGCCCTGAAGAAGGCCCCCAGATCCATCTCCAGAGCCCCCCTGCCACACTCTCTGTCCAGGCACCCGGGTCCTGGTGCAGCTGTCCCCCCAGCTCCGCGGCAGGGTGGCTGGCCTGTGTGGAGACTTCGATGGAGATGCCAGTAACGACCTTCGGAGCCGCCAGGGGGTCCTGGAGCCCACAGCTGAACTGGCCGCCCACTCCTGGCGCCTCGGTCCTCTCTGCCCAGAGCCAGGGGACCTGCCACACCCCTGTGCAGTGAGGATGGCTGGAGAGGGGGGGAGGGTGGAAGGGGGCAGCTGCTGGAACCCGGGGTGGGGGGTGGTTCCAGAGGTGGGGTGCTGTGGAGGGGTCTGGCTGGTCCACAGGGGCATCCCTGCAGGTGAATGCCCACCGGGCTGGCTGGGCCCGCGCCCGCTGCGGGGTGGTGCTGCAGCCGCTCTTTGCCCGGTGCCACGTGGAGGTGCCCCCGCAGCAGCACTACGAGCAGTGTGTGTATGATGCCTGCGGGTGAGAGGGGCAGGCCTGGGGACCCAGGGTGGGTGTGGGTGTGTCAGCAGGGGAGTGGCAGGGGGGCTGACCGCTCCCTCCCACAGCTGCGATTCGGGGGGCGACTGTGAGTGTCTCTGCTCGGCCATTGCCACCTATGCAGATGAGTGTGCCCGGCACGGGATCCACGTGCGCTGGCGCAGCCAGGAGCTCTGCCGTAAGTGTGCCCAGCCCTCGGTCCTCGATACCCCATCTCACCACCTGCTCAGCTCCTTTGGGGATACTTCTGGCCTGAGAGCCATTCATTCATTCATTCATTCCTGGAGTGCTTACTATGAGCCAGACGCTGTCCTAGATGAACCAAACATGCTGAGATCACTGCTCTGTTGCAAATAGCCTTGGCAGGCACCCAGCAAGACATCCACACCATTCATACACCTAGGTGCCCTCCACGGGCCTCACTTTGGGCTGGCTTGCCCACTGCTGTTGCTTCCTGGGGCCCTCGCCCCATGGTGACACAGGCCTCTCTCCTCCACACCCAGCTCTGCAGTGTGAGAGGGGCCAGGTGTATGAGGCCTGTGGCCCCACGTGCCCCGCCACCTGCCACGACCACCGTCCTGAGCCTGGGTGGCCCTGCCGGGCCGTCGCCTGTGTGGAGGGCTGCTTCTGCCCTGAGGGGACTCTGTTGCATGGTGTGTAGGGTCAGAGTGGGCAGAGGGGAGGGGGCTCTGGGTAGGGGGGTGCAGAGGGGCCACAAGGCCGTGGTGATGGGGTGCCCCTTTGGCTGGAGCCCTGCCGTCTTTGCCCTCAGGAGGTGTCTGCTTGGAGCCGGCTGCCTGCCCCTGCGAGTGGGGGGGCAGCTTCTTCCCACCGGGCACGGTGCTGCAGAAGGACTGTGGCAACAACTGGTGAGCAGGGGCGGGGGGGTGCCCCTGTGCCCTGGGCTGCCCAAGCCCAGTGCTGCCGCTGATCCCCGGACGCCCTGTCCTCAGCACGTGTCGGGAAAGTCAGTGGCTTTGTGGGGACGATGGCGGCCGCTGTGTGGAGCCCGGGCCTGGTTGTGCGGAGGGAGAGACCCCATGCCGCGAGAGCGGGCACTGTGTGCCCCACGGGTGGCTCTGTGACAACCAGGATGACTGTGGCGATGGCTCAGACGAGGAGGGTGAGTGTCCTAGGTGGCACTTGTCACTACAAGTGGTGGGTCAGGCCTCCGATGGAAGCACGAGTCCTAGGGCTGCTTCCTAAGCTGCGGGTCCAGTTGCCAGCCGCTTGTGGGCAGGGTTCAACCCTGGTTTCTGATGTTGGGGCTTCTCTGGGGGCCTCTGTGGGTGTCCTGAGCCTGCTGGCCCTCTCTGCCCCAGGCTGTGCCACCCCGGTCTGTGGCGAGGGGCAGGTGTCTTGCAGCTCCGGCCGCTGCCTGCCCCTGGTCCTGCTCTGTGATGGGCAGGACGACTGTGGAGACGGGATGGATGAGCAGGGCTGCCCGTGCCCCCAGGACTCGCTGACCTGTGCCGACGGGCACTGCCTGCCCCCGGCCCGGCTCTGTGACGGGCACCCCGACTGTCCGGATGGTGCTGACGAGGAGTCTTGCCTGGGTTAGTGGTCCCTATCCCGGGCTCCAGCCCACGAGGCATCTGTCTCGTGAGCCCCAACCTGCCTGCCTCCCCTCCTTCACCAATGCAGGTTCCTGCTGAGAAGTGGGCACCTGTGGGCATGTTAGAGAGGGCATCCCAAGGAGCAGTACCCTGGGACCAGCCCCTCTCTCTGGCTACAGGGCAAGTGGACTGCGCCCCTGGGGAGGTGTCCTGCGTCGATGGTACCTGCCTGGGGGCCATCCAGCTGTGTGATGGAGTCTGGGACTGTCTGGATGGTGCCGATGAGGGGCCTGGGCACTGCCCCCTCCCCTCTCTGCCCACTCCTCCTGCTGGTACCTTGCCTGGCCCCTCTGCTGTCTCCTGGGAGACTGCACCTACCCCCCTGGCCAGTGTCGGCCCTGGTGAGCCTCCTGGAGGAAAAGGCATTAAAAAGCTGGCATCTGGAGGCCTGGGATGGAGGGGACAGGGTCTCAGGGGGAGACCTAGGGGCACATGGTGGGGAGTGGGGGAAGGAGCAGGGTCCAGACCAGCTTCCTGGAGACAGCGGAATGAAGGAGGCGAAGGGAGAGAGGACTGAAAAGAGTCCAAATCTTCCCAGGAGTTCAAAGCCGCCTCTAAACGGAGTGGCGTCTTTTGGGAATTCTTGGATGAGGGGAGAGCTTTAGGAAAACCAATCGGTCATCAAAATGCGAGAGGGACTGGACTTGGGGAGGGGCCCAAGGTGGGGGGAAGGCCGGGCGCAGGGAGGGGGCCCGGAGGGGCTTGGAGAGGGGCGGCGGCGGTGGAAGGGCCCGCCGGCCTGCGGGGAGTTGGTCCGCCCCGCCGGGGTCTAGCGAGGACGTCCCCGCAGCGCTGCCCTGCGGCCCCTTGGACTTCGCGTGCGGCAGCGGCGAGTGCGCGCCCCGGGGCTGGCGCTGCGACGGCGAGGAGGACTGCGCCGACGGCAGCGACGAGAGCGGCTGCGACCGGCCCTGCGCGCCGCACCACGCGCCCTGCGCGCGCGGCTCGCACTGCGTGGCCGCGGAGCAGCTGTGCGACGGCGTCCCGCATTGCCCGGACGGCTCAGACGAGGACCCGGGCGCCTGCGGTGAGAGCCCGGGCGCGACACGCGCTGGCGGGCGAATCGCCCTCTCTTCCCACCCCAACCCGGGCGCCCCCGCTAGAGAGAGTGACTTAGGTCTAAGGCATCCGAGCCTGGAGCGAGTTTTGTGCTCCTTGAATCTCTTCTGGGAAACTGAAAACTTCTGCTCGCCCACCCAGCCTGGGGAGGGTGGAGGAGAGTAGAAAGGGCTTTCTGTCTTTGATAAAAAGGCGGCCTAGTGGCTGTGCCGCAGGGGGTGGACCTGTTTGCGGGGGCTCCCCTCAGCCTCTTCCCACCAAAACTGGGGGCTCCTTTTGTGTCCGTGCAAGTCAGATCTTCACTGTCCTGACTACCTGCGGGGGGTGGGGGGGGGGGTGGGGGGGGTGGTGGCGCTGTCCATAGGCTCCATTTGCTGCCCTCCCCATGGCCTGCCTTCCTGCACCCTCCCAAAGGTGTCTCTGAGCCAGGCTGGATCCCCTGTGGTTTTTATCTCATACTTGGCCCCCTCCAGGGTTCCCCTGTGACTCAGTGGTAAAAGAATCATCCTGCAAGGCAGGAGATTTGGGTTCGATCCCTGGGTTGGGAAGATCCCCTGGAGAAGGAAGTGGCAACGGACTCTAGTGTTCTTGCCTGGAGAAGCCCATGGATAGAGGAGCCTGGTGGGCTCTAGTCCATGTGGTCACAAAAAAGTCAGACACGACTGAGAGATTAACATTTTGGGCTTCCCAGGTGGCGCTAGTGGTAAAGAACACTCCTGCCAGTGCAGGAGACACAGGAGACTAGGGTTTGATCCCTGGGTCGGGAAGATCCCCTGGAGGAGGGCATGGCAACCCACTCCAGTACTCTTGCTTGGAGAACCCCATGGCCAGAGGAGCCTGGTGGGCTACAGTCCATGGGATCGCAAAGAGTCGGAAGACTGAAGTGACTTAGCATGCATACAACCCCTCCATGCCTTTGGAGCCCCACCCCTTACAGGCTCCACCCAGCTGTCCCCTTGCAGGGGTCTCTTCCCCTGTGATTTGACTCCCCAATTGTGCCCGAACCCTCAGTGGCTCTGGGATGGGCTCCCTGCCTGTCTCCAGGGTGAGGACAGGGTGGGCATGCTGTTCCCCTGATGGAGGCCAAGTCTGATGAGGGCTGGGGACGTGGCTCTCCCTTCCACCTAAGTGTTTTCTCTTCTCTTCTCTCAGAGAGGCTGCAGGCCCCAGGAGGCCCCAACCGGACAGGGCTTCCCTGCCCAGAATACTCCTGCCCGGATGGCCTCTGCATCGGTTTCCAGCAGGTGAGGCTGGGGAGCGGGTGGTGCGGCAGGCCAGAGCCCCCAGTGCCATCAAAGCACGAGTCGCCCTGACCCTGCTGTTCTGACCCCAGGTGTGCGATGGGCAGCCCGACTGTGAGCTGGCGGGGACAGCAGGGCCCTCCCCAGAGGAGCAGGGCTGTGGGGCCTGGGGGCCCTGGAGCCCCTGGGAGCTGTGCAGCCGGACATGTGGGCCCGGGGTGCAGGGCCGGAGTCGCCGCTGCTCGCCCCCGAGCCTCCCGGTGCTGTGGCACTGCCCCGGCCCAGAGCGCCAGACTCGGGCCTGCTTCGCGGCCGCCTGCCCAGGTAAGGGGTCGCTTGGGTGCCAGGAGCCCAGTGTGGCGGGTGGGGCCTGTGGAGAGCAGGGGGGAAGAGGAGGAGGGCGCTGGGCCTCCCCCAGCCTCACAGCCGCCCCCCACCCCACTGGCCGGCCCTTGCTCCCAACAGAGGACGGTGCATGGACCTCCTGGTCGCGCTGGTCTCCATGCTCTGAGCCATGCGGGGGCGTCACAGCTCGCCACCGGGAGTGCCATCCGCCCCAGAATGGTGGCCGGACCTGTGCCACGCTGCCTGGGGGCCCTCCCAGCACCCGGGAGACCCGTGAGTGGACGGGAGGCGGGCACGGTGGAGGGAGGGTGGAGGGGCAGTGGTGGGGGGAGCTTGTCCCTGATGGGGACCCACCCGCGATGACCTCCTCCCAGGGCCCTGCCCTCAGGATGGCTGCCCCAACGTCACCTGCTCTGGGGAGCTGGTGTTCCATGCCTGTGTTCCTTGCCCTTTGACCTGTGATGACATCTCTGGTCAGGCCACGTGCCCCCCCGACCGGCCCTGTGGTGGCCCAGGTAAGGGGGCTCTGGACCTGGGGTGCGGGGGGCCTGTCTGCCCGGCCGAGCTCTCTGCAGGGAGGCCTCACTCCGGGCCTCCCTCAGGCTGCTGGTGCCCTGCGGGGCAGGTGCTGGGTGCCCAGGGGCGGTGCGTGTGGCCACGGCAATGCCCCTGCCTGGTGGACGGCAGCCGCTACTGGCCCGGGCAGCGTGTCAAGACTGATTGCCAGCTCTGCGTCTGCCAGGACGGGCGGCCCCGGCGCTGCCAGCCCAGCCCAGACTGTGCAGGTGAGCCCCACCCCGAGCCTTCCTGAGGGGCTCTGGTCTCCCCCAGGGGCCTCTGGTCTCCCCCAGACTGCCCCACCTCCCCCAGCCCTGACTCATGGCCCCTCCTCAGTGAACTGCGGCTGGTCAGCGTGGTCCCCCTGGGCTGAGTGCCTGGGCCCCTGTGGCAGCCGGAGCGTCCAGTGGTCCTTCCGGAGCCCCAACAACCCCCGCCCGGCCGGTCGAGGGCACCAGTGCCGGGGCCTCCACCGCAAGGCCCGCAGGTACCGTACCCCAGGAACCGCACCTCCAGCTCCCAGCTGGGAAGCTGCCTGTGTGCGCCCTTCCTCACTCGAAGTGCTTCCACGGGCCGGAGCCCAGATGAGGACCACCCCCATTGTGTGCCCTGTTAGTCTAAACACCAGGACTCCCAGCACATCTTTGGGGACCCTTGGCCTTCTACATCAGTTTTATGCCCAGTAGGTCCAAAAGGGGGATGTAGGGAGCCCACAGGTCCGCGGGTGGGTATGGACCCTTTGGTCTGCACCCTGTGCGTCTGGAGGTACCTAGGTTGAGGCTTGTGGTGGGGAGTAGCCATATCTGCCTGCCCAGCCCACTTTGAGACTGGCTTTACTGGCCAAGGGCCTTGGCACAAATTGCTTCCACCAGCCTCTCCTGGGTCAGCTGTAGTCGCTCTGGTTCAGGGGTGGGGTCAGGGTGATGGGATGACCAAGTGTCCCCTGTGGCCCAGGACTCTCCAGGACTTGTTATCACCGAAAGTCCCGAGTCCTGGGAAATGCCTTCCTCAGGCAGGCCAGGGTGGGCTGGTCACCAGGTGAGGGGTGGCCCCCCTTCCCAGGTGCCAGACAGAGCCCTGTGAAGGCTGCGAGCAGGACGGCCGGGTCCACCGCGTGGGGGAGCGCTGGCGAGCGGGCCCCTGCAGGGTCTGCCAGTGTCTGCACGACGGCTCGGCACGCTGCTCCCCCTACTGCCCACTGGGCAGCTGCCCCCAGGTGAGGCGGGCCAGGGGGCGCCCAGGTGGCCAGCAGGGGTGGGGCGAGGAGCGGTGTGTAGAGGCCAAAATTGTGGGTGGCAGTTGATGGAGCGGGCCGGGGACGGGCAGGTGGCCAATTCCGCACGTCCAGCCCGGCTCTTGCATCCGTAGGACTGGGTTCTGGTGGAGGGAGTGGGGGAGTCGTGTTGCCACTGCGTGCCGCCTGGTGAGTGGGTCTGGGGGGCGGCAGAGGAGGTCCAGGGGGAGGATGATGCAGGGAGTCAGAGGTGGTTGCACCAAGTCCCGGGGGGTGGGGGTGGCACTGGCTACCCCAGCCTCAGGGTGAGGGGAGCCTGGGTTGTGGAAGCTGGGCAAGGAAGGGGCCCTCTGGGTGGGGGGGGGCCCCTAAGACCGGGCCTCAGTCTCTGCCTGCCTCCTCTGACCTCCCCAACGAGGTCACCCTTGAGGGTACTTTCCTTTCTCCGGTTACGATGGGCTGGATCTGGTTCCTTTCTTGTTCCCTCTAAGAGCAACCATGACCAAGTTGGACTTTTCAAGATCGTCTTTACTTGGAAACTGAGTCATAAATAAAACAGAATACAAAGGCTCAAAAACGGATGCACTTTGGGGCCCAGATTTCATATCTTTAAAGTGCACCTACAGGCTGCTGAGGTTAGGAGAGCGCCCACCTGCACAGTGGCACAGGTGGCTGACTGCACAAGTTATGTGGCGAGTGGGGACCAGACTTTAGCTTGAAAGACCTCTTTCATCCAGAGATGCCCTTTTCTGGTGCCCACAAAGGTCCCCTATTAGCGACAGCAGCCCTGATCAGGAACTGAACTGCAGCCGCTCGGTCCTGGCCCCTGAAGTGGCTTTGGGCAGGTGGCTTTAGTTTGTGTTCTCTAAATACATTCAGTGGAAGCGAAAACCCCTGACTCACTTGGGGATGGACCTTTCCCAGCTGTGGGAGGGGGGCGCTGTTGCCAAAGCTCTCAGGGAAGTCTTGGGAGATACAGTGCTCCAACATGTGGAGAGAGGTGAGGGCCGGGGCCTGGTGTGAGCCTGTCTCTCCTCCCCCGCCTCCAGGAGAGAACCAGACGGTCCACCCCATGGCCACTCCCGTGCCCGCTCCGACCCCCAGCCCTCAGATCGGAGCCCCTCTGATCACCTACCTTCTGCCTCCCCCCGGAGGTAAAGGCCACGGGCTGTTGGGCCGAAGGGGGATGTTGCTGAGGGGTTGTCCAGCCTGGGAGGGGAGACCGGATCACTGGACTGTACCTCTTGCCTCCCATGGGGAGGACGGTTATCCTAAGGATCTAGAACCTCAGCCCAACCTGTTTCCTCCCTACCCCTGCCCTCCCTGGACCAGCCTCCAGTGACCCTACAAGGTCAACCAGGTGGGCTCTCAACCCTCCACAGCACCCCTTGTGCCTTCCTAACTATGGCCCCGGCAGGCTCCAGCCCCTCTCTTGTGCACCCAGATCCTTGCTATTCACCCCTGGGCCTGGCCCGACTCCCCGAAGGGAGCCTGCCTGCTTCGTCCCAGCAGCTGGAGCACCCCGCCTGGGCTGCCATCCTGAGGCCTGCCCTGGGGGCGCCAGGCTGGAGCCCCGTGGAGCACGCTGATACTCAGGGGCACACCCCGCCTCCCTACCTGCAGCTCGACCTGCTCCAGCCCAGGAACCTCACTGGTCAGTGGGGAGACAGCAGAGGCCGGGGCTGGAGAAGGAAGGGGTGGAGGATGGCAGGCTGGGGGTGGCACTCGCTGCTTTAGCTCTGCTCCCTGCCCCTCCCCCAGGCATCATAGTGCAGGGGGCTGGGTCCTCAGACTGGCTCCAGGTCAGCAGTGATGGTCTACACTGGCACAGCTATCGTGACATCCAGCCTGGCACTCAGCCTGCACCCCAGGTACCACCCACTCGGGCCCCCTGGACCAGTGGCCCACCATGCCCTTTTGTGTGGGGCCCACAGTCTATGTTCCCAAGGGGTTTCTTGTTTCTGGAGGGACATTTCCTACTTTAGAGGCTTGTTCAGCACCTGTTAGTAGCAGGGACAGTGTTCTGTGGGGCAGAAGAGCCACAGTCGAAAGGGCATCAGACACGATCGAAGTGGCTCAGATGGGGGGCGGCTGTGAGAAGCCCTACTGTGGAGGGAGGGAGTTTGGGGTGATAGCGAGTTCAGTGAGGGCCTTGGGGTGTGCAGAGAGTAGCTGGGCACAACTCTGCCCTCCTGGGGCTAGCATCCTCCCCAGGGAGACTCAGATGGTAAAGAATTTGCCTGTAATGCCGGATACCCGGGTTCAATCCCTGGGTGGGGAAGATGCCCTGGAGAAGGAAATGGCCACCCGCTCCAGTATTCTTGCCTGGAGAATCCCATGGACAGAGGAGCCTGGTAGGCTACAGTCCATAGGGTCACAAAGAGTCAGACATGACTGGGAGACTTCACTTTCACTTTCTTTGCCACGTGTGGGCACTGGCCTGGCTCTGGGGACACTGCAGTGGGCACCCTGCCCTCAGGAAACTAGGACCGGAGCCCCTCAGCCTTGAGGGGCCCGGATGACTCATACTGGGAGACCATGATCGCTGGGATGGCCCGGTCCATGCCATGCCATGGAGATTGGGGGGATGGGCAGAGGGGGGCGCGCAATGGGCAGGGTCATGGTGGCAGCCTGAGCAGACACCCCTATGCTCGTAGCTTTTCCCCAAGAACTGGAATGGCCCCTCCACAGTGTGGATGTTTGCCCAGATGGTGCAGGCGCGGCACGTCCGGGTGTGGCCTTCTGATGGGCACCACCAGGCTGCCCCCAGCAGTGATGCCAGCCTGGACGGCCCCCTGCGGGTGGAGCTGCTGGGCTGTGAGCCAGGTACAGGCTGGGCTGGGGGAGGGAGAGATGGCAGTGGGCAGGAGGGATGGGCAGGAGTCCTCAGCCATCCCCCACCCTGCCATGTCCCCACTGGGCAGCGCCCCTGTGCCTAGGGGTTGGGCACCGTTGTGTCAGTGGCGAGTGTGCCCCCAGGGGGGCCCCGTGCGACGGTGTGGAGGACTGCAAGGATGGCTCCGATGAGGAGGGCTGCGTAACGCCACCTGCAGGCGCTGGCAGGTATGGGGCACCCTGCCACCCGGCCTGGCCTTGGTTGGGGGCCCAGCCTGGTGGGAGGAGCCTGTGTCACCTTCAACCCAAAGTGCCCGTGGGTCTGGATGTGCTGAGTCGCTGTAGCTGGGCGCCTTCAGAGGCGCCTTCCCACGTGGGATTCTGTGCCCTTGTCCTGGAGCTGGAGATCAGTGGTTCTCAGAGGGTGGTCCCTGGACCAGAGGCATCAGCATCACTTGGCATTTGGTAGAAATGCAGACTCTCAGGCCGCAGCCTGGACCTGCTGAGGCAGACACTGGGGGGTGGGGGTGCCCAGCCCTCTGCTTAACAACGCCTGCAGGGGACTCTGACCTTTGGGACCACGGTGGAGGGCATCCCTATGTCTAGTCTCAGCGGACAGTGCCCTCCCCAGGCCCGCCCAGGGATGACCCCCTGCTGGGATGGTGCTTCCGAAGCTGGGAGGGCCCCTGGAGCCCCCGTGGTTATTTTTCTCTCAGAATCGAGTCCACAGCCTGGAGCTCCGCGCCCTCCTCCGCCCAGCCTGGACAGCTGCCCCCTCAGCCCAGCGAGGTGTGTGGGGAGACGCGAGCCCAGCGGGTAGGGCGCAGAGCCTGGGGCACCCCAGCATCTCAGCAGCCCTGGTCCTCACTCCCTTCGCGCTGTCAGACAGCGTGGCCTCCCTGTGCAGCCCTGGTATTCCTTTCTCCATCGGGGCTTCGGCCTTGGGCCTCCTGGGGCCAGCCTGGTGCTGGGCTGGGGGCCAGAGGGTGCAGGGAGCACTGGGCGGATGCTGGGCCAGGAGGAGTCAGGGAGACGGGAGAGGTGTAGAGGCCCATGTACCTGTAGCGTGGCGATGCCCACAGGCCGGTACCAGGGCATCAGGTGCTCAGAGCCAACCCGAGCCCATAGGCCCCGGAGGCTTCCTGGACAAGGCTTGAAGGATGGGAGGTGGGGGGTAACGTAGAGATGGGGGCCGGGCACTTGTCCCACAGGAGAACAGCCTGGTGGGGACCCCAGAAGGGAGAGTGACTCCAGCACTCAGGCACAAGCCTGGGCGGGCAGGAAGAACAGCTCCTGAGCTCCTGGCACTTGGGGGGTGTGGAGCCCGACATCAAAACTGCACACCCCAGCTCTGCCCTGCGCCGTGGAGAGGGTTGGAGCTGGGGGTCCGAGTGCACTCCCGGAGGGGATGAGAAGCTGGACACCAGGCTGAACTGCCCCCGGGCTGGGGCCTCACCGGCAGCTGACCATCTCCTATCTCTGCAGGGTCTGGCAGAAGCAGAAGCTGACCACTGGCATCCTGGGCGGGGGTCACCCGTGCCCCCCACAGGTAATGTGCCCAAACTCCAGGCCGCCTTCCTGGCCACACCCCCCCTGACCCCTGCCAGCCTTCCTGTTCTTTCAGGGCAGGGGGCTGTTACATCTCTGGAGTTCAGTTTTTTGACCCTTCTTGTCCTCTGACTGAGCAAGGGGGGCTCAGGGAGGCAGGTGTGGTCCCCGTGGACTCCTTGGCCAGGTCCAGCCCCTGCCCACCATCCTGGACTCCAGGGTACGAGGCTTCTGGCTGGTCCCTGGGGCTGAGCCTGTGCCCTGCAAGGGGTGGCTGCCTTCCCCAGGCCCCTGGCCCATCTGTGGGCTGCTGCCCAGAACTCCCTCTACCCCCCACCCCTGCACACACCCATTTCAGAAGCGTTTGCAGGCAGCAGATGTCTGTCAGTGGGCACGGGAAGCCAGGGTCACCCAGTTAGCGGGGTCCTAAATAGGACAAGGAAGGGGCTCCCGTTGTGTGCCAGCCCCCCCTGCAACCATGGCCACCTGGCCCTTCACCTGCACGAGGGCCCAGGAGAGCGAAGGTGGCCAGTGAGGGCTATCAGGGCAGCTGGGAATGACCTTCTCTCTTGGGACGTGTTGGGTCCATCTCACCACCTGCCCGGAGCCTCATTTTCCCCCTCTGTGAGCCCAGGAGCACTTATAATTGGTGCATATGGTCCCTTCCAGAAAGTTCTGAGTATAGCTATTCAGAAGCCTGGCTAGCAGTGCTTCTGCATCTCTTGTGAGAAGCCGCTTGAACCATCGCTTGGGTCCACAGAATGCAGACCCCCATGACGAAGGCTGCTCTCATCCCAAGTCTGGTTCTAGAAAAAAGGCTGTCTTTTTAAGCATGAATCTCTTGTACAAAATAGGTTCATCCCTCTTTTCCCTGTAGCTGCCAGGAGGCTCCTGGCCGATTTCTCTGTACCTGCAGTAAAGGGCTGGTGCTGAGTCTCTGGCCAGGCAGCTCCTCCTGCTGCCGTTTGTGTTTCTCCATAAACGTTGACTTAATAGTGAGTTTCACTTGGAGGCTGCTGTGTGTGTCTTTGTGAGTGGAGAGTACACATCTCACTCAAAACTCAGCTTTTCTTCTGCATTCAGTTAAAACCCTTCTTGTGCCCCTGGGACGACCGAGTCCCTTTTCCATTTTGATCTGAAGCCCCTCAGAAGGTGGGGTGTCACCTGTCACCACCCCAAGACCTGGAAAACCCTCTGGAGGGCCCGCGTCGGCCTTATCTCAGGGACAGGGAACTGATGGGCTCCCCCTCCCTCCTGCACTCCTAGGCAAGGGGCCAGCGAGTCTTGGGTCCGAGCCTCACCCAAGTCCTGGGGGATCTGTGCAGACTGTGACCCCCACCTCCCAACCGGAGGCACAGGCCCTGAGACCGGAAATGGCAGCTGTGACGGTGCTCCCCCCACACCCCATGGTGACGCCCGAGGTTCCTGCTGGTGAGATGCCTCCTGCCCTGTAGAGACGGCGTCCCCGTAGAGGAACCGAGCCCCTGAGAGCTTGGCTGCTTTGCTCCAGGTCACATAGCTTGAGCTTAGGGGCTTGGGAGGATCAAGCCTAGGATCCAAGTCTCCCGAGACCACTCCCTGCTTTTCCGTAATCCCACGAGGGGCAGGCAGGGAGGGCACAGCGGATGTCAGGAGGGAGGCTGGGGGCTGCTAGGAGGTGACAGAGGAGAGAGGACAGGGCTGGGGAGGGGGCGATGGCCGGTCAGCTGGCTGCGGTGGCGCCCACAGGACGGAGCACCACGCCGGGGCCCTTCCCGCATGTGCAGTGCAGCCCAGGCCAGGTGCCCTGCGAGGTCCTGGGCTGCGTGGAGCTGGAGCAGCTGTGTGACGGGAGAGAGGACTGTCTGGACGGCTCTGATGAGAGGCCCTGCGGTGAGCACCCTGGAGAGTCTGGTGCCATGTGGGTGGTAACAGCAAGATGGCTGTAGGTTTGTGGAGGTGCCTACCTCTGTTTTTAGCATATATGAGAAGGTCCTGGGAAAGTCCTGGCCACGGGGAGTGGAAGGAAACCGACTGGGTTAAAACAACCAGCAGTGTGTGTTTTGGCTGGTAGTGAAGGGGCGGCATGGGATAGGTGTTTTATAAAACCTCTCTGACCTTGGAGGTTGTTCATCCATCCATCCATCCATCCATTATCAACCCATCTATCCATCCATCAAAGTAGACCAATATGCTCAAAGCCTAGTTTTCAATCAAGAGAAGAACAATCAAGTATAAGCCAATAAGGGGAAGGATGGAGTGTTAGCCAGTTACTCTGGGGAAATCCATCAGGAAGGGATACCTGGGGAGTGAACTGTTCTGGCTTCTCTTGGGACATTCAAAGAGCTGTTGACAGAGAGACTGAGATGGTGTGTGGATGGAAGACCACCCCACTCATAGCAGAGGGAGGCCTGGGTGCTGGGCTGGGTGGGTGTGGGAGGAATCAGGAGGAAGGGAAGGCCAGGCCAGGGTCAGCAGGTTCAGTTCTGCGCTGGGCCTGGGGTTGAAGGGGTCAGTTTATCACCGGCCAGAATGACCTGTGCCCTTGCCCTTCCCCACCCCAGCACGGGCAGCGGGCACCGTGCCCTTCACCGTGCCCACCACCACCCTGCCGGGGTTGCCGGCCTCCAGGGGCCTCTGCTCCCCGAGCCAGCTGACCTGCGGCAGTGGGGAGTGTCTGCCCGCCGAGCGGCGCTGCGACCTGCAGCTGGACTGCCAGGACGGCTCGGACGAGAATGGCTGTGGTAGGGGCGAGGCTGGTCCGGGTCAGGCCGGGGGCCGCCCTGGGGAGGGCCCGCTCCCGCGTGAGTCCCTCTCTGAACTCGGCCGGCCCGTCCCTGCAGTGGACTGTGGCCTGGCGCCCTGGTCTGGCTGGAGCAGCTGCAGCCGTAGCTGTGGCCTGGGCCTCGCCTTCCAGCGCCGGGAACTACTGCGGCCGCCCCTGCCCGGGGGCAGCTGCCCACCGGACCGGCTCCGCAGCCAGCCCTGCTTCGTGCAGGCCTGCCCAGGTAACCGGCCTCCCCTCCCAGGCCTCCCCGCACCACCCCCCGCCCTCCGCCCAAGGTGGGACACCCTCACGGGGAAATGCCCCTGCTCCCCCTTGGGACCCGTGTGTCCGGCTCCCGGACTCTAGGAGGACAGCCCCCTCCGACATCCCAGCCTTGCCTCCCCACTGAGGGCTTGTCCGAAGGCGGCTCCCCGCCCGGCCCCCTTCCTGCCGGAGTGTGGGAACTGGAGCCGCGGCCGGCCCGCCCCAGAGGGAGGCTGTGAACAGGCGGCCCCGCTGGTCCCGGGCTCTGCGCCCGAGGCCCCGCGGCGCTTTTGTTCAGGGAGGGGCCCCAGCCCGCCGCATCCTTGCATCCAGGGTTTCCCACGCGGGCCTTCCTCCGCCCGCAGGCAGCCTTTGTAACCCCGCTTCTCACCGCTGCCTCCAGGGGGCGCGCCGCCCCGGGATTCCCTTTTCGGGGACCGGAGCCTTTATCCCCAAAGGCCTTTCCACACGTCACCCGCCCTACCCACCTAAGGGGGCTTTCCTGGGACACGAGAGGAAGCTGCGGAGGCCTTGGGGCGCTGCCTTAAGCCACCCCGCTGGCCACTGCCCAGATTCCCCGGCCCCTTGGCCCTGCTCTCTCTAGCGGGGTGGCAGCTCTTGGGGTTCACCGCCTGGTTCACCCCCGTTCTTCCTCCCGCTCCCCCGCAGTGGCTGGGGCGTGGGCTGAGTGGGAGGCCTGGGGGCCCTGCAGCGTCTCGTGTGGGGGCGGCCATCGGAGTCGTCGGAGAAGCTGTATGGACCCCCCGCCCAAGAATGGTGGTGCCCCCTGCCCCGGGCCCCCCCAAGAGAGGGCACCCTGTGGCCTGCAGCCCTGTGCAGGTGGCACAGGTGAGAGGAGCTGGGCTGGGGCGGGGGGGCATCTGAGGGGGGAGCCCCGGGGTGGGGGTGGGGCTGTGGGACCCTTCGCTGGGCCTCTCAGTGTCTCCTGCCTGGTGCCCATCCTCCACTCCCCCCCACCCCCATCCCCCAGACTGCGGGCAGGGCCGAGTGCATGTGAGTGCTGAGCTCTGCCGGAAGGGGCTGGTGCCACCGTGCCCACCCTCCTGCCTGGATCCTGAGGCCAACAGGAGCTGCAGCGGACTCTGTCTGGAGGGTGAGGCGCACCCAGCAAGCAGGGGTGCTGCGGGCAAGGTCCTCGGGGGTGGTGGGGGAAGTGTGGGCGTCCAGCAGGCCCACTAGCCCTCCGTCTCCATCCCACCTCCCTGCTGCACCCCATTCTCTGGCCTGAGAGCCCCCTCCCCCACCCAGGGTGTCGCTGCCCCCCCGGGCTCCTTCTCCAGGACGCAGGCTGCCTGCCCCTCTCCGAGTGCCCCTGCCTTGTTGGCGAAGAGCTGCAGCAGCCAGGCGTGCCCTTCCTCCTGGATAACTGCAGCCGATGGTCAGGTCGCCTGCCCGCCGTGGGGGGCGGGGGGGGCGGGGACGAGGCGGGGGGGGGGGGGCGAGGAGGGGCGGGGTCAGGGGCCACTCCCCGCCTTCCGGTCCTGACCTCCGCCCCCTGCCCCCCGCCACCCCCCCAGCGTGTGTGAGAAGGGGGCCCTGTTGTGTGAACCAGGGGGCTGCCCCGTGCCCTGCGGCTGGTCAGCCTGGTCGTCCTGGGGTCCCTGCGACCGCTCCTGTGGCTCTGGCCTGAGGGCCCGGTTCAGGTGTGCAGGCAGAGGGGCGATGGAACCGGAAGGGATGGGGCGGCACGGGGCGAGCGGAGGGCCTCGGGGTGGGGAGCGGTGCCCACGCTGCCTCTCTCCTCAGGTCCCCCTCCAACCCTCCGGCTGCTTCGGGGGGCGCCCCGTGTGAGGGCCAGAGGCAGGAGCTGCAGGCCTGCTACTCGGCGTGCGGGGCAGGTGGGTCCCCGCCAGCCTCCGTCCTCCAGATCCTGCCAGGAGAGCGCGGCTGGGTCGAGCCTGCTGGTCACTCTGCTGGGTGGTCAGTCCTGGGTGGTCGGCGCAGCCTCCCCCATTCAGGAGGCGCCCTCGGGAGGAGATGAAGGCCTGGGCAGGGGCGCAAGTGTCTGACAGCAGGATGGAGGCGTGAGGCTGGACCTGGGGGCGGGGGCAGGAAGAGAGGGCTAGTTCAGGACCTCCTGGAGCCCAAGACTGATGCCCTTGTTCCATGGCGGGGGGGGGCCCCCAGAGCCATCCCAGCGGAGGTCTGTGGGTCTTTTGTGAGCAGGCAACTGGGCAGGGTGAGAGCAGGGAAGTTGGGGTGCAGCTGGGGGCCCAGGGGATCTGGGTGCAGTTTCTGAGCAGGAGAAGGAAGGAGGGGCTGTTGGAGAATGGCAGCTGGCTGTCTGAGGGGTCTCTAGGATTTCCTCACTGAGGCTGAATGAAGGACCGTTGTTTAGAAGGCTCTGGAAGAAATCATGAGGGCTTTTGGAGGTACCTTCCAGGCCCCCAGATAGAGGTGGGGGCCCAGTGAACCAGATTCAGTTCAGTTCAGTTCAGTCGCTCAGTCATGTCCGACTTTTTGCAACGCCATGGATTGCAGCATGCCAGGCCTCCCTGTCCATCACTGACTCCCGGCGTTTATGCAAACCAGATTCAGCAGGAAGCTAAGCTCTGAGAGGAAGATCTGGGTCCACGTTTGGGGGCCCGCAGGGGCAGAGACCACGCCTGCCCTCACGAGCCCTTCTCTTGCCCCTGTAGCTTCTCGGACCTCACCCCGGTTGCCCTGAGCCACTCCCGCCTTGCAGGGCCCCATTCAGCCTCCCACCTTTTTCCTTGCAGAGGTGCCCGGCTGGACACCCTGGGCTCCCTGGTCTGCCTGCTCCCAGAGCTGCCTCGTCCCTGGAGGGGGCCCAGCCCTGCGCAGCCGTTCCCGGCTCTGCCCCGGCCCCGGGGACACGTCCTGCATAGGAGAGGCCACCCAGGAGGAGCCCTGCAGCCCCCCTGTGTGCCTAGGTATGGCACCTTCTGGGGGGGGGGGCCCTCGGGTGGGGTGAGGCATGGATGAAGAGAAGAACACTTTGGGAAGGGTGGAGGCAAACCTGGCTGTTGCCCAGAAGCTTCTCCCTGGCCCCCAGTCATAGCCCCCCCGGAAGCCCAGCGGAGGATACACAGGGTGGACCTGGCCTGAAAGCGTGTTGAGGGCAGCCCTGGAGGTGTGGGTGTGGTGGGGGCTGAGGCTGCTGTTCAGACCCTGCAGACCTCCGGACCGCCCCCCCCCCCCCCCCCCCCCCCCCCCGCCCACCCTGGCCATCCCCCATCTCTGCCACGTCCCTGACCGTTGTTGGCTGTCTCTTCCTCCCAGGGCTGGGTGTCTGGGGTCAGTGGGCCGCCTGGTCCGCCTGCTCTGCCCCATGTAATGGGGGCGTCCAGACCCGAGGGCGCAGGTGCTCTGCCTCGGCTCCTGGGGACCCCGGGTGCCAGGGACCCCACAGCCAGACCAGGGACTGCAACACGCAGCCCTGCACAGGTGAATGTCCCCTTCCCGTTCTCCAGCCCGCTTCGACCAGCCGGCCCCCGGGGGGTGCTGACCTTCTCCCCACCCACCTTCGCTTGGCACTGACCTCTGCCTCCAGGAAAGGCTGTGCCTTGAGCTGACTTGGCCCTATTTCCTGTCTCCTTCAGCCCCCAGCTTCCTCCCCCACACACCCTCCCATCTCCCAGGCCCTTCCGTGTGCCCCCTGCCGAGACCTGCTCTGTCTTCCCTGTGCAGCCCAGTGCCCGGGCGACATGGTGTTCCGCTCAGCAGAGCAGTGCCGCTGGGAGGGGGGCCCGTGCCCCGGGCTGTGCCTGGCGCGGGGCCCTGGGGTGGAGTGCACTGGCGTCTGCACCGCTGGCTGCGCCTGCCCTGCGAGCCTCTTCCTGCACAACAGCAGCTGCCTGCCTCCGAGTCAGTGCCCCTGCCAGCTGCGCGGGCAGCTCTATGCCCCCGGAGCAGTGGCCCGGCTGGACTCCTGCAGCAACTGGTGGGCATCAGGGTCGGGGAGCGTGGAGTGGGGAGGCCCGTAGCCACGAGGTGGGTGGGCGTGGACTCCCACCACCAGCGGGGGTGCTCAGCATGCCTCCATCCTGACGTGAAGCCCGGAAGGGCGGGTGTCTGTAGGAACTATCTAGCTTGTTTACTTATGGGGAGACCGAGGCTCAGTTGAAGGAGGTGATTTATGATGGATCTAGAGCCTAGAGTTGTTCTGAGAGTTGGTGCTGGACAGGGAGGCCTGGCATGCTGCAATCCATGGGGTTGCAAAGAATTGGACACGACTGAGCCACTGAACTGAACTGAGAGCCTAGAGTTAGGCGAGCAGGTCTACGTTCTCCTTCCAGTTGCCTCTGTTTCTCTTTCCTGAGTATAATTGACTTCCTGGGACCCACTTGATTTCTGCACAGAAACCTTGAATCGCCCAAGTCACAAAGCTGATACCAGGAATCCGCCAGCAGAGGGGGCACTAACCCCATTCCTTTTTTTGTTATTATTTTTCTTTATTCAGTTTATTTTTATCTTCCTTTTTACTTTCTATGTCCTGGTCCTCCCCCAATCCCCACCTTCATTCTTCCTGTCTCCCCTGCCCCTTTCTCGTTTTCCTTTCTAGATTTTTTTTTCTGAAATGTCAACATTTTTGAGGAGTGGGTTTTGAAACATTTACTGGAGAAAAACAAAAAGGAGGAAAACCTCAAAAGAGAAATCCAGGAGACTCAAACTAGTATCTACTCCTTCTGAGTAGCTCCTGACTGGCCTGGAAGAGTCACTCAAAACCATCTCTACAGTGTTTAATAAATATAAATGGAATAAAATTACAAAAAGGCAAATTCTTTTTATCAAGGCAATAAAACCATGGGACAGAGGGCAGCATGGTGCTTGGGGGTGTCAGGGAGCTCGTGGAGGGTGGAATTGGGGGAGGAGGCTGGGTGAGAATCCTTGGTCACTCACGAACTCCACGTGGGATGTAGGGCAACTTGCTTTACTTCCCAGACCCTCGGGTTCCTCTTCTGTGTGGTGGACACCGCGTCCCGGCCTCTTCTCCCTGGGGGCAGGTACACAGGGGTGCAAGGGGAAGGCTGACTGTGGCCTCCCTGGGTCCTCTCTCTGCAGCACCTGTATCTCTGGTGAGATGGTGTGTGCCTCGGAGCCCTGCCCAGGTACCCCCATACTCGGGGCCAAGGAATTGGCAGTGGTTGGGTCTCAGGGATTCTGGTCCCTTCAGTAATCAACCTGGTGGTGTCGGGGGTGCCCTCAGGAAGGTGGGGTCCAGGGAGGACTTGACCTGTCTCACACATCCCGTGTCTCTCCCCCACACCCACCCTGGTAGTGGCCTGTGGCTGGAGCCCCTGGACCCCGTGGAGTCTCTGCAGCCGCAGCTGTAACGTGGGCATTCGGCGGCGCTTCCGGGCAGGCACAGCTCCCCCTGCTGCCTTCGGGGGGGCTGCGTGCCAGGGCCCCAACATGGAGGCTGAATTCTGCAGCCTGCGGCCATGCGGAGGTGAGAGCCGCAACTGGGGTCCTCAAACCTGGGGACTCCCTGCCCTGGATCCCGGGACAGGTGCAAGGGCCTGCCCAAGGAGATGGCATGAGGGTGTGGTTCCCCAGGAGCTCTAAGAGGGGTCCTCCCTGGAAGCCCTGTTCCAGGTGGTATCCTGGGGCCTCCTGAGGAGGGGTGAGGTGTCCGGAGGTGGGTGTGAGGTTGCTGGGGCCTGGGATCCGGGGGGTGGAGTGACCGGGGGGGCCTGGGTGTGACGGGCAGGGCCTGCAGTGACCTGGGTGTCACCCCAGGTCCTGGTGGGGAGTGGGGCCCCTGGTCTCCATGCTCTGTGCCCTGTGGGGGCGGCTACCGGAATCGCACCCGAGGGAGCAGCGGGCCCAGCCCCGTGGACTTCTCCACCTGTGGTCTGCAGCCCTGTGCGGGTGAGGGCACCCACCTTCTCCTCCCTACCCCTCCCAGAGCTCCGTCAACCACTCCCTGTCCCCCCAGGAACTCCTATTTTGGAGCTTCCGGGGAACCCCATGACCTTCCCGGCCACACCTAGAGCTGATGCCTTCCCCCCGGGGGGAGATCCTGGGGGAGAATCGAACGTGCCTGGGCTGAGCTGTCCACCTGTGTCCCCCAGGGCCAGTGCCCGGTGTGTGTCCCCCGGGCAAGCGGTGGCTGGACTGTGCCCAGGGGCCTGCGTCCTGTGCAGAGCTCAGCGCCCCAAGAGGGGCTGACCAGCCCTGCCACCCTGGCTGCTACTGCTCTTCCGGGATGCTCCTGCTGGTGAGTGTCCCCTGCCTGGCCTCCTCAGGGCCTGGGCAGGGGCAAAGCCAAGAGTGTGGGGCGGGAGGGAGGGAGAGCCTGCAGGGTTGAGGACAGAGTGCTGAACTTGGGACACGTGGTTCTGCTCTGCCAGCTCCATGACCAGCACGTGACCCTGGGTGAGTGGCCATCAGGTCTTTTCTCCCAGAAATTGCGGGTCCATGCCCCTCCCCATGGCCCTTGCACCTGATGGTGTGCATTTACCCAGTGCTGGAAATTGGGAAGAAATGGGTGTTTGGAAGGAGTATCCGTGACATTTGAGGGTGGGTGCCTGCCAGGTGGGTGCTGAGCTCTGCTTTGGGGGAGCGTGGGCAGAACGCGCTGGAAACCAGAAGGCAGTGGAGGGTTTTTGATTCCAGAACAACGTGTGCGTGCCCACCCGGGACTGCCCCTGCACCCATGGGGGACGCCTCCACCCCCCAGGCAGTGCTGTGCTTCGTCCATGTGAGAATTGGTGAGGATGCCGCCCCCTGCAATGGCCCTGTGATCCCAAGGACCCTCTGTCTCTCCTCTGCATTGGGGGTGGGGGAGTCTTGGCCTCCATGGGCCACAGAGACGCCCCCTCTCACAGGCACAGTGTTCAGTAAGCCTGCGTGTGCCCCTCGCCTGCCCCCTCCTCATCAGTCTCCCTCTTCCCACCTGTCTCTGTCTGCTGGGGCTGATCCCAGTCCCACTCATCTTGTGGAGTTTGTGGACAATTCCTGGCCTCCCCTGGCCTGTGGCTGCATCCCTCCCACCAGCTTCACATGGCCATCTCCTCCCTGGGTCTTCACATCCCCTCTGTCTGTACCTTTGTAGAAGGACAGCAGTCACATTGTGTTGGGGTCACCCTAACGGCTCCATTTTAACTCGATCACCTCTGCAAAGACCCCCCTCTCCAAACAAGGTCACAATTCTGCAGTCACGCTCACATGTTAGGGCTCTGACATGTGAATTTGAGGGGACACATTCAGCCTGTAAGAGCTCCCCCACCATCTGCTGCTTCTCCACCAGCTCCTGTGTCTCTGGGCTCATCACTAACTGTACCTCCTGGCCCTGTAAGGAGGGTGAGAAGGGGGCCTCTCCTGACTTCACTCCCCCTGCCCCGCCAGAGTGGGTCTGTGCAGGGGTGGGAGGGAGGTAGCACTGGGGAGGAAAGCCCTTGGGAGAGGGGGGCAGGGAGGGGGCGGCCTGTCCTATGCACCCTGCCCCTTGCCCTTTGGGCCCCTTTGGCCTTCCATTGCTCTGTCCTCTCTGCCTCTCCCTGCTGCGCACCCCAGGTCAGCCCACGTGGTCACCCTGGACCCCATGGAGCGAGTGCTCGGCCTCTTGTGGCCCAGCCCGGCGCCATAAACACCGCTTCTGCACCAGGCCCCCCGGTGGGGCACCGTCCAGCATGGCCCCGCCACTCCTGCTGTCCTCGGTGCCCCCTCTTTGCCCAGGCCCTGAGGCAGAGGAGGAGCCCTGCCTCCTGCCAGAGTGTGACCGTGAGTCCTGTGGAGCCCAGACGTGCCCACCACCTTGCCCCAGTCAAGCGCAGCCCCTCGCCACTGCTTCCTCTTCTGTTCCCCAGGAGCTGGAGGCTGGGGCCCTTGGGGACCCTGGTCCAGCTGTAGCCGGAGCTGTGGAGGGGGTCTCCGGAGCCGGAGCCGAGCCTGTGATCAGCCCCCACCCCAGGGCCTGGGGGATTACTGCGAGGGGCCTCGGGCCCAGGGGGCGGCCTGCCAGGCTCTGCCATGCCCAGGTACCTGCCAGGGACGGCGGTGGGGGTCAAGGAGGAGAGGTGGGAAAGCTGTGGGGGGCATTCTGGGGAGGCGAGCAGGGAGGTGGAGGGGCGTGAGATTGAACCGCACAGCTGTCAACCCACCCGGGTGCCCTCCTCCCCCCCACCCCACCCACTCCGCAGTGACCAACTGCACCGCCATCGAAGGGGCGGAGTACAGCGCCTGTGGCCCTCCCTGCCCTCGCTCCTGCGATGACCTCGTGGTGAGTCTGGGCTCCTGATGGTCACATTGCTGGACGGCAGGTATGGCCCCTCTGACCTGGGGCCGTCCGCGGTTGGAGGGAAGAAAAGGGGTCAGCGCCCAGCCGGCCTGGCTCCTGATTCTAGACAGCAGCGGGAGTGAGCCTCATCCAGCAGCCCTTGTCGTCCTTACACAGCATATACGTTTCTCGGT
This sequence comes from Bos indicus, assembly GCF_029378745.1. NCBI lineage: Eukaryota > Metazoa > Chordata > Mammalia > Artiodactyla > Bovidae > Bos > Bos indicus. Next base: position 113,016,494 of record NC_091763.1, read on the forward strand.
TGACACGTTTTATGATGTCATAAAGGAAAAGGGCAGTCCTTTTGATGGATCATCCATCCGAAGCCCCCCGCCCAGGCGCGTTGGTGCGCAGACCTTGGCCCTGTGCGCGCGTGAGTGCGCACGCGCCTGCCGGGGCGAGGGGCCAGTCCAGGACCATGGAGAGGGACCCAGGCCGGCTGCCGCCGGGGGTGGGCGCGGTCCAGTGGCGCCTGCGCAGTGGCGAGGACGCGGCCCCGAGTCAAAAGATGCTGGAGCAAACAGCTAGGGCGAAGGGACGGCGCTTTGAGAAGCCTTGCTTGGGCCTGTCCAAGGGGGACGGGAGGCTCCACACGGAGGCGGGAGGACCAGGACACGGTGTCTGGTCCCGACCTCTCCCAGGGAGTCCCGGCGCCTTCCCAAACGCCCGCCGCTCCCGCCAGCTTTCCGGTCCCCGGCTCCTTCCGTCCTAGGAGATCTGCCTTGGTCCCCACTCAACCCTCCACGGGGCCCAACGTCTGGAGGATACTCCATTCAGGGAAGCTCCTCGCAGGCTGTCCCTTCCCCACTCTCCTCCCCTGGAGGAGAAACTCCAGTGGAAACGCGGCATAAACTGTGTTTAGAAAAGACAGCTATGACCTGGAGCATCGCACTTCCTCTCCTCTGCACCCCTCTCCGCCGCGCCCCCCTCCCCACCCCCGCAGCCTCCTTCTTCACTTCATCGTGGCTCCCGGAGGCCCCCTCCATTCCGCAGCAGTCCCCTTGCGCCCCCGGCTTTCCACTGACCTGGGCCCTCCCTTCCTGTCCCCCAGCACTGCGTTTGGCACTGCCAGCCCGGCTGTTACTGCCCGCCAGGCCAGGTGCTGAGTGCCGACGGCACCGTCTGCGTGCAGCCCGGTCACTGCAGCTGCCTGGACCTGCTGACTGGGGAGCGGCACCGTCCAGGGGCCCAGCTGGCCAAGCCTGACGGCTGCAACTACTGGTGAGGGCCGGTGGGGGCGAGGGGCGGCGTGCGGGCAGGATGCCACGGGTGAGGGCAGGGCTAGTCTACTCCTTATCTCACACAACTGAGCTCTCCCGGTCTCAGCTGATGCACACTAGGCTCCCACAAACTCTGAGAAGATGCAGCAGGTACCCTAATCCCTGGTCTGACAGGTGGGGAATCTGAGGCAGCCAGCTCTGGGGATCTGGGAGACTTTGAAGAGCTGGGCTTGTGCTTTGAGGGGACAGGGGGTGGCGGTGTGGTGTTTCCTCCTGCTGTCTGGCTTCCTTTAGCCGCAACGACCTGTGGTCACTTCCCCATAGGACTGAGTCCGCAGGATCCCTGGGCATGCCTGGAGTGGGTCAGGGAGCAGGGACTAGAGGTGCTGGAGAGTGGGGAGGGGGACTGAGACCTCAGAGGCTGGAGGTGGGGGAAAGGGGAAGGGGAGGCAGACGGGGAGGGGTGTGTGTGGAGGGCACGGTGCGAATGAGCTGCCCTCTCTCTCTGTCTGCGTGCCCCGCCCAGCACCTGCTCCGAGGGCCAGCTCACTTGCACAGACCTGCCTTGCCCAGGTATGTACCCTGCTCAGAGCGAGGTGAGAAAAAGCAGTGTCCTGGGGTGCAGGGAGGGCTGGGACTGGGGGAGGGATGGCTGCACCCCAGGGCTCACCATTCACCCCCACAGTGCCTGGTGCCTGGTGCCCGTGGTCAGAGTGGACAGCGTGCTCCCAGCCCTGCCAGGGACAGACGAGGACCCGCTCCAGGGCCTGCAGCTGCCCGGCTCCACAGCATGGCGGGGCCCCATGCCCCGGGGAGGCAGGGGAGGCGGGGGCCCAGCATCAGAGGGAGACCTGTGCCAGCACCCCCGAGTGCCCAGGTGAGACGCCCCACCAGGTGGCACTAATCTCAGTGGGCTGGGACCTCTCGGGCCTCCCAAGGCAAAGGGATGCTTTTGTATTTTTGCCGCAGTGGATGGAGCCTGGAGCCCGTGGGGACCGTGGTCTCCCTGTGACGTGTGCCTGGGGCAGTCCCATCGCAGCCGAGCGTGTAGCTGGCCCCCCACCTCTGAGGGAGGCCGGCCCTGCCCTGGGGGCCACAGGCAGAGTCGCCCCTGCCAGGGCAATTCCACTCAGTGCACGGGTGAGGATTTCTGCAGAGATGGCAGGTGGTGGTGGTGGCTTGTAAGGCTAGGGAGATGCTGCCTCTGACCTTTGATCCCCTGCATCTGACCCGCCCCCCCACCTCACCCCCGCCCCCGCCCCGCACCACATATACACATGCATACCACTTTCTTTGAGGGAGAGCCCTTAGGGCACTCACCGCATGGAACTGGGCAAGTGAAGGTCCTAGCAGGTGGTGGGCATGGCAGGAGGGCTGTCACCCAACTCTGTGGACGCGCCCCCCCCCGCCAGGGTGGGACCCCCCCAAACCCACCCTTTCTGCTTCCCTCCTGCTGCAGACTGTGCAGGTGGCCAGGATCTTCTCCCCTGTGGGCAGCCCTGCCCCCGCTCCTGCGAGGACCTGTCCCCTGGGGTCGAGTGCCAGCCAGACTCGATGGGCTGCCAGCAGCCCCGCTGTGGGTGTCCCCCTGGCCAGCTGTCCCAGGACGGCCTTTGTGTGACCCCCGCCCAGTGCCGCTGCCAGTACCAGCCTGGAGCCATGGGTCAGTGCCTCCCCCAGCCCGCCCCCGAGCACAGCAGTGCCCTCCCGCCTGGCCCCTGCCACTTTGCCCACGGGGGCCAGCCTGGGACTGTGGGACAGGAATGAGCAACTCCCACGTCCCGGGGCTGGTGCCTGTTGGGGCTTCTGTGTCCTCCGCCCGCCAGGACCTGGGTCCCCACAGGTGGAGACAGCGGGGTAGAGCCCTGAGCAGGATTGGTGATTGGCTGAGCCATCTGAAGCACCCGCCCCCTTCCTGTGCCCTCAGGGATCCCTGAGAACCAGAGCCGCTCTGCGGGGTCTGGGCTCAGCTCCTGGGAGAGCCTGGAGCCCGGTGAGGTGGTGACGGGGCCGTGTGACAACTGGTGAGCCAAGAGCGTCAGGGAGGTGTGGGCTGCCAGCCGGGCAGGAGGGCCCCGGGGGAAGCGGGCAGGGCCCTGTCTTCTAACACCCCACCCTTGTCCCCAGCACCTGTGTGGCAGGCATCCTTCAGTGCCAGGAGGTGCCCGCCTGCTCAGGGCTGGGGCTGTGGGGCTCCTGGGGCCCCTGGGAGGACTGCAGCGTCTCCTGTGGTGGAGGGGAGCAGCTGCGCTCCCGCCGTTGCCCGCGCCCCCCCTGCCCCGGGCCTGCCCGCCAGAGCCGCACCTGCCGCACCCAGGTCTGCAGAGGTGAGCCCCGGCCCAGACTCTGTCACTCCTGATCCCCATCCTGGCCTTTGACCCTGACTCATGGGTTGCCTTTTGACCTCTCCCACCCCATCGCCACATGCCACCCCTCACCCAGGCCAGTGGTGGGCAAACAGAAGAGGAAGCAGGTGGATTTGGGGGGCAGGGGAGACAGTAGGAGAGGGCGTGACCCAGGGCCCGGCCCAGGGAGGGTGTGGTCCGCAGGACTCCGGGGGGACACAGGAGGGGATGGGCACTGGGGGGAGCGGAGGTGGGCACAGGAGGCTGCGAGGGCGGTGTGGTGCGGGTGCTCACTTGAGGGTTCCCTTCAGAGGCAGGCTGCCCGGCTGGGCGTCTGTACCGTGAATGTCAGCCCAGCGAAGGGTGCCCCTTCTCCTGCGCCCACGTCACGGGGCAGGTGGGCTGCTTCTCCGCTGGCTGCGAGGAGGGCTGTCACTGCCCCGAGGGCACCTTCCTGCACCGTTCGGCCTGTGTCCAGGTTAGGACTCCCCCTGCCAGCAGCCCAGGGCCCTCCCCTCCCCCATCAGCTCTTGCCTCTGCAGACCCTGTGGCCTCTGGACGGCCTCTAAGTGTCCTGACTTAGAGCTGGTGGCCCTGAGCCCCCAGGCAGGGGAAGGGACACACCGAGTCGGGGACAGTTCCCAGCAGAGCTAGACTCAAACGCAGGCGTCCCTGTTCCTGGCTCAGGCCCTTTCCACCTCCCTTGCTCTCCTCTCGCGGGTTCCATCCAGGAAGGTACCTGGCCAGCTCTGGTCAAGCCATAGCCTTACATTGCTCATGGTCAGCTCCCTGACGCAGGTACACAGTCCCACTTGCTATTGGAAGTGCAGTCTTAGGACCCAGAGCTGTCAGGAGCATCTTTCCCACCCATCTCCTTCTCCCCATCCCGCTTCCGAGGATGTCCATGGGGGTGAGATGGGGCAGGACTGGCCCATGGCAGGTGGCTCCAGCCTGTGTCTCTGCACTTTCTCCCCCATCCCAGGAGTGCCCCTGTGTGCTCACCGCCTTGTGGCTGCAGGGGCTAGGAGCTGCCGGCGCTGACCTGGGGGCTCACCTGTCTGTTCTGGGAGAAAACGGTCAGCCTCTTGGGCCTGGCGATGAGTTGGGCTCGGGTCAGAGCCTCCGTACAGGCTGTCACAACTGGTGAGGGTGTGAGAGATTTGGGGTGGGGGGAATTTGAGGGGGATGATGAGAGTGTAGGGGATTTGGGGCGGGGATTTGAGGGTTAGGGGGTGAGAGGATGTGTCGAGGGGCCCTGGGCAGCCCTGCACCCCTTCTTCCACCCCCCGCCCCAGCTGCTTGACCCCAGGCTCACCCTAGCTCTGTCTCCTCGCCCTTGGGGGCTGACGTGTCTGCCTGCACCCCTTTCTCCTGGGGTCCGAGCTGCCGGCCCCTCATCCTCACACCCTCTCCCCAGCTCCTGTGTGCATGGGAAGCTGTCCTGCTCCGTGGAGGCCTGCTCCAAGGCTGCTGGTGGCTTCGGCCCCTGGGGTCCGTGGGGCCCCTGCTCCCGCTCCTGTGGCGGGCTGGGCACCCGCACCCGCAGCCGCCAGTGTGTGCGCCCCACGCCCGCTCCTGGTGGCCAGGGCTGCCACGGGCCCCACTGGGACCTCGAGTACTGTCCCAGCCCGGAGTGCCCAGGTGAGGGAAGGGGGGCGGGGTGGGAGGCGTCTGGCTGGCCCTTTGTCCCTTCCTGTCTGTCCATCCCTGTCCCCGCTCTGGGTCTAGCTTAGTGTTTCTCTTCTGCTCAGATACATTCAACCAAATTTCTGGAACTCTTGCCGAATGTGTGTGGGGGGGTGGGTAGGAGAGTGAGGACCCTGACCTTGGAGTCCAGGGGCTCAGATAACCCATTTCAGCATGGGGGATGTGCCCTGTAAGAGAATGCATGTGCTCAGGAAAATGGGGGAGGTTGAGAATTCTCCTAGGGGTACGGTCTAGGAGGGCTTCCTGGAGAAGGTGGCATCTGAGGGGGTCTGAGGGATGGAGAGGACTCAGACAAGCGTTGGAGGAAGGGATGCCAGGAATCAGGCATGGCCTGAGCAAAGGCCTTGCTACTATGAGCAAGTGCTGTGCTGGGGGCCTGGGGTGTCTGGGCTGAACCAGAGAGGGACAGGTTTGGGGAACTTGACCACCAGCCCTGGGGCTTCGGCCTCATGCACTTCTGTCTGGGAAACACTTCTGAACAGGTTTCCTTTGGCACAGGGGCTGCAGGGTCCACGGCGGAGCCAGCGACAGGCCTTCCAGGTATCAGACTCCCCAGGTTCCCACCCCGATTCCCTGCACCCCTCCCTTGGGGAAGAGCAAGCCCCGGGCCTCCTCCCTCCCCAGCCCTGCTTCGAGCCCAGGAGCCCAGGGCTGACTCCTTGGGGGTCTCCTCTCCCCACCCAAGGCGGCTGGGGCCTGTGGTCCCCGTGGTCCCCCTGCTCCGGCACCTGCACAGACCCGGCTCACCCAGCTTGGCGCAGCCGCAGCCGCCTCTGCCTGGCGAACTGCACTGGGGGTGCCGCTTCCCAGGAACGCCCCTGCAACCTGCCCTCCTGCACAGGTGTGCCTTCTGGTCCTGACCTCTGACGCTGCCCCGGGTCTGGACCCTGAACCTCCCCTCTAACGCGTCATTCTAACCCCAGCCAACGTCCAGCCCCAAGCCCCACATCTAATACTCCTTGTGCAAATACGGAGTTCTCAACCTGACCCTGGGCCTTCTTTGTGAACCCCAACAGCTGTTGGAGAGCCCTGCCACCTTCCACCCATCCTCACTCATGTGGGTACCAAATACTCCCCCCTAAAAAGGTCCCATCCAAATCCCTCAGCCACCCTGGGAGTCTGGGACTACTGTCTCCCCGCCCTGCGCCACTGTCACCCTGAGAGAGGGGAAACCGAGGCCCGGTTGCCAAAGCCACACGACAGTCAGGGTCAGATCTGAAAGGGGGGCAGGATGGGGCATAGCCAGCCCCCGCTGAGGAGGTTGGCACTTGAGCTGGGGCGGGGAGGGTGGGGGTCAGGGGGCTGGCTGCAGCTCAGCGGCGTCCTGTCCCGCCCGCAGAGTTGCCCCTGTGCCCGGGCCCTGGCTGCGAGGCCGGGAACTGTTCCTGGACTGCCTGGGCCCCGTGGGAGCCGTGCTCCCGCAGCTGTGGGGTGGGCCAGCAGCGCCGCCTGCGGGCCTACCACCCCCCAGGGCCCGGTGGACACTGGTGCCCTGACGTGCTTACAGCCTACCAGGAACGCCGCTTCTGCAACCTGCGAGCTTGCCCAGGTGCGGTGGGCGGTGAGCGCCTGGCCAGACTGCCCTTCCTGAGCATCAGTGCCCCACCCGACCCCGGGCCCTTCCATCTCCAGCGTGGGACCTCGCCCCAGGCTCGGGGGACACGTGGGGGTCCCTGCCTGAGCCAGACCCCTGGTGCAGCCCTTCTCTGGCCCATTCAGTGCCCGGAGGCTGGTCACGCTGGAGCCCCTGGTCCTGGTGCGACCGGAGCTGCGGAGGGGGCCGGTCCCTGAGGAGCCGCAGCTGCTCGAGCCCCCCACCCAAGAACGGCGGCGCCACCTGTGTTGGGGAGAGGCATCACGCACGGCTCTGCAATCCCACGCCCTGTGGTACGGCAGTGGTGACAGCCCTCCTGCCCTTGCTCCCTGCGAAGCTCTCCCCACCCCCTCCTCTAATTTCACCCCCCACATCGCTGTGCAATGTGGATGGGGGGCAGGCTGCTACCTCATCGGCCAGTGAAGGAAACCGAGCCCCACAAGGGCAGATGGTGGTGGGGCCCGGGCTTTGGGCAAGGACTACCAGTGGCTAGGGCTGAGCTGCCCAATCCGCCCCCACTGCCCACCCCCACCTGGGACTAGAGCTCATCCTTTCAGCTGTGACCCCCCCCCCCCCCCCCCCGCTTCAGTTCCTGGAACCACCCGGTCAAGAGTTTCAGGGGGTTTGAGGATAACAGTCTTGAGATACCTGGTGCCTGGGAGGTCCACTGAGCCAGCCAGGTTGTCACCCCTGCCCCCCACTCCGAGCTCCAGCTCCCTCTGAAGTTGGTACTTCCAAGCTCACTGACCCTATGGACCCTGTACTCTAAGGCCCACCACCTCTATTAGGATCACCCCCGACACTGATCACCCCCCATCCCTTCCATCCTTCTCTGGATGAACACAAAGGAGCCACATAAGTGAGAACGCTGGCTTTTAGATGCACGCATTCAGTCCACCTCACAAACACTTCTCAGGAGCAGGCTAGGTTCTGGGCACTCACAGTGAGAGGAACTGACTGTCACTCAGTGTGTCCTCAGGACCCCCAGGGTCTCCCCAGGACCCCAGGCTTCCCTGGGCACCAGCCTGGGGGAGGGGAGGGACGGGTCATACGGTTTCACGGAGGTCAGGGTGGCCCCCATGGGGCAGGGGGAGGGTTCCCGAGTCCCAGGGCTCAGGGCCTCTTGACTCTGGTCTTCCTGTCTGCCCAGAGGAGGGCTGCCCTGCAGGCATGGAGGTGGTCAGCTGTGCCAACCGCTGCCCCCACCGCTGCTCAGACCTCCAGGAGGGGATCGTGTGTCAGGAGGACCAGGCCTGCCAGCAGGGCTGCCGCTGTCCCGAGGGTAGGTGCTCCCTTCAGGCACGGCGGGGCAGCTCAGGGGGAAGGCAGAGGGGGGCCCTGGGGCGGGGGCATCAGCTCTGGAGGGCCGCCCCCTGCAGGGTCCCTGGAGCAGGACGGCGGCTGCGTGCCCCTTGGGCACTGCGAGTGCACGGATGCCCAGGGCCACAGCTGGGCCCCGGGGAGCCAGCACCAGGAGGCCTGCAACAACTGCACGTGCCGGGCGGGGCAGCTCTCCTGCACCACCCAGCCCTGCCCGCCTCCTGCCCACTGCGCCTGGAGCCGCTGGTCAACCTGGAGTCCCTGCAGCCGCTCGTGCGGGCCCACAGGGCAGCAGAGCCGCTTCCGGTATGGGGCAGGGCCAGCCTGTGTCACCTCGCTCCACCGGGGCCTCCCGCAGCCTGGACGCGGCCTCCTGGACTGCCGGGGTTCCTGGATCCTGTCCCCGCCGGTGACTTTGTGCCACCCCGTGACCTGGCCTTGGCTTTGGTCCCTGGTCATCCCTGACTTTCCTTAGCCACCTCCACACCTGCGCTGGGCTTCCCCACGGGTGGTGGGAGGCGTGACGAAGGGCCCGGAACCATCTCTCACCTTCTCCGCCCCGGGGCCCCACCCAGGTCTTCCACGTCGGGCTCGTGGGCCCCGGAGTGTCGGGAGGAGCAGTCCCAGAGCCAGCCCTGCCCTCAGTCCCCGTGCCCACCCCTGTGCCTGCAGGGCACTCGCCCCCGCTCCCTGGGGGACAGCTGGCTGCAGGATGGATGCCAGCAGTGGTGAGCCCTGGGGCAGGGGCGGGGGGCAGACAGGGGAGGGTGCCATGCTGCTGGGCAGCAGGGTCCCTGAGTCTGGGCTCCTCCCTCAGCTCCTGCACCCCGGAGGGCATCATATGTGAAGACGCCGAGTGTGCAGGTCTGGGGGTTCATTCCCAAACCCCCTACCCTGCTAGCCTTCCACCTTGGCCTCCGCTTATCAGCTCTGTTTGTGTTTCCCTCCCGCCGTGTTTCCAACCGCCGGCCCCTGTGTGCTGAGGGTCCCGTCCAACCCTCTGCCTCTTTGCTCCTCTGATTTCTCTAACCTCCCTGCTGCCTCCTGCAGGGCTCGGGGCCTGGACGCCGTGGTCCCCCTGGTCTGACTGCCCTGTCTCCTGTGGAGGTGGAAACCAGGTCCGCACCCGGGTCTGTGTGGCCTCGGCCCCTCCCCGAGGGGGCTCCCCCTGCCTGGGTCCCGATGCCCAGAGCCAGCGCTGCGGGCTGTGGCCTTGCCCGGCGCTGCCAGACGCCTGCTCCTGGGGCCCCTGGGGGCCCTGCTCCCGCAGCTGCGGTCCGGGCCTGGCCTCTCGCTCTGCATCCTGCCCCTGCCCGCTGGCTGAGGCTGAGCCCGCCTGCAACAGTACCTCCCTGCGCCTGGACACCCAGGCCTGCTACGCGGGGCCCTGCCTGGGTGAGTGCGCGTCAGAAGCGAAGCCCCCTTCTCTGTCTCCTACCTGCGCAAGATTCAGAGAATGTTTATTACTATAATCAAGTTCCAGATTATCTCCCCAAAATACACGTCTGTTTATTTCCTCCCAAGGGATTCCCAGGTGGCTCAATGGTAAAGAATCTGCCTGCCAGTGCAGGAGCCACAGGGGACCTGTGTTTGATCCCTGGATTGGGAAGATCCCCTGGAGGAGGGCATGGTAACCTACTCCAGGAATCTTGCCTGGAGAATCCCATGGACAGAGGAGCCTGGCAGGCTACAGTCTGTGGGGTCACAAAGAGTCAGACACGACTGAGTGACTGAGCAAGCATGCACCTCCTCTCAAGACTTTTTTCAGTGTTTTCCCTCTTCCACCATCAGTCCTTTAGAGCCCTGTGGCATGTGACCCTCACTGCTGGGTGGCAGGGAAGCCCGCCAGCTGGGACCTTTCGGAATTCTTGGCTTCCTTTGGCCCTTTGCCTGTTCAGGGTGTTGGCTGGGGCTGGGATGAGAGGGGAGGGTGGGTGGGAGAGAGGCTGGGGAGCTCAGAGAGGCCCTTGGCTGAGCCCTGGCCCCACTTGGTCCCTAGAGGAGTGTGTGTGGAGCAGCTGGAGCAGCTGGACGCGGTGCTCATGCGAGGTGCTGGTGCAGCAGCGCTACCGACACCAGCGGCCCGCGCCCGGGGGCGCCGGGGCGGGCCCCCCCTGCACTCGACTGGACGGCCACTTCCGGCCTTGCCTCACGGGAAACTGCTCCGGTGAGGCCCCGGGAGCGAGGAGCCGGGGAGACGAACCCTGGCAGGGGCCTCCTGGGGTCCCCAGGGGGCACCGCCAGCTCTTCTTAGAGTGATACTCAGGGTGCCCAGGTCCTCAGAGGGGTTGCCCGCGCCTGCATGGACTCTGCCCTTGGCTGGGACCCTGCTCCAGCTGCTCCCTGCCTCACCCTCACCCCCACCCTGCCCCACAAGCCTTCACCGTGGTTTTCTCACTTTGCAGCCACAGGCCCAGCTGTGCCTGTGTGTGTGTGTGTGTGTGTGTCTTTTCTGTAGTTGCAGCAAGTGGGGGCTACTCTCTAGTTGCAGTGCTTGGTCTTCTCACTGCGGTGTCTTCTCTTGTTGCAGAGCACATGCTCTAGGGCACGTGGGCTTCAGTAGTTGCAGCACATGAGCTCTGTAGTTGTAGCTCTTGGTCTCTAGCGCACAAGCTCAATAGTTGTAGTGTACGGGCTTAGTTGCTTCTTGCCACATGGGAGCTTCCCAGACCAGGGATCGAACCTGTGTCTCCTGCATTGGCGGGTGGATTCTCTACCACTGAGCCACCAGGGAAGCCCCCCAGCTGTGGCTTTGTGTCCACTGGTAGCTGCCCCAGGCATGGTGGGTCTTTGCCCACTTATTACTCCAGCTGCCCTCCATCTCCACCCCTCTGCCTCCCACCTGCCAATCCTGGAGCTACCTGCCAGGGCTTGAACCCCCTGCGGCCCGCTGGCTCTCCTGGGTCCAAACAGTTGGAGGTGCCTACAGGGACTGAGTGGGCATGGATGGGGCAACACTGGTCTGCCCTTACCTACTGCAGGGGGGCAGTATCCTGCACTCTTACTGGGTGACTTCAAGGAGAGGTGACGGGACCACGCACTGTGCCCTCTGGGTTTGGGGGGCAGACGGTGTCTCTGGGCTACACCCTGCACCAGCCTGTCTGCCTGCCTGCCTCCCCCTGCAGAGGACAGCTGTGTGCCTCCCTTCGAGTTCCAGGCCTGTGGCTCCCCCTGCACTGGACTCTGTGCCACATACCTGAGCCCTTGGCTCTGCCAGGACCTGCCGCCCTGCCAGCCTGGCTGCTACTGCCCTGAGGTGAGGAGTGGAGCCAGGGGAGATGCCCCAGGAGGAGGGGTCCCCTGTCCATTCTCCCGCACCTCCTACCCTCCCCTCCGAACCTGTCATCCGGACAGCACTGCACATTCTGCCAGGCGGCCGTTTGCCCACACCATTGACTCGGCAGCATGCACGGCACCTGCTGGGGGCCAGGCATGGGTGGGCATTAGGGTGACGATGAGATGCCACCAGGCCTTGTCCCCTGTTCCCTTCTGCACAGGGGCTACTGGAGCAGGCCGGAGGCTGCGTACCCCCAGAACAGTGTAACTGCCAGCACGTCTCAGGAGAAGGAGCTGGGGTGACCCTGGCCCCCGGGGACCGCCTGCAGCTGGGCTGCAAAGAGTGGTGAGTGTTGGGGGTGAGGGAGGTGGCACCAGAGGCCTGGGACCAGGGACTGGACCGGGGAGGAGGAGGGGTTCCACAGGGTGGCCTGACCCCCGCAGAGAAGGCCAAGCAGAACCCCAAGGTCCCAGCCTCCCCCTGCTCCAAATGAGCCCAGAGTCCAGGTTACCCCTACATGAGCCCCCCACCCACCAACCCACCATTCTGGGCTGGGTCCTGCCTCCTGGAGCCCACCCTGACCACCCCCTCCCACAGTGAATGCCAGCGCGGGGAGCTACAGTGCACCAGCCAAGGCTGTCAAGGTAACTGGACCGAGGAGACCAGCTGTCCCTCTTTTTCCAGGACTCGGGTAGGGGGCTGGATTTCTGCCCAGGATTTGGGTGGGGGTGGTTTTTTGCCCAGTACTGGGTGGGAGTGGGACTTGGAACGTTCATTTCTAGGACTGGGACAGTCCCAGACAAACCAGGATGGTTGGTCCCCCTACTCCAGCTCTCCTGTTTCTGGAACTTTCTGGTCACAACAGGAGCCTCTTGTTCCCCATCCACTGTGGTCTCTGGGTCTGGTCGGGGGAGTCCCTGGGAAGGACGCTCACAAGCCGCCCTTCCTAGGTCTTCTGCCTCTGAGCGGCTGGTCTGAGTGGTCACCCTGTGGGCCCTGCCTGCCCCTCGGTCTGCTGGCCCCTGCCTCCAGGGCTGCCCTAGAGGAGCGCTGGCCCCAGGACACAGCTGGCCTGTCCCCCACCTCGGCCCCCACGCTGGCTTCGGAGCAGCACCGCCACCGCCTCTGTTTGGACCCTGAGACAGGGAGGCCGTGGGCCGGGGACCCAGACCTCTGCACTGTGCCCCTCAGCCAACAACGCCTCTGTCCAGACCCTGGAGCCTGCCAAGGTGATGGGGGAGGCGGGCCACGTGGGGACGGGGCCCGTGGGGGCGGGGCCACGTGGGGCTGGGGATGGGCGGGGTCTGGTAAGGGGCGGGGCCACGTGGGGCTGGGGATGGGCGGGGTCTGGTAAGGGGCGGGGCCTGGCCGGGTAGGGCTGGGCTTCGCTATTCATGTCTGTTGGTGGGGGGGCCCTTAGCTGGCTGGCTCATCCTCCTGCTAGACTCCAGGGTCTGCTGGATTTGAGGTTGGGAGGGGGCAGCAGCTGGAAGAGGAGGAAGGGGGCTCAGGGCTGCAGAGGGAGCCAGGGGGCGGGGGGTGGGCCTGGACACTGACTCCCGTTTTCTCTCCCCAGACTTATGTCAGTGGGGTCCCTGGGGGGCCTGGAGCCCCTGCCAGGTGCCCTGCAGTGGGGGATTCCGGCTGCGCTGGAGAGAGGCCGGGATCCCCCCTGGAGGAGGCTGCCGGGGGCCATGGGCTCAGACTGAGAGCTGTAACATGGGGCCTTGCCCAGGTAATGGATCCAGCATTGAAAGAGGGGCCGGGGATATGGCCTCTGGGGTGGGGTGGGGGCTGCTGCTTCAGCCCCTGGAGGTGCCCGTGGAAGGCTGGGGACTCGAGAACACCCCAGCTCAGACTCCGACCTTCTGGTCTGCAGGAGAGAGCTGCGAGGCCCAGGACACCGTGCCCACCCCTGACTGTGCCAACCAGTGCCCAAGAAGCTGTGTTGACCTCTGGGACCGCGTGGAGTGTCTGCAGGGACCATGCCGCCCAGGTGGCCAGGCCATGCCCACCGCCTGGCCCAGGGACTCTGGGGAAGCCCACTGCCTCCTGCTGCCCAAGAGCTTGTGACCTGGGGCGGGTGGACGGCTGGGTCATGAGTTACAGGGCAGCAGAGTGGATCCCTGGGTCACTTTTAGTGACCAGCTGGGGGTCCTGACTGAGTGAGCCTTGGTCAAGATGTGCTGTGTCCTTGGGGTGCTCTGGGGCAGCCTCAGAGGTCCCCAAGGTGGGTCTCCACACACGGGGCAGCCTAGAGAGGCCTGATCCTGTGGGAGGGGCGGGAGGGAGGGCACACCAGGGCTGCCCTAGGCACTGGAATCCCTCTTGCTGAGAGAGGGCTCCCCGTGTGCACCTGCCACATCCTGCTTGTCCCCCCACCCCCTCTCCCAGGCTGCCGCTGTCCCCCTGGCCAGCTGGTACAGGATGGGCACTGTGTGCCTGTGTCTTCTTGCCGTTGCGGCCTCCCCAGCCCCAACGCTTCCTGGGCGCTGGCCCCGGCTGAGGTGGTGCGGCTGGACTGCAGAAACTGGTACGAATGCCCTCCAATGGCTACACGGGGATGGGGAGCTTTGGGTGGGAGGCTCGGGCCAGCTCAAGGAATGGGGCATTGTTAGGGAGCAAAGGCTGTTCACCCTGACTCTCGGGGCTCTGAGCCCTTTCTGCACACCCCTGCCCCCAGCACCTGTGTCAACGGGTCCCTGGCGTGCTCCTCCCATGAGTGTCCAACCCTCGGGCCTTGGTCAGCCTGGAGCAACTGCTCTGCTCCCTGTGGTGGGGGCACCACCAAAAGACATCGGAGCTGCAAGGAGGGCCCCGGGGTGACACCGTGCCAGGCCCAGGACATGGAGCAACGGCAGGATTGTAACCTGCAGCCCTGCCCCGGTTAGTGCCCAGGGTGGTAGGTTCCTGCCCAGCCTGGGGCCTGTCCTGAGGACCCCCCTTGGACTCCACCTCACTCTCTGCTTCCCCTCCACCCCCAGAGTGCCCACCCGGCCAGGTGCTCAGTGCCTGCGCTGTCTCGTGCCCGCGCCTCTGTTCGCATCTGCAGCCTGGCACCCCCTGCATGCAGGAACCCTGCCAGCTTGGCTGTGACTGCCCCAGAGGGCAGGTGGGTTCGGGCGCTGTGCCCTGACTCTCGAGTCGGGGACCAGGCTGGTGGGGGGGCAGGAGTGGTGGTCACATGTAACTCGAACTTGCCCCGCCTCAGCTACTGCACAACGGCACGTGTGTGCCCCCTGCCGAGTGCCCCTGCACCCAGCTGTCTCTGCCCTGGGGCCTCACCTTGACTCTTGAAGAGCAGCATCGAGAGCTGCCCCCAGGGACTCTGCTCACCCAGAACTGCACCCACTGGTAAGGGCCGGGAGTGTGGGTGGGGAGAGTGTCAGGGTGGGGTGCTGGGAGTACGGGTGGGGAGCTGAGAATGGGGGTGGGGAGGAAGGCATGGCAGGCGTCTGAAGAGAGCATTTGTCTTCCCAGCATCTGCCAAGGTGGAGCCTTCAGCTGCTCCCTCACTGACTGTCAGGGTGAGATGTGGGCTGCCCAGTTTCCTGCTGGTCCCTCCAAAGCCAAGGCCAGGCTGCCCTGATGAGGGGAGAGGGGCCAGTGCTACCCTCCAGCCACCAAGCTGGGCCCCACTACTATATGGGAGGGTGGATAGAAGCTGAGAGGTGGGTTTGGAGACCAGGATATCTGGAGGCTGCTGGAGCCGAGTGGGCAGTGCTGAGGAGCGGGGAGGGACCTGGGGTGCCCAGTGTGGGAGGGGGAGGGTGGAGGCTGGACCCAGGGCTGACCTGAGTGGTGGGATGGGTGGTCTTCCCTGGCAGAGTGCCCCCCCGGAGAAACGTGGCAGCAGGTGGCCCCCGGGGAGCTGGGGCCCTGCGAGCAGACGTGCCGGGAACCCAACGCCACAGAGACCCAGGGCAACTGCAGTGGGAGGCAGGCCCCGGGCTGTGTGTGCCAGCGCGGGCACTTCCGCAGCCAGGAGGGCCCCTGCGTGCCCGTGGATCTCTGCGAGTGCTGGCACCATGGGCGCCCCCACCCGGTGAGCCACTGTGGCCCTCAGTGCCCCCTGGCCCTTCCTGACCCAGGGCTCTGGACTACTGGTTTGTCCCTGGCTCCTACCCCTGTACCCGGACCCGCAGCAGCAGGCAGCTTGGCCAGCGGCTGGCACACTTGGACCATCTCTGGCCCCCAGGGGCCCACCTCCCTCCTGAAACCCTTGCTGCCGACGCTGGTCTCAGGCCACTGCCCTGGCCAGGCCCCTGGGTGGGCTCGGGGTGGGGGCTGGGTAACAGAAAAGTCTGTGATGGGGAGGGGGGTGTGGAGAGCAAGTTCTGCCCCCCTTCCCCAGCCGGGATCCGAGTGGCAGGAGGCCTGTGAGAGCTGCCGCTGCGTCAGCGGGGAGAGTATCTGCACCCAGCACTGCCCCCCGCTCACCTGTGCCCAGGTACCCACCTGAGCCCCGTGGCCCTGGGCTCCTTCCTGGGTCCCTCCCTGAAGGGTGGTCTCAGGGCCTCAAGCAGGCAGTGTGGGGCACTGGGCCTTCCTCCTGAGCGGACTGGGGTGCCCCCTCCGTCTGCAGGGTGAGACGGCCGTGCAGGAGCCTGGAGGCTGCTGTCCCACTTGCCGCCAGGAGGCTCCGGGTACGCCGGGACGGGGGGCCCCTCCTGCCTGCTCTGGGCCCTTCTCCCACCCCCACCCCCTGCCCTCGGGAGGCCACCTTCCCCCGTCCTCCCCACCATGTAGATTAGCAGAGTGAAGACCCCCCGGCACTGCGTCACAATACCAGGCCACCCCACCCAGCCTGCCCTGCTCGGGTCCACGCTCTGTTGCCTCATGAAGTCCCCTCATCACGGTCCACTCCCTGCCCTGCCCCTCTCCTACAGAAGAGCAGCCCGTCTCCTGTAGGCACCTCACGGAGCTTCGCAACCTCACCAAGGGCGCCTGCTACCTAGAGCAGGTGGAAGTGAACTACTGCAGCGGGCACTGCCCGTCCAGCACCAACGTCCTGCCTGAGGTGAGCATGGGGCGGGGGGCCTGCCGGCTCAGGGAGGCAGCTCAACCGGCAGACACCCAGGGCCTGCGGCTGCGAGCCCAGAACCCAGGCAGAGCCCAGGGGACATGAGCGACAGAGTCATCTCGCAGGCCTACAGCTGATCAGAGCCAGGTGGCCTGGCGACCTCAGTGGGGCTTGGGCTCTGGAGCCTGCTGCCTGCCTCCTGCCCCTCCTGGGGCTTTTGTCCCGCTCCTCCCTACTGTGGCCCCACACAGCCCCTGGCACCTACTTTTCGGCCCACTGTGCCCCTCAAGACAGGCCAGCCAGAACAACAGAGAAGGGCAGGGAGGCGCTGAGTTAACCCGTGATACAGTGAGCGAAGGCTGAAGGGCAGATGTTATCCACGGTAGTCTCATCCTGGACGTTGCCCAGAAGACTGAGACAGAGCTCCGCTCTGTGTTCACCCTCCTGGTGCCGACCTCCTCAGGAGCCCTGTGTCACCCTGACTCCCCCAGCCCTGAGCCTGGAGAGCTGTGGCTCCGACCTGCCCGGCATCCAGCCAGAGTGGAGCCTCACTCGGCTCCTGGCCCTGCCTCAGCCCACCTGGCCAAAGTAACCTATGCCTGGAAGACAAAGGTGCTTTCCCACCTGGTCCTCAACCTGTGGCCACTCTCCTGCTCCTCCGAGCACTCCTGAAACCTTTTGGAAATGCCTCTCAAATCACTTTTTGGGTTTTTTTTTAAAAACACAGAGTGAGGAGAGGACAGTTAATACATTTTTTTTTTTCTGGGGAGGAAAAAGTAAGTGGCAGTGGGATACAATCGGGGGAGAATATTTTTCTGTTGTCGATCTTTAACTTGGTATTGTGTGAATGTATGATCTACTTAAAAATAAAGTTAGAATTACACGTAAAATTAAATCAAACGTTCAGCAGGACTCACAGAGTTACTGTATAATCATAAAGCAAGAGTGCCTGCTTTGGAGTGAGAACTCACTTTGCACTTAGGATCGGACTGTGCAGTTGAGGACTTCATTATTTGTAGGTTCAGAAATTACTACTCTGTCTCTTCAACTAGACTTAGAAGTAGACCCGTGTTTTTCCCCACTGCTACCAGGATGCAGTGATGAGCGTGTTAAAAAAGCACTCGTTTAACCTGCAAGTTGTTGGATGCTCAGACGGGTGGGGCCTGGAATGGAGGAGGTGGGCTTCTTGGAGAACTGGGGGCTTGGTGGTGACACGCCCCCCGCCTGGCTTCCCTATTTGGCGAAGAGGTCTGGGAACTGAGATCTTGGGATCTGGTTCTCCCTGCACTCTGCTGTCTTGGATAGGAAAGGCCAGGGAAGGCAGGTGGCTTGGGCAAACTCTTTGCCCCTCCCCAGCTCAGCCATCCGCTCCCTCTCGCCCAGGAGCCGTACCTGCAGAGTCAGTGTGACTGCTGTAGCTACCGCCTAGACCCTGAGAACCCGGTGCGCATCCTGAACCTGCGCTGCCCTGGCGGCCGCACAGAGCTGGTGGTGCTGCCGGTCATTCACAGCTGCCAGTGCAGCGCCTGCCAGGGTGGGTGTGGGCGGGGTTCCCGGAGGGGCGGGGTTCTTTGTGGGCGGGGTCTTGGGTGGGGCGGGGGCGGGGCCGGGGCTTAGGCCGGGGTCTGGGGTCACCTGAGGCCAGGAGCTGGCCAGGCCGGGCGCGTTACCCGACAGCCCCTCGCGGGAGTTTCCTCCTCCGAGTCCTTCTGCTCTGCTCCATTCCCCTTCTTAGCATTCTTGTTGGTTTGTTCTCTAATCACACTTAAGCCCAGATGTTCGGGGTCAGGCACATCAGGTTCGAATCCCAGCTCATCCATTTCCTTCCTTGTTGAGGTTCCATGACCTCGTCTTTACACCCAGGTGACGATCTGCACAGGCTTGTTGGGAGGACTTGGTGAGAGGCTGTATGCGAAGTGCCAGGTTCTCTATAAACACCTGGTACAGGTTAACCCGAGGCCACCACACAGTGTGGGGGGTGAGAAAGAGATGGAAGGGCGCTGAGAACGCCTGGGGCAGAAGCTTACCGTGACTGCGGTCTTCCTCCTGGCGGCTCTCCCTTCCTCTCCTGCCAGTTTGCTCAGCACCCTCCCTCTCTCCAGCCCCATCCCTTCCCAGCCCGATTACCCTGCCTTTTTTGATAGCGCATCTCCCTCTTATTTGTCCTCCAGGAGGTGATTTCTCAGAGCGCTGACGGCTTCCCTGATGATGCCTGCACTGGCCATCATGACCCCTCCTCCCATGCCCCGTCCCCCATCCCCTATTCTAGTTCTAGCATATTCCAAATAAAGTGACATTGGCAGCAAGCCCGTGTACAGAGTCTGCATCCCAGGATTCACAGGGGAGGGGAGGTGGGCTGGGAGTTGTGGGGGTGGGAGGGTGGGTTCTGCGCCCTGGCCTGGACCTGCACAAGGACTGCCACCTGGGAAACCTCTGCGAATCGCTCATGCTAGTGAACTTGGGCAAGTCACTTCCCATATCTGAACCTCAGATTCCTCATCTTTAGCAGTTGGGATGTAAAGTCTTAAGATTTCTGGTACGAGACATCTCTAGGGCCCCAGGTCCCATCCCTCACCCCATCTGATAGCAGTTGCAGCTCTGGCAGGCATTTCCATGCAAGATACATTCATCTCATGCTGAGGTCTGCTTCTCTTCCTCCTTCTGAAAAGTTTTATTGAGATATAATTTAGATCCTATGAAATTCACCCATTTTGAGTTTACACTTTGATGACTTATGGAAAACACACAAAGTTTTATAAAAGTTGACTTTCATAGAAAACACACACAAACATCACCACAGGCTAGTTTTAGAACATTTGCATTATTTCAAGCCAATTTATGATACATTCTTCCCACCTCCAGGCCCAGTGATTGTATAAAACAATCCATTTTATTGGGTCCGTCTAGTCAAAGCTATGGTTTTTCCAGTAGTCGTGTATGAATGTGAGAGTTGGACTATAAAGAAAGCTAAGCACCAAAGAATTGATGCTTTTGAACTGTGGTGTTGGAGAAGACTCTTGAGAGTTCCTTGGACTGCAATGAGTTCAAACCAGTCCATCCTAAAGGAAATCAGTCCTGAATATTCTTTGGAAGGACTGATGCTGAAGCTGAAGCTCCAATACTTTGGCCACCTGATGCGAAGAACCGACTCATTGGAAAAGACCCTGATACTGGGAAAGATTGAGGGTGGGAGGAGAAGGGGCAGACAGGATGAGATGGTTGAATGGCACCACCGACTCTATGGACATGAGTTTGAGCAGGTTCTGGGAGCTGGTGATGGACAGGGAAGCCTGGCCTGCTGCAGTCCATGGGGTCTCAAATATTTGGACACGACTGAGTGACTGAACTGAACTAAGATGTGCCTGTTCTGGACACTTTATATAAATGTCTGGCTCCTTTGTATTAGCATGATGATTTTGAGATTCATCTGTCAAGCAAAATAAATAATACAGGAGGTTGCAAATAAATTTATTGGGAACCTTAAGAATTACAATTCAGGAGACATGGATACGGGTAACCCTGAAGGAGTGTTCTGAGGAAGAGAAAGATTTGGGGGCTAATAAAAACAAAGAGCCACGAGGTTGTTTAAAGTTGCCTGGAGAGAGTGGATTGAGTCTGATGTGAGTCAGAAAATAGTTGTCGATAAGTAATCAGGTGGTGCTAGTGGTGAAGAATCCGCCTGCAAATGCAATCCCTGGGTTGGGAAGAGCCCCTGCAGTAAGAAATGGCAACCCATTCCAGTATTCTTAGCTGGAAAATTCCATGGACAGAGGAGCCTGGTGGGCTACACATGGGGTTGAAAAAGAGTCAGACATGACTGAGCATATTACTAATACTAAGAATCAGGAGTCATTTTAAAGAAGGCCTGTCAACGGAAGAAAAACACGCTACCTAAAAATTGCCTGTTTTATTTGGAGCCCTTACTGAGGACTATGTTTTGGGAGACAGCCTTTCAGACAGCTCTGAGGCAGTGGAGGAATAATAGGAGATTTTTCTGAGGAAAAAAAAATGTAGTTGAACATCAATTGATTATTGCTAATCACAAAATACTGATATCTCCAGTTAATGATTGTAGTGCTTTTCTATGTATGGGGAGATGCAAGAGTCTGGGTTCATTGAAATTATCCCTTACCTATGCATCTTAACTATTTGGGTCAGTACCCTGTTTTCCTCCATCCTGAATCCCCTCAGGGTACACCATGGGGCTGTGGCTACAGTTGTTGATGGCTTGATGGCAGCAACAATTATTGTTAACTAAAATAGCATGCAACATTGCTTTGTCCGTGGATCCAAGAAGTAAACAGATGATCATATTTTAGGGTAAGGGTCTGGTTAGTATCTTGAGTTTCTGGACGGTATTCTGGACCCTGTATTCCCCAAACCAACAAATCAACAAGACCCTGTATTCCCCAAGCCAACAAGTCAAAAGATCAGATTCCACCCAGGCTGAGAAATGAATAAGTCACACGTCCTTAATGGACTCTCAGCTCCATTTTCAAGAGCTCTCTTAGCAATACCAACTCCATTTTTATTTTCCTTTCCTTTCACACTTTCATATTATAGCATGTGCCAACAGCTTGTTCCCTTTTGTTGCTGAATAGTAATCCATTGTGTGGATATGCCATATTTTATCTACGCATTCATCAGTTGATGGACAGTTGAGTACTTCCTTGTTTTTGGTCTACTATGAATAAAGCTGCCATCAATTCAGTTCAATTTAGTCATTCAGTTGTGTCTGACTCTTTGTTACTTCATGGACTATAGCATACCAGGCTTCCCTGTCCATCACCAACTCCTGGAGCTTGCTCAAACTCATGCTATAAACATTTAAAGCTGCTATAAACATTCCTATACAAGTCTTTGTG
This sequence comes from Bos indicus, assembly GCF_029378745.1. Lineage (NCBI taxonomy): Eukaryota > Metazoa > Chordata > Mammalia > Artiodactyla > Bovidae > Bos > Bos indicus. The sequence continues at coordinate 113,037,582 of NC_091763.1, forward strand.
TGGTCATGTTTTCATTTCTCTTGGGTATATACCTAGCAGTGGGAATTGCTAGGTCATATGGTAAGTTTAACCTCTTAAGAAACTTTCAAACCGTTTCCCAAAGTGGTTGCACCATTTTACATCTCCCTCCCCTGCCCCTATGCCATCCCCACTTCTGCCCCAAAATGTACCAGGGCTCATTTCTCTACATCCTCTCCAACACTTGCTGTTATCTTTCTTATTTTTTTTTTATTACCCATTCGGTGGGTATGAAGTTGTGTCCCATTGCAATTTTAATTTGTATTTCCTTAATGACTAATGAAATGGCTGGATAACATCACTGACTCAATGTCCATGAATCTGAGCAAACTCTGGGAGATACTTAAGGACAGGGAAACCTGGTATGCTGCAGTCCATGGCGTCGCAGAGAGCCGGACACGATTTAGTGACTCCACAACAAATGACCAATGATGCTGAGCATTCTTGTTCATGTGCTGATTTGCCATTATATAGATTCTTTTCACGGAGAAGGCAATGGCACCCTACTCCAGTACTTTTGCCTAGAAAATCCCATGGACGGAGGAGCCGCTAGGCTGCAGTCCATGGGGTCGCTAAGAGTTGGACATGACTGAGTGACTTCACTTTCACTTTTCACTTTCATGCATTAGAGAAGGAAATGGCAGCCCACTCGTGTTCTTGCCTGGAGAATCCTAGGGACGGGGGAGCCTGGTGGGCTGCCGTCTATGGGGTCGCACAGAGTCTGACACCACTGAAGCGACTTAGCAGCAGCAGCTTCTTTTCAAGCTTCTTTTGCTTTCTGCCCCAGGGCTTTCTGACCACAGAGTGTCCACCTGGCCTCCATACAAGCACAGCTAGAAGTACAAGTGTGAGGACCGAGTGCAGTTACCGTCTCGTTGGGCAACTCTCAACTTCTGGGGATGGGAGCAATGGATGAATGCTGAGCTCTCCTCCTCCCATTGTTCAATGGACTATTATGGGGAGGGGCATTCTGTATAATTCTTAGAAGTGGAATGAAGCTCCCAATACCTACAGCAGTGACCTCGAAAACGCATCCATCCATCAATTTTTCCTCTTCCCTGCTTAACCCTCCCAAGTCCCAAGGTCTGCTCTCTTGGGTCACTTTCCAGGACCAAACCTTGGTCTCCAGCTCTGCTTCCAGGATGGGGTGGAGAGGGAGGAAGCCAGGCTGGACACTTCTGCTCCAATGCCCAGTGATTCTGTATTTACCCTCTGTCCCTTCATGTTCCTCAGACCACCCCGACAGGAGAGTCCTATGCAACTGCAGTTACTGGCAAAAATGGGAAGGAACAGACGCAAGAACAAGCAATCTTATAGCCCAATCAGAGCACTCTGCCCTTACTGTTGGGCCCTGGAGAGTGGAGAGGGTAGAGAACGAACCGCTCTGTCCAACCGAGACCCTGTATTCCCCAAGCCAACAAGCGGCTCTCGGAGCCGCTTACTGAGCCTGGACTGCGCTTCCCATGATGCCCCGGGCTGGGGGGGTGCCGTAAAGTGGTTCGCCCGGTGCGACGCGAGTACCGGCCGCGCGCCTCTCCGGGAGCCGCGAGCGCCACCGCCCCCTCTGAGGAGGCACTGCCGATTCCGGGCCGCGCTCCCTCCCTCTCGGGCACCCTCCCCTCAAGGAATCCGGGTTGTCTCAGGTGGTCGCGGCGGCGGCTGCGGCGTCCTCAGGCCAGGCCGCGGGGGGAGGGGGCGGCCTGACGGCAGTGGCGGGGGTAGCACGGGCCACCGAAAGCGGGGCCATGGAGCCCAGGGAGTCGGGGAAGGTAGGCCTGGACGGGCCCCGGGGCCGTCACTCCCCTCCCGTCGGTCCCAGGTCTGGGCTTCGGCGAGGCGGGCGCTACAGGCGGAGTCCGCGCAGATGAGCCCCCCTTGCAGGGAAGGACTCGCCCGCTCGCCCGCCTCTTCGTTCGCTCTCCCGGCGAGTCCCGCGCAGCCTTCCGCTCCCTCCCTCCGCGGCTGGCTCAGCCGCGCTCTGCCGAGTGGTCGCCCCGTTGGTGCTGGGTGGGTGACCCGCGTAGTGGAGTAATGCGTAAGGGCTTCCCGTTTTTCCCAACGTTGGCGTTTAGAGGCCTGTGGTGTTTTAAGGCTTTGAGGCTGGATAAGACACCAGTGCTGGGAGCCAGGGGAGGGCAGGATGAGGGCTTGGCCCTGCCTAGATGTCTCTTCCCAAGAAAGGGCTGAGAAGCAAAAGACTTGGCATCTGGAGTATTTCTTGCCAATTTCTACTTCGTGGAGTATCTGAATATTTCTGAGAAGCATATTCCCGTAAATTTTTCTTCAGGCTTTGGGCAAGAAGCTGAGTTGCTAGAAAAGGTGGGGAAGAGTGCTTAAAGACAGAGTTAAGTGGGTTTGGCAGGATTGCTAAGAGCTCAGAGTCTGTCAGCAAAGACCAGCGTGGTCGCATGCTCTTGACTTGGAGACCATGGCAGACTTTGGGGACTAAGATCTTTCTGGATATTCTTTGATGCTAGTTCTTGAGGGTTGTTTCTTCTCTGGCCAAAGAGGAATGTCTTCAGCAAACATTTTCGAATGCGGATTGAGTCTCTTTTTTAAAAAAAATTGCTCGTTTAATAAGCCTTTGTGGTCAGGGATTTAAGTTGATGGAGAATCTGGAAGTACAGGATAAATATGAAATGACCACTTTCCTCCAGGAACTCTCCTGCAGTTTCACCTCAGTAACATGGACAAGCGCGGCAGGGTGGCCCCACAGACAAAAGAGAGAAAGAATCAGGAGGGTATTTTGATGCTGTACTTATTCCTGGGAAGACTGGGAAAGACTTTGAATTACAAAAGAAGTTACTCCTTGCTTAAGCATCTTTTCCTTACTCAGCCCTCTCCACAATGCATTTTCCAGATGTAACAACCTATAAACAGTCCAACAACCTAACCAGAGGAAGATTGAAGATGCCCTGCCTGCTAGCCTCATACTTAGCACTTTAGGGCAGCGGTCTGCAGCGTTTTTGGTGCCAGGGACTGGCTATCTGAAGGACAGTTTTTCCACGGACCAGAGGGGAATAATGTTGGGGGGAGGGTGGTGACAGTTGTGGGAGATGGTTTCAGGATTATTCAAGCACATTGTATTTATTGTGTACTTCTTCTTCTTCTTACATCAGCCTCACCTCAGATCATTCGGCATTAGATCCTGAATGTTGGGGGACCCCTGCTTTGCTGTGCTGTGCCATGCTAAGTCACTTTAGTTGTGTCCAACTCTTTGCAACCCTAAGGACTGTAGCCCGCCAGGCTCCTCTGTCCATGGGATTCTCCAGGCAACAACACTGGAGTGGGTTGCCATGCCCTCCTCCAGGGGATCTTCCCAACCCAGGGATCTGACCATTGTCTCTTATGGCTCCTGCATTGGCAGGTGGATTCTTTACCACTAGCACCAACTGGGAGGGCTTTCCTGGTGGCTCAGACGGTAAAGAGTATGCCTGCAGTGCAGGAAACCCAGGTTCGATCCCTGGGTTGGGAAGATACCCTGGAGAAGGAAATGGCAACCCATTCCAGTATTCTTGCCTGGAAAAACCCTGTGGATGGAGGAACCTGGCAGGCTACAGTCCATAGGGTCACAAAGAGTTGGACACGACTGAGCGACTTCACTCAGGAAGGGGGAAGCCCCAACTCACTCACTCAGGAGTTGGGAAGCCCCAACTCCTGCTTTAGGGGATACAAAAAAAGTAAAGGAAATGGCCCTTGCCCTCAGGTAATATCCGAGGTTTATTTTAAACTGAACCTGATTTTGGACAGGGGAAGCAAAATGTAGTGGGGAAGAAGGGCTATAAACAATTGGCATTGCAAATTGGAATTAGTGATTTGAGGTTGATTTCAAGCGATTCTGTCCATTTGTAGACTTTCTTAGTCTTTAGTTTGAAAAGAGAGAACTACAAATATTTTGGGAAGTGGAAGAGAAATTTTATGTCCTTTTCAGGAAAGTGAAAGTCACTCAGTCATGTCCGACTTTTTGCATCCCTATGGTCTTCCATGGAATTTTCCAGGCCAGAATACTGGGTAGCCTATCCCTTCTCCAGGGGATCTTCCTGACCAAGGAATCAAACTGGGGTCTCCTGCATTGCAGGCAGATTCTTTACCAACTGAGCTATGAGGGAAATCCTTTTCAGGCCCAATCACTAATTGAAAACCTTGGGGACTGGAAATTTCATTCTTGATTCTAATCTTGATTGCAGGATATCAAAAGGACACCCTTTCCAGGTGTATGCGTTTTTTTAGCTTGGGGAATGAGAATGTTATTCAAAGATAAAGTGATTACAGAACAAACTAGACATGTAAGATGATATGCAGATGACTGATGATAACTAAGGCCTGGGTAGAATAGCTGTGCTATTCTAAAAGTGAAAGTATTAGTCACTCAGTTGTATTCGACTCTTTGCAGCCACATGGACTGAAGCCTCCTAGTCTCCTCTGTCCATGGCATTCTCCAGGAAAGAGTACGGGAATGGATAGCCATTCCCTTCTCCAGGGGATCTTCCCAATCCAGGGATTGAACTGAGTTCTTCTGCGCTGCAGGCAGATTTTTTACTGTCTGAGGTGCCAGGGAAAGTTCCATTCTTTATATCACTCTTTTGGCTCAAAGCTGGAAGACTGGGGGGTCCATGTGAGGTATTATTGATCTATTATTAGAATCTTCCTTTGATGCTATTTTGTGATATTTATTAAGTAAAGGCAGTCTTGGCCTATAGGATTGGGTGTGGGGTGTCTTGCTTGTCACTGGCAGAAGAATGGATAGAGGTCAAAGACTTCCCTGTCACTCTATACCATTATCCTGTTTCATTTTCTTCCCAGCCCTTATTACTGTATAAAATTCTCACATTTATTTATTTACTCACATGTTTGCTGACTCACTGTATGCTATACCCCAGCTAGAATAGTGGAGCAATATATGGCATGTAATAGGTTCTTAGTATTTTTTGAACATTCAAATGACTCAAGATAACATGTCTGCAGAGGCCTTTCTGCTATAGGTGTGGGTGCTGTGACGAACACCATGTTCTGTGTCTGCTGGGAGATTTGTTGGTGCTGCCAGATAGGGGTATTTATTGTATATTTGTTTATTGCCTCAACAACATCTCTGGTTCCTGGTCACCGACCTCTAGCAAACCTCCTCCCCTTCCCCTAGAAGTGATTATTCCCTTCTCATTTGCTCTCTGGACCCAGTTTTGTTGTTGCACTTATATCATAGTTGTCTGTCACCTCCCAAGGGGTTTTATTCTCCTTGATGAATATTGTGTCTTTTATATATTAGGATCTCCAGGCACACACAGAAACAAATAAAATGTGTATTCAGTGAACAAATGAATTAATGCCTATGAAATCCTGTGGTGGTGATGGGAGGAAGGGTGGTGATGGTGAAGGTGGTTATAAAATAAGATAATCAGTGTAAGCTTCCGAGCACCAGGCATCATAAGGGCTTCCTGCTCAGGGGAAGAAGTGCTTTGCTCGGTGGACAGGAAATCCCTTGAGAAAGAGATGGACTGTGAGTAGGAACTTAAGTGGGTTGGTGGAAGTGGGCAGAATCGGGGAATCTGAAGACTGGGTGTGTGGAGGGAAGAAAGGAGTAATATAGGGTTGTGATTACAATTATATTTACCTGACCTGACTGCAGTAGAGGTTCCAGGTGGGGCAATGTCTAGAGCTGAGGAAGGGGAGTCAGGCTCAGATCCAGGGAACTTGGTGCTGGGCTCAGAACTCAGCTCTACCTATAGACAGTAGGAATCACTAAAATAGAACATCCAGGGATATTCCTTGCTGTCTGTGTAGGTAAGAAAGTCCTCCTGTTCAAGCAGATTTGTGTGTGTGTGTCTGTGTGTAGGTGTGTGTTTTACATTGCAGTCATCACAAGGCTTTTGTGGGAAGATACTTCTTTAGTATCTAAACATTCAGCCCTGGCCGTGTTCTCCATCCTTGTGGCACTCATAGAGTGATGGGTCCGGTGGCTTTCATTATGCCCACCTGTTCCCTCAGGAAGGCAGGGTGTGTGGAATGAACAGGGAGCCCTGCTTGCCCTTGGTCACACACTGACCTGTCCTGGTCGGAACAGCTTGCCCTGTCGCCTTGGTGTGCAGTAGTCCTGGGATTTTCCTTCGTTATAATCTTGAGGGTTTTCTACCCCCTTTCCCGCACTGACTCTCCTTAGGCCATATCCTGTGTGTACCTGTTTCCTGTCTGATTGCCTGCTTTTAGTGGAGTCCATCCTGCAGTGTGCTTGCAGCAGTTTTTTGGAATTATAATCATATTTTGCTTTGGAAGACACTCTGAGAATGAATAGTTATTTAAAACATACACATTGGCAGTACAATTCTATTGTTACTTTAAAAACTGTTCATACATAGTCATAGACAAAAGACTTGCAAGTTGCATATCAAATGTAAATACTAATTCTTTTTCATTGGGGAGATTGTGGATGATCTTAAAGCATTTTTTGTTTTTGTTTTTTGGCTTTCTGTCTAAATTTTCTGCAGTAAATATTGATTTACAAGAAAAATGCTCAAATTATTTTTAAATATACAAATCAATAGTGACTTATAAGAATTATGTATACTGTTTTTCTCAAGAAGCTTCTTTGCTGAAGTTAGATATTTCATGTACTTAAAATTGGAATATAAAGTTATAGGCAAATTTTTAAAAATGTACTATAACTTGCTATAAATGGAAATAGCCATTGGACTATTTGGACTTACCAAATAGTCCCTTCAGTGTTGTCACTTTGAAACGGCCGATACCCCAAGGATGTGATTTCCCAAAATGTTTTTCTTTGGGGGAGGGTTTTTTGTTGTTGAGAATTTTATTTATTAATATTATTTCTTTGAGTAGCTGATAAATGTTGGTGGTACAAAATTTAAAAGGATAACCAGCAACAGATTCTGAGTGTTTTCTGATTATTTCTTTTATAACCACTTGGTTCATGGCTGCAATATCTTACTTCTCTGGGGCTATTGATACTTTTGTTTTTTACAGACTGTTTTCCTCCCTGCCTCACATCCATTTCCTCAGATCCTTCTCCCCCTGCCCTCACCCCCACACCCCCATCTGTTTTGGACTCTGTCAGGTGTAAAAGAGCCTTTTGCTATGTCTTGGTAGTCCAGTTGTTTGCTGACTCTAAACAATGGAAAACCAGAATTCTAACTTGAAGCTCTGATCATGTGGGAAGGAGGCTCTTGCAATCTTGGAGCCTGTGTAAGGGGTCTGGCATTTGTTGGCAAACAGTTTTCCCCCAGCTCTTGTTATTTTAGCCTTGCTGCCTTCACTCCCAGGCCAATGGTTCCTGGGGCGGCCAGGGCCTGAGTCTCTCTCTAGAGAGACTCAATAAATCCTCTGATTTACTGGTGTAACTTGGGTTGTTTGTCTGCTGTTGGGTGAGAATTCAGTTTTCTTGGATCTGCTCAGTTACTACTTTTTCATCTGCTTTTCAGTTAGCACAATTATATTGCTATTGTCCCTTTGTTGTGTTGTCCATCCTAGTGGGTGTATCGTTTGGGGTTTTTTCATGGGAGAAGGGTGTCTTTTAAATTCACAGGAGGAAGCAAAATTCAGTGTACTTGTTGAACTTGCCATCTTATTCCAGAACTCCTTGAAACATTTTCTGAATTTCCTTGCCCCTTTCTGGTGGAACCGCGCTCCTTTACAAGCCCCATGGAATGTAGTTCTCAGTCTTAAAGCCTTGCCCATCTTGATCATTGACACATTCACAGTCATAGTTCTCAGTGACATTTGACTATTTCTAGAAATTGGATACATCTTCCTAAGTGAATATTTACCATGTTCAAGATTTTGCAAAAAGAAGCACTGTTGGTTGTTTCTGATGCACTGGCTGAGAAGTAATGGGTCCTGTGGGACAGCAGGCGAGGAGCGTGCAGGGAGAGGATTGTGAGAGTCCAGAGTCAGCCTTTGTTACAGCACTTTGGTTTCAGGGTGTGGCCCTCCCTAGAAGAAGGGGGTCTCGTCCCCTCTGTGACTTGCACTCAGTGGGGGAGAGCGATGAGGTGCACTCCTGTGTGTAGACTGACGGTGCCCCTTCCTCCAGTCTGATCTGTTTCCAGAGTAGATCCCAGTAGATCCCACCTCTGTTCCCAGGGTGCCCTCAGGTGATTGTGAACACAGCCGTGGAAGACTAAGGAGGAACTTGGTGCTTACCTGGTGTCATTTTCCCTTCCAGGCTCCTGTGACGTTTGACGACATCACGGTGTACTTGCTTCAGGAGGAGTGGGTGCTGCTGAGTCAGCAGCAGAAGGACATCTGTGGTTCTGACAAGCTGGTGGCACCCCTGGGTATGGCTCCTGTTCACTTCCCCACAGCATTCCCAACCATGTCTGACTGTGACATGCTTGCGAATTGTCTGGAATCTGACCATTTATCCCCCAGCATCTTGATGCTGTTTATCCACTCAGTCCTCTATCTGTCTTAACTGCCTGTGGATTCACACATCATGCTTTCTCTTTTCCACTTAAACTGGCCAAGAGAAGTGGGGAAATTTGGTGTGCCAGGGCTAGACCTGGATGCCTCGGCATATCCCAGGGCACCGGGGGCAGGGGGAGCCCCACCTGTGGACTGTGCTGCTGGAAGGTGGGTTTTGTTTCAGTGCCCAGAGGACACTGGAGGTGGTGGGCAGTGGTGGAAGAAGCCTCAGATCTGCAGCGTGGAAATCTGGTCTCAGTGCCGGCTCTGCCACAAGGCCTGGCCAAGCCCATTAGCCTTTTTGAGACTTGGTGTCTTTCTTCACAAGCTTTCCTTTTTCACAGGCTTGTTGTAGTGGTTTAATGAAATGAAACAACTTAAAAATTTGTGCCCAAGTAGATAGTTTTCATCTTTTTTATTTTCTGAATGTCCTTTCTCTCCTCTGTGGATAGACTTCCAGTACCATGGACAGAGGTGATTGTAGTTCATTGTGTCTATGTGCATATATATTCTTCTGATTTCAATTTGATGATCATCACCATGCATTTCCTTACTTCTTTTCATCTTGGCCCTTGTCTAAGGTTTATGGGGCCAACAGTCTCAGCTCTCTTTGGATGGAGGGGTTGCGTTCTTTGTGTCTACTAAAAAGTTTAAAAACTGATGATTCTTTTAAACGAGAAGTTGCAAAGTAGCACTGGGCCAGATTTGGCTTACACCTTTTTTCTCTTTTTTTTTTTGGTTTGACTTCTTTAAAATGCTTAAATAAGGGGCTTTCCTGGGGGCTCAGTGGTAAAGAAATTGCCTGCCAATGCAGGGGGCACAGATTTGATCACTGATCCAGGAAGATCCCACATACCTCAGAGCAACTAAGCCCATGCACCACAAGTATTCAGTCTGCGCTCTAGAGCCAAGAAACAGCAACTACCAAAGCCCACCCACCCGAGAGCCTGTGCTCCGCAAGAGAGGCCCCTGCTACGAGAAGCCTACACACCATTAACTCAACAGTAGCCCCTGCTTTCTGCAACTAAAAAGGAAGCCCATGCAGCAAAGAAAACCTAGCACAGCCAAAAATAAATCAGTAAAATTATATATTAAAAAAAGTACTTAAATTAGTTGTCAGTATATAGCCATGGAGGGGAACACATAGAAATAAGATTTCTGGCTTCTCTTGAAAACTGGGATGGTCTGGTCGTGCTGACCCTGCATTTATTTATTTATTTTTTTTTACATGAAGCACCAAAGGCATAGATCCAGCAGCTGACTGATCCGCTGGGGGCTGGGCATCGCGGCCGCCCTTCGGAGCTTCTTCCGCGGTCCCGAGGCCGCTGACCCTGCATTTAATTGATGGCCTCTCCTGAATTTGAGCAGCTGCCGCTACCTGGGCTCAGATCCACAGCCTCCCCTGCTTCCCCCTCCTTCCCCCACCCCCGCACTTGGTTTCCTCAGATTATTGTCTGGTCCCCCCAGCATTTGAGTTTGAGCTTCTGTTCTGAACCAATAGTTTTCATAACCTTTTTAACCTGTGTGACCTGGATTCAACCTCATAGTGCTTTTCTCTGTTCCTGACTCAGGATCAACTATTGCCAGCCCGGAGCTGTTCTATAAATTTGAGCAAGGGCCAGAACCGTGGCTCGCCAGTGTCCAAGGTCAGAGGAGTCACTTGAGCCCCAACCCAGGTGAGCCTAGACCTGCCCCAGGAGGAGGGGTGCTTTGCTGGAGGGAGGGAGCAGGAAGCTGGGCCCCAGGCCTCTGGCCTCGTCCTCTGCTTCTCCCTGTGCACCAGTTATACACGAACGCTGCTACCGTCCCCTCCTACCGGAGAAAAGGGAGGTGGAGCTACTTCCTCCAGGAATGGCATCAGGGAAGATTGCTCTCCCTTGTAGCCTGTCTCAGATGGACCACACAGAGCCCTAGACTTCACAGACACTGACTTGTTTTGGTTTGTGTTTGGCTCTTAACTTTGGACCTATTGAGTCTATTAGTAGATTTGTGCTTCTGGGATTGGTAATGGACCATTTCGTGGTCCAGTGGCCTGGAGCAAATACTGTCAAGTCCTTGCCTACTGGGCATCTGAACTTGTTGGTGCATAAGAGCAGTTAGAGGTGTCTAAGCTGCATTTCAACTAAGGCGTGAATAAAGAAACTTCTGGTTTAGCTTAAAGAAGAAAAATCTTAGTGAGGTCCTGGGAGTTTTCGCCTCTCAGAAGGGATGTGGTGTGAGAGAGGGCTGAAGTAGCCCTCCCAGGGGGGAGGTGCTCCAAGATGGATGCAGCTCAAGGAGAACTCTCTGGGGGCCAAAATTGTCTGCCCAGTAGCGGGGTGGGGGGTGTTCTCTCACTCTGAAGATACATGAGCCAAGTGCAGATGCCTGTCTGGCAAGGGCACCAAAGAGGGGGATTCCTGCTAAGTGTGGAGTGGTGGTGTTTGCTTCAATTACCTCTTTAACCCTACATTCTCTGAGTTCAGTGTTCAGTCTCTAGTAAATAAGTCTGCTCTCCTGAAGGCTGTGCCACTGTCTTAGGCTGCACAGGTCAAATTGTGGAGCTCTCTTTTTGAGCAGGTGTATCTGTCCTTTATATTAGGGAAAAGAACTTTTTCTTAAAGTCCATTTGTTTCTTTGGGGTTAGGCAAAGTGAGCCTGGGGGGCTGGGAGCTGGAGAGAAGAGAACAGGGACATAGTGGGTCACTTTGTGGCTATGGTTCCAGCTTTCATAGAACGTGGATCTGAGCACCTCTGAGTTGCAGTGACTCAACCTGTAGGATTTCAGAGAAAATTCCACCTGTCTCTTTTCTCTATAGGAAAAACCAAGATGGGCTTCGTGGAGGAAATGGACATGCAGAGCTCATCCAGAGAAGCTGGACTCTACCTGCCTCCTCAGAAGGAAGCCTGTCTGTCCCACTTCAGCTCAGAGAGAGGCAGCCTCCAGGGAGACTGTGCAGGAAGAAGCAGCAAACCCTCCAAACCCCGATCCATCCAGAAGTCGTGGTTTGCGCAGTTCCCGTGGTTGGTCATGAATGAAGAGCAGACGGCTCTCTTTTGCTGTGCTTGCCGGGAATACCCATCTGTCAGGGACAAGCGGTCAAGATTAATAGAAGGTTATACCGGACCATTCAAGGTGGAGACTCTCAAATACCACGCCAAGAGCAAGGCCCACGTGTTCTGTGTCAAGGCCTTGGCGGCACGGGACCCCCTCTGGGCAGCCCGTTTCCAGAGCACCCAGGAGGTGTCTGGTGATGTACTGGCCAGCCAGGGGCCCTTCTTCCCTGCAGATTATCCCATATTTTACCCCCCAGGGCCTCTGGGGGCCTGTGATAACGTAGCCCAGCTCCTGCCCAGCTCGAGAGCTGCTCTGGGGGACCCTGGAGGGAATGGAGCAATTCCTGCATTGTACCTGGATCGCATCCCTGATTTCAGGCAAACAGAAATCGTTGATGACATCCGCAGTTCCTCAGATGATAACATTTTATGTAATGATTCTGCTGAACCCTGTGGCCAGGTAATATGTTTATAATGATGGCTCAAGGGGGAGGATTCCGTGCTGACAACAATGTATATTGCATGATGATGGTGGAACAATTCCATTAGCCACAGCTGCTGCTAACATTATCACGTTACCATAAGCTGCCATGCTTCAGCTGTGCCAGGTCTTATTTTAAGTGCTTTACATGTATCAGCTCCTTTACTGACCACAACAGCCCTACTACTATTATCTCCTTTTGGCAGATAACAAAACATATTAGTGGGGCCAAATACTCTAACTTCTGACATTAAGAGAACAGCTACATTCAGAAAAGCCATCTTTATCCAGAATCTAAAATGACCACAGAACTCCAGAAATAACCCACAACCATAAAAACAGCTGCAGAGCTCTTAAATAATCAATGTAAAAGATATGTTTCAGCTTTAACTTTGGACTCATGTTTCTTCAGACTTTGTGTAATGTGTTTTTAATGCTGCACAGAAGGGGGTGGAGCAAGCGTAGTTAAACTCACCTTGTTGGGCAAGAGCTAAGATGTAGCCAGAGAACAAGGGCTCGTGGTGCTGCCCTCCTGCTGAGCCCCTGGCCGCCAGCCCAGGGCTCTCCTCCCAGCCCTGCTGCACTGATGAGACCTCCAGACTCCACTTCTCACCTCAGGCCTGTTTATCAAATGCAACAGGTTTAGTTTCTGATTCTTTGGAAAATTGCCCTGCAAGGAAGCTGTGTTAATTGAGGTCTCTGAGTAGCCAGATCCATCCCCCTTTCTCAACTCCGCCCCCCACCATATAAGCGGGGTTTTACTACAAGTCATTTTGAGCAGCCCCTTTTAGTATTCTGTTGAGAAGAGCTCAGACGTTCCTTATTCCTAACATTGTAGGTAAAGTTAGTAAGTTCGGATTTTTATGGAATCCAGAAAAGGGACAAAGCTCATTTCCCTTCATGTTGCCTCAGTGTTTAGGATTAGAAGATGATAAACAGGTCTAACCTTTTATAGCCTAAATTCCTTTAGCAGTAAAGTGTGTGTTAACCTAGTCACTGAACAGGATCATCTTTACTTGTTGTTTTACTGCTCTTTCCATCCTGATGGGGAAACTCAGCAGTGGCTCAGAGACAGCGGCCACCTTTGCAATGGTAGATGAGCAGAAGGTGCTCTCGAGGACGGGTGCAGCCACGAGGCTCTGCGAGACCCTCTTCCTCAGTGCCCTGTCCTTTCCTTCCCAGAGAGAAGAGGAAGGGTCTTCCCTTTCTTCTAGGATCACGGTGAGGTTTGTGTAGTTGTTACCTACCGACTCTGGGCCACACGTTTGCTCTTTTGACTTTGGTGGACAGCTGAATTCTTCAGAGAGCGTCTGGGCCTCTTGGCAGGCTTCCCAGGAGAAACAGGCCATGAGCAGGATCCCTGGAGCATCATGCTGGGTGTCTGATGTGAGAGGAGTACTGAGTACCTGCTACTCTTTGTTGCAGGATCCTTCTGAGGAGGGGCTGTTGGAGGAGCTCCCGGTGGTGTTTGAGGATGTGGCGGTGTATTTCACCCGGGAGGAGTGGGGCGCGCTAGACAAGTGGCAGAAGGAACTGTACAGAGACGTGATGCAGATGAACTATGAGCTGTTGGCGTCCCTGGGTAAAGATCCGAGAAGCCTCTCTATCTGTGCCATCACTGGATATGGGGACCCGCGAGGGTGGCTCCACTTGTCCTTGTCGTCCCCTTTCTGCCCTCTCCCTGCATGTAGGCAGAGAGCGATTAGATCTTTGCATCTCAGAACTCTCCCTGCCTCGGGGTGCTGTGCTCTTTCTCCTCTTCATCCACCCGTCGTCATCCATCTTCCACCAAACACCTGCTGAGCGCCTACAGTGTGCTGGCTGAACGGGCACGAGTCAGGGCTCTGCTTCCAAGAGACAAGCAAGTGTGGGAGAGACAGGCACTTTAAGAAGAAACTGGAAAATAACACAAGCTTTGTAAAAGAGGTTCAGGAAGCACCCTAGGGCCGCTGGAGACAGTGACTTAATGTGGCCAGGCATCCGAGGGAGGGGTAAGGACAGGCTTTACAGAGAATGAAGTGCTTTAATTGCGCTGAAAACCAGGCGCAGAAGGAGGACAGGCTTCCAGACATGACAGAGCTGGGGACGGCGGGAGCGGAGGCAGGGAGGCGAGAAAGGGTGTCCGGCTGGACTCCTGGATTCCTACCTCTGCTTTGGCCAGTGCTGCTTCATCCCGGGGCCAGCGGGGTGGGCAGGGCCGGCCCGGGTGTCCCTGGGCTATAGGCCCCAGAGCATGATCCGCACGCGCTGCTGCCACCTTCCCGGAACAGCCTCCTCTCTTGCATTTGCTCCTTGTTCTTCTCTTTGCCTCCTTTATCCATCAGGCAGCCCAGATTTTCACGTGGCACGAAAAAGACAACTCTTCATCTTAAACGTTATTATTACTAGCCTATATTGTAACAAAAGCCTTGCAGAACAGGCTGCTGTACCTAACTTAGGAATTCCACCAGCGACCTGGGTCATGACTTCTACAGAATAAGGAATCCGAGTATTTGTGGCTTACCTGGTGTCATGTTGCCGGCTCACAGCGCCCTTTCCTGGGCACCTGAGTATTTTCTGTACATCCTTGACCAATATACAACTTCTTATCATTGTTCACAGTTTTAAATGGCTCCTCAAATGTTGAGAAAGGATGTGAAAAATTGTTTCTTTCATGAGGACAGAGGTATTGTACTCGTGTCCTGGGCCAAGGCCTTTGAAGCACACCTTCAAAGAACATTACTACCATCCACAGTGCCTGAGAGAGCCATTGAGCGAGGGGGAGACTGGTTTGTAAGAAACCAATCTCACAGGAAGTTGGCTTTTCCTGTGAAGGAATGAGCAGCAGTGGTGCCCTCTGCCCTCTGGGCCCCTGCGGAAAGTCATGGGGAAGACGGGTGACCGGTGGTACAGCAGTGTGTTTCCCATGGCGTGGGCCTGACTTGGGTTGTTGAGCTGGACCATGTCATCTAAGCATGTTTTATCCTTTTCTTTTTAACTTCTATATGTTCGGAAGTGGGGAAATCTTCAGTAAGTAGGCCTCTCCTCCGGGAGAACTGAGGTGCAGAAAGGGGCTACTGCCCTGGGGTGAGGCTGGGGTTGGCTTGGGTCCTGGGTCTCTGTGGTCCGGTGGGCCTCAGACTGCATCGCAGCACATTTGCGCTGTCGATTTCCTTGTGCTCTTTTCATTCGAGGAAACCCAGCTAGTTCTGTAGTTTTTCTTGTTAGGACTTACAACTAGTAGATTTGTTCTTTTAGATTTTATTATTATGGTACCTGTTTTTTAAAAAGACAGTCTCAATTTGATGCAGTCAGATTTAATGTTAATCTGTCAGTTGTGCAGCAGTTAAACTGTTGTCGACTAAAGCTTTTCAGCTGGTATTTTCCAGGTCAGGTTCAGCCTCCATGGCCCCACCAGTTGTCTTATCAATAGGACTGAACTTGTAGAGGACAGTCACTTGATTATGGAGAAAAGAAGAGGTTTGTGCTTTGATTTTAGTGCTTTCCTCTGCCAACCTTTACTTTTGTGGACTTGCTCATTTAGAACTGTTTATCACTATGTAGAGTTCCAGCTGTTCTTTTATTTCAGTATTTTAAATTCTGGTTTCAAACTTTGGCCATATTTGGTGATATCTCTTGCTCCCCTCACCCCCCAAAAAAGAAAATTCAGTTACATTTCACTGTTAAGAAATTAATAGTTGTCATTACAGAAACAGACAAGCCAATACAGGCACTATGTGGTAACCCTTGTTTTTACTAGTAAAGGTGTCATCGTATGCGGAGTAGCAGGTCACTCACTTCAGGTGTGCAGTGCCTTTTCTACAGGTGAGCTCGTCAGCGACAGCTGGACCTCACAGCTGGGAGAAGAAGTCAGGTCACCAAGTGGAAAGAAAACTGAGTGGGAGAGCCCTCAGTGACATGAGTGGGAGTTAGAGTGGCTTATGTGTTGTTTGGGAGGCTAGCTGCTGCATGGTGAGCCGTATCTGGCCTCCCGGTGGGGCCCTGCTGAGCTAGAGAGAAAGAAGCAGTGCCAGGAGCCAGAGGGGCTGTCTCTAAACCGGTGCGGGAGCCAGCCTGCCAACCCTGGGGTCAGAGTAGCCTGAAAGGGTCAGAATCTGTCTTTGCAAGCCAGGCCATTTTTCTGGACTTCGTGTGTGTGTGTGTGTGTGTGTGTATCAACATGCACATGCGTGCACGTGATATATTTATATCTCTTCAGTCACTTTTCCATTATTAAGACATGGAGAATCTGTTTGCAAATTCCCTCTGTTTCACTTGTTCTGAAGAGATCAAAAAGAAAAGGTTTTTTAGCACCATTTCAGCCATAGTTTCAAAGAGCCGTGCCTGGGGTTCAGCACTTCTGGGGCCACTGCTGCAGGCAGTCAGAGGTGACCGATCCTCAAGGGAGCGTAACTGAGGCAAACATTTTCAGGGATATTCAGTCTCATGTACGATTTCAGTTAGTCTTTAAAAATATTGCTTCATAATTATGTTTTTTAAAGACCTTTATTTATCTATTTGATTTTTTGGCTGTGCTGGGTCTTTGTTGTGGTGGGCGGGCTTCGCACTGTGGTGGCTTCTCATTGTGGAGCACAGCCTCTAGGCGCGCAGGCTCAGTAGTCGTGGCTCACCAACTTAGTTGCTCTTCAGCATGTGGAATCTTCCTGGACCAGGGATCGAACCCGGGTCCCCTGTATTACAAGGCGGATCCTTAACCACTGGACCACCAAGGAAGCCCAATAATTATATATTTTTTTAATTGAAATAATTCTCATATAACAAAAAAATGACAGTTCCTGTCCCACCAATCTCTATCACTGAGTCCTCCTCACCAAAAATTTTTAGCTGTTTTTTCCAGTAACTGGTTTCATTATGCCTAAGAAACACACATATATAGACATTGTTTTTAAAAGCACAAACTTCAGCAGGATGCATTTCTAAAACAGCTTCAATTCTTTTCCATCACCACTTGCTTGGGTCACCTCTTTGGGGATTTTCTTTTTTACCCTTTGCATTGTTAAAAGAAAATTAAGAGAGCTTTCCTGATAGGAATATTTTATTGAGGAAGAAACAAACTGTTCATGAACTGGGAGACTTCACACCCAAAGTGGTTAAAAGTTTGGCTCTCAGCAGGTAATGCTCGGTTTATAAAATGTGAATTAAGGAGTATTTTTTTTATTGTGATTATATTCTCTCTAGGGTAGTAGCACTGTTAACTTTTTCTTGTGTGTAGCTAATTGTCTCAGAAGCTGTATAGTCACTCTGACATGAAAGAAACTTAAATCTTGTTTAAAACCAGAGTCAGCATTTTGAGGAAATTAGGACAGTTTAAGATTTGGTTATGTGGTTATGAGTGTTTGGTCCAGGGGTTTATTCAAAAGGTGGCCCCTGGGACTTCCCTGGTGGTCTAGGGGTTAAGACTCTGCCCTACCACTGCAGGGGACATAGGTTCAATCCCTGGTCAGGGAACTAAGATCCCGCATGCTGAGGCCAAAAATAAAAGCAAATTGTGGCCTCCATTTTGGCTTTCTTATAGGGTGAAACCTTGAGTGGGGCCCATGACTTGTCACACTCAGGTAACAGATAGGCCTCCAATCACTTTTTAGTCACATTTGTGTTTTCTAATTTTAATTAATAAAATGACCAATACTGTACTCTTCAAAACTGTCCTGATTAGGAGGAGAACTCTGGGAAGAGCACCAAGAATCTGTTTCCTTACCTGGACAACAGTTGCACTGGTAGAATCTGTCTGGTGTAGCTATTTTGGAACTCTGAAATCTGTCAGAGGCTTTCAGCTTACAGGGGAAGAGTTGGAAAGTAAATTGTGGTTAAGTTTTGTCAATTTCAGCTCTTAGCACAGTAGCAGCTGCCCATCTCTCTCTCCTACCACAGTGCAAGCGGCTGTACTGTATGACTAGAGCAGGTTGAACAGAGTTGGCAGGAATTGGGGTGGGCCAAAAGGGCACTGTCCTCTAAATATCAGTCAGGGGTCAGTGCTCTGATCACTGACTGCTGCTTCTCATCACAGAGGTGCAGACCAAGAAGTAAGCAGCCAGTGTTGTATACCTCCCCTATTGCTGCAGATTCTTCCCCCTCCTCTTTTTCTCTTTTTCCTTTTTTGGAAACCAGACATTAGAGACTAGGACATTCAAAACCATATAGGAGGAAAACTAAGACAGTGAATTTGCATGACTAGGGAAGGACTCGAAAAGACCTGAGAGGACTTTAAGTTTACACCTCAGGCTGATATTTGGCACAGAGATAGCCTATAATGATTAAAAAATTAAAAAAAAATAATAATGGTAACCCAAATCAATAAAAACAGCAAACCTTGGGGACAGGGGAGAATCTTGATTTCCAGAATTACCACATTATTAAGATTCAAATGTCCAGTGTTCAACAAAAAAATCACAAGGCACACAAAGAAATAGGACAGTATGACCCATTCAGAGGCAAAAATTAAACAAAAACTGTCCCTGAAAAAGACCTGATGGCAGGTATACTAAATAAATACTTTAAAACAACTGTCTTAAACATGCTCAGAGAACTTTAGGGAGATGTGGAGAAAGTCAAGACAGAAATGTATGAATAAAATGGAAATATCAATAGAGAGAAAACCAAAGAAGTATCCAAAAAGAAGATTGAGAGCTGAAAACTACAACTGAAATGAAAAATTAACTAGAGGAATACAAAAACAGATTTGAGCAGGGAAAATAAAGAATCGGCAAGCTTGAGGATAGGACAATGGAAATTATGGAGCGCCTGAAACAAAAAAGTCAAAGAAAAATGAACAGAGCCCAAGGGACATGTAGGAAACCATCAAGTGGACCAACATGCACATTGTTGGAGTCCCAGAAGGAAAAGAGAGAGAGAAAAGGAAAGAAAGAATGACTAAAATCTCCTCAGATTTGATCAGAGACATGGTGGCTCACACTGGAAAGAATCTGCCCACAGGGTGGGAGACCTGGGTTCGATCCTTGGGTCAGGAAGATCCCCTAAAGAAGGGAAAGGCAACCTACTCCAGTATCCTTGCCTGGAGAATCCCATGGACAGAGGGGCCTAGTGGGCTACTGTCTGTGGGGTTGCAAAGAGTTGTACAGGACTGAGCGACCTACACTTTCACTTTCACTTCATGAATACAAATATCCAAGAAGCTCAGTAGACTTCAGGTAAGATGAACTCATACCCACACTGAGACACACTGTAGTCCAACTTTCAAAAACAAAGAGAACCTTGAAAGCAGCAAGAGAGAAGTGAATCATCTCATACAAGGGACCTCAATAAGATTATAAACAGATTTAACTTCCAGAGGCCAGAAGGCAGTGGGCAGGTATATTCAAAGTGCTAAATGAAAAAAAAAAGTCAACCGAGTCCCATATCTGGCAAAACTGTCCTTCAAAGGTCAGGGTGGAATTAAGAGATGTCAAGCTAAACAAAAATTGAGGGCGCTCCTTACCACTAGTTGTTCCTTGCAAGTAACACTCAAGGGAGGTGTGCAAGGTGAAAGGAAAGGACACTAGACAGTAACTTGAAAGCTTATGGAGAAATGAAGATCTCAATCAAGGTAAATACATGGGCAGTTATAAAAGCTGGTGTTATCATAACAGTGGTTGGTAACTGTACCTTTTGTTTCCTGATGATTTGAGAGACTGGTACATTTAAAGGAAAAAAAAAACAATTATTAATCTATAAGCTAGTATTTTCTAACTTTTGCAATTCCATATCTTATTTTCTACATAATTTAATACATTTAAAAGAATTACTAGTTTATATTTTGGGACACATGTATATAAAGATGTAATTTTGTGACATCAATGATGGAAAGAGATGGGGAAAGTTGTAAAGGAGCAGTTTTTGTATACTATTGAAGTTAAGCTAAATTGAAATTAAGAGTGTTGGTACTTTAGGATGTTAAATGTAATTGCCATGTTTGTTGTTGTATAGTCACTAAGTCATGTCTGACTCTGTGATCCCATGGACTGTGGCCTGCTAGGCTCCTCTGCCTGTGGGATTTTCCCGGCAGGAATACTGGAATAGGTTACCATCTTCTTCTCCAGGGGATCGTCCCTACCCAGGGATTGAATCCCTTTCTTTTGCGTTGGCAGGCTGATTCTTTACCACTGAGCCACCTGGGAATTCCTAAATGTAATTCCCATGTAACCAGAAAGAAAATAGCTATAGAATATACACAAAAGGGAATTAGAAAGGAATTTAAACGTTTTCACTACAAAAATAAACTAAACACAAAAGAAGACGGTGATGATGGAAATGAAGGGCAAAAGCCTAAGGCATATGGAAAACAAATAGCAAAATGACAGTCATAAGTCCCTTCTTATCAGTAATTACTTTAATTGTAAATGGGTTAAACACTCCAATCAAAAAACATTGTCAGAACAGATAAAAACACATGATCCAACTTTTTGCTGTCCATAGGAAACTAATTTTGTACCCAAAGACACAAATAGATTAAAAGTGAAAGCATGGAAAACAATATTCCATGCAAATAATCAAAAGAGAGCAAGAGTTGGCTATACAAGTATCAGAAAAAATAGACTTTAAATCAAAAAAATGTATAAGAGACACAGATATTATATATTTATAAAAGTTTCAATATAGAAAGAAGATATAAAATTATATATATAAACCTAATGACAGACTCTCAAAATTTGTGAAGCAAAAATTGCTAGAGTTGAAGGAAGTAAACAGTTCTATGATAATAGTTACAGACTTCAGTATCCCAGTCACAATAATGAGTAGAAAAACCAAAAAGAAGATAAAGAAATAGAGTACTTAGACAATAACCAACTAGATCTAATAGATATCTACTAGATACAGCACTCTACCAAAAAGTAGCAGTATTCACATTCTTCGCGTATGCACGTGAGGCATTAGATTATGTTTGGTGACAAATTAAGCCTCAATAGATTAAAAAAAATAGATATTAAACAGTATCTTCTCCAAATATAATGGGATGAGGTTAGAAATCAATAACAAAGAAAACTGGAAAATTCACAAAATTGTGGAAATTAAGCAACTTTAAACAACCAATGGATTAAGGAAGAAAATCACAAGAGAAATTAGAAGATACTTAAAGATGAGTGAAAACAAAAACAACATATCATTTTGATGTGGGACAGAATAAGTGGTGCTAAGGGGGATATTTATAGCTATAAATGCTTCCATTAAAAACAAGAGAGATCTTAAATCAACAACCTAACTTTACAACTTAAGGAACTAGGAAAAGAAGAATAAACTAGACCCAAAGCTGACAGAGGGAAGCAAATGATAAGGGTTAGAGCAGAGATAAATAGACAATAGAAAAACAATAGAGAAAAATCAGTGGAACCAAACGTTGAAAAGATCAACAAAATTGACAAACCTTTACCTACATAGACTAAGAGGCACAAGCAACAGAGAAAAAAATAGACAAGTTGGGCTTTACGAAAACTGTAAAATTTTGTGCATCAAAGGACATATAACCCAGGGATTGTCTAGTGGTCCAGTGGTTAAGACTTTGTGCTCTCACTTTAGAGGGCCTGGGTTCAATCCCTGGTTGGGGAACTAAGATCCCACAAGCCATGTGGCATGGCCAGAAAAAGAAAAAAAAAATACAACACATAAACCTAATACAAAGTCAGCACACACAATGGGAGAAAATATTAGCAAACCATATATCAGATAAGGGGTTAATACCAGACTATACAGAGACCTCCTAAAACTCAACAGCAATAAACCTGATTAAAAATGGATACAGGACTTGAATAGGCATTTCTTCAAAGAAGATGTACAAATGGCCAGTAAACACATGAAAAGATAATATCACTCATCATTAGGGAAACATAGATCAATGCTACAATGAGATACCACCTCACACCCATTAGGATGGCTACTATCAAAAAAAATGGAAAACAAGTACTGATGAAGTTGTGAAGAAATTAGAATCTTTATGCCTTGTTGGTGGGAATATACAATGGTACTGTCACTCTGGGAAAGAATATGGCAGTTCCTCAAAGAGCTAAAGAGAGAATTATCATGTGTGTATGTGTCAGTTGCTCAGTTGTGTCTGACTCTGTGACCCCATGGATTGTAGCCCACCAGGCTCCTCTGTCCAAGGGATTCGCCAGGCAAGAGTACTGGAGTGGGTTGCCATTTCCTTCTCCAAGAATTATCCTACGACTCAGCAATTCTACTTCTGGGTATATATCCAAAATAATTGAAAGCAAGGTTTAAACAGAATAGCAGCAATATTTTCAGAATATTCTGAAAACAGAATAGCAGCATTATTCACAATAGCTAAAGTGTGGAAGGAACCCAAATGTCCCTGGATGGATGAATGGATGAGCAAATGTAACCTATACATACAATGGAATATTATTCAGCCTTGAAATGGAAGGAAATTCTGACACATGTCAAAACATCGATGAACCTTGAGGACATTATGCTAGGTGAAATAAGCCAGCCACAAAATGATAAAAACTATGATTCTGTTTACAGTAAATAATCTGAAAAAGTACTTAGAATGGTCAAATTCAGAGAGACAGGGACTTAACTGGTGGTCCAGTGGTTAAGAATCTACTGTCCAATTTAAGTGATGCCGGTGTGATGCCTGGTCAGGGATCTTAAGATTCCACCTGCCTTGGTGCAGCTAGGCCCATGGGTCAGTTTATGTCTTCAATTTTTTCTAGGCCCGGGTTCCTGAGTAGTCCCACAACTCCAGGAAATGCAGGTCATACGTCATTCCCATTAGGCAGAGGAAAGAAGCCACCCCACTCTACCCTTCCCCATGGTAGTGTGGGGGACTCAACAGTACACCCAACAGCTCTTTCCAGAAACATCTCTAATATCCAACTCCCTGACATCTTCATGTCCAGTGTTCTGACTCCCTCTTGGTGGTGGAGCTTTGGGTTACAGCCCAGTGTTTCAGCCATTCTTTCCAAGTAGGGCTCCGGTGGTCTAGCTTTGGAATGGGGAAAGAGTTGGCTCCTATTTTGAGGGGGCCTTTAAAACAGGCAGACAGAACCACACTTTAATATCCTGTTGCATATATTTATTGCTATTCCTGATTTATTGATTTTAGATATTATCTATTGATTCCAACTGTGGAGGATGAAGATATGGCCCTCTTACATCACCCCAGACCCCCACTTCTCTTCCTTCCATCCTCTCAGAACAGGTATATCATACTTTTTTGGTTAATTCAATGTGAATTATTTGCCTAATTATGTATTATTTACTTTTAATCAAAGTGACATATGATGATGTTTCCTCTGCTGTAAGATTCCCCTCCCCCCCCCCCCCCCCCCCGCCGGAATTGAATTTTTTCTTATTTTTTATTTTTTTAGTTTTCTGTGCTATCACCACTTCTTCTCAAGTTCTCCCTGGAATTATACAACTCCTCAAAGAATTTCTTCCACATGATCGAACATCCTGTGACTTATCTCACTTTTTTTCTGGAGATGTCTATCACTGAGTCTTCCGTCCCTCTGCTCTGCCTAAGCTAGTTATTCTTTAGGCCTGCTGCATATCTGTGGCCTTGGACTTTCTTTTGTCTCTCTCCTATTTTCCAGATCTATTGTTTCTTTTAGGTTTACGTCTTCATTTTATTGGAGCACATCCTTCAGTAACTTTCTAAGAAAGGGTTCATGGGAGGAAATATTTTAGAATCTGTATGTCTAAAAATGCCCTTATTCTGCTCTCACAATTGATAACTTAGTTTGGGTATAGAGTTCCAGGTTGGAGATGATTATCTTCAGAATTTTGAAAGCACTGCTTTTAGGTTTTACAGGTCCTGTTGAGAAGTCTAATTATATTTTTATTCCTAAATCTTTGAACACTGCCTGTTTTTCCACTCTTAAAGGTTTTAAGATCTGTCCCAGTGTTTTGAAGTACTTAGTGCTTAATGATATAAATGTTTTTTCATCATCTTTTGTTCTAGGTATCTGGTGCTTCCCTTCCATGTGGAAACATACTTTCCAGTTTGAGGAAACATTTTTGTATTATTTCTTCCTTCCTATTTTTTCTTTCTCCCAAGTCCTATTAGTTAGATATTAGACTTTCTAAATCGAGTCCCTGGTTTTGTTTTACTTTTTACTTTTTTTCCTGTTTTCTGCTTCTGTGTTTTTTCTTCGACTTTCCTAGAGATTTCCTCCATTTTATTTTCTAACAATTCTATTTAATTTTTAAAAATTTCTTCTATCATATTTTTAATCTCAGAGTCTTCATTGCTCTTTTCATGGATAACTATTATGACTTTTCTTGGTGGGAATATTCTCCTTTTTAGGGGAGGGATTGAAATTTTGTTTTGCTTCTATCTCTAGTTCCTTTCATTCTTTTTCCTTCTTGTTTCATGTTCACAGTTTGTCTTGAATAAATATCTTTAGGTTCATTCATATTTAAGAATAAAGCCTTAAAAACTGACTGGAATCTCTGTGTGCATGGCTGGGACTCAAGGGGTAGGTTATGAAAGGTTGCTGCTAAGCCGTGAAAGATGCTGGATTCTTGGCCTCTGGAGGAGAGGATTTCAGTCCAGGGCCAGTGATGAGGCTTAATTGCTCAGAGCTTTTGTGTAATAAAGTTTTATTAAAGTATAAAAGAGATAGAGAAAGCTTCTGACATGGACATCAGAAGGGAGCAGAAAGAGTGCCCACCTGCTAGTCTTTTGCAAGCTGTTTTATGTCTGTTAGAAAGCTATTAATCAGATAAGAGAGACACTTCAAGGCTGAGGGAGTTTCACCAGGCCCCTCTTCCACAATATGCATTTTTGAGATAGGATGGCCCCCAGCCATAAAACAATTGATATGAAATCAGCCCAAGGTTTGAGAAAAGAAAAAAAGTTAGTCTTAGGTGGAACCATTTTGAAGAAAGGCAAATTCCAAAGCCAATACATAGTTTCATTAACATAGCTTAAGAAAAATATTTCCATAAGAAAAATGCATTGGTTAGCTCAAGGTTTGAGAAAAGTTAAGTTCAGGTGGGACCAGGTGTCGTCATGGCAACACAGAATTTTAAGAAAGACCGCCTTTTAATTTTGTATAGAGAAGGAAAAAAATCTGACCCTTGTAGTTTGTTTCCTCCTGCCGCTTACGGGAGAGATAAGAAATGTCTGACACTTGCAGCCTATTTCCTCCATTTGGAGACCCCTGGCCTTCCTGCCTGTTAACCTCTCAGTTACATTCACTGTAGGGTGACCATCTGTGAACCTGGATGTTTCACTGAAACACCTTCCAAAGGCTGGATCCGTAGGTATTTTGGTGAGGGGGGCTGGGGAGGGGCAGGTCTGTTTCTCTAAAGAAAACTTGTGGTCTCCTGCATGGCTGTATGCCAGGCTGGTGTTTCTGAGCCCTGGAATACAACTTCTGGTCTGTAGGCTGTCTTCATCTATTTGCATTGCAGTGGTTCTCCTTCATCTTTCACTCACCCCACCATCCCAGGGCCTAGAACCTTTCTGGTTAAGTTTTTCTGTGGACTAATCTCTCTTCTCCCCGAGGGAGGGTGGTGGTATTTTCCGGTTTCCTGGACTAGGTGAGAGGAGCTGGACTTGAACAGGTCTCTTCTTGGCCACCACCTTTTGCTGTGCCTGGTGCCTCCAGGTCCTGGCTCTTGTGGGGACTCTGAGGTCAGCCTCACTTTTTTCTCCTTGTTATCCCCTCTGCTGGTGTTTGGTGTTCAGCTCTGTCAGTTCTTCTCTTTTATCTCCTTTCCTTCTAAAGATGCATTAACATTTCTAGTGCAGTGTCTCTCTTGGGCTTATGCTTCTTTTTACTGCTATTTTTCATTTGCCCTCATTTAAGAGATGTTTTAAGAAGGATATGTGTTCAGTCTACCACAGATTAATAATCTATTATATTTTCATTAGTAATAATATGTGGGTACACACACACACACATGAACATATAAATATATCCCAGTGATCTGAAGATGAATAGTGAAAATAGTCTCCCTTTACCTTGTTTTTCAGTCCCTCAACAGAAATGCCCACAGTTACCAGTTGCTTGCATATGTCTTTCCAAAAAAGTTTATACACCCATTCACATTGATACATAAAAAGCATGTAAGTAGAGATGATGGATTTTATTTTAAATCAAGAGAGAAATTTTTTCACATACCCCTGAAGACTATTTATGTTTTCAGTAAAGGGCAGTACTTAACCCAAAGACATGAATCTCTTTGAGGCGGATTTCAGGGCCCACTGCTGGTGTAGACACAGCGTTAGGGGCCTTTCAAGTGCCCCGTGTAGTAGCCACCTGCACCAAGGCCAGCCATGGGTGTCTCTGAGAAGCACGTACAGGGGACAGTTGTTGGTGACCCTCTCCCACTTCTTGTGTGACTTTATCTTCCCTGTCTTCTTTACTTTTGGCCTCTGTATTTCTTCCTGTTTTCACCCTTTCCCCTCTAGATGTATGTAGCTGACTCATGGCTTCCATGTCTGGCCCATGGAGCTAAGGGATACCCCTAATCTGGCTGCCTTTTTTGGGTTTTAAGAATCAATTGGAACCCTAGACAGGTATGCTTTCATTGCACCCCTAGTTGAATAGATTTTATCAGGAAATACACCCGAGGCCTCCCCAGGTCTTTTGCGTGGGTTGCTTGACTTGATAGTCCAGGGCCGTGACGTCACTATGACTCTTTGTCCCTGAAACAGGGCCTGCTGCTGCCAAACCAGACCTGATCTCAAAACTGGAGCGGAGAGCTGCACCCTGGATCAGGGACCCACATGGGCCAAAGTTGGGGAAAGGCCGTCCTCCTCCAGGTGGGTCTTGATCTGCCAAGCACTTGAATTGTCTGTCCAGGGGCCAGGCAGCTACAGGATGTCACACAGTGTCAGTTCAGCCACACTCGTGTGACTCTATTGTGCATGGGGCCCTATGTTAGGCCCTGGGTAGAAAAACATGAATATGAAACTAACCCTGCCTTCAGAGCATAGAATAGTCTGAGAAACTGGGACTGTTTGGGAAAAGTAAGGAGCTTCGATGAGTGGAGGTGAAACCAGGATGGTGTGGTAGAGCTGATGGGGGAGATACGTGGTGGACACTGGTCACGAGGAGCCATGTGACCCACAGGCCGTGAGCCTCGCCTCCCTCTCCCTGCTCCTCTGTGTTTAGCGTCAACACTGCTGGTCTGTGGGAGTTAGCAGGTCTGCATATGTCCGTCAGTAACTTATTGGCCCCTAGCTATTGTGTTGGAGAAGGCAATGGAACCCCACTCCAGTACTCTTGCCTGGAAAATCCCATGGACGGAGGAGCCTGGTAGGCTGCAGTCCATGGGGTCGCTAAGAGTCGGGCACGACTGAGCGACTTCACTTTTACTTTTCACTTTCATGCATTGGAGAAGGAAATGGCAACCCACTCCAGTGTTCTTGCCTGGAGAATCCCAGGGACGGCAGAGCCTGGTGGGCTGCCGTCTATGTGGTCACACAGAGTCGGACACGACTGAAGTGACTTAGCAGCAGCAGCTACTGTGTAAACCTCCATGCCCCCTTTGTTTCTCAGGCTAATAAGAAGACTTATGGATGTTTGCCCTCATTTCTTTATGGTGCCTTGAAAGAGGATTAAGACCATCCAACAGCATCTACGGCCAAGGTGGTTAATTAAGCTTATGAGCATCTGATGTCACGTGATCCCAGGGTAGCTGTGTGGGTAGAGAAGGGGCGGCTGGCTGAAGCAACCATGAGGATTAGCACATAACCCGTGGGGAGCCAGACTGGCTTTCAGAGAAAATAATGGGAAAGGGTTTCAAGAGAAGCCACTCCTGGGAAGATCCCCTGGAGAAGGGGACAGCTACCCACTCCAGTATTCTGGCCTGGAGAATTCCATGGACTGTATAGTCCATGGGGTTGCAAAGAGTCCAACACGACTGAGCAACGTTTCACTTTTCACTTTCTGATTTCTAGAAAGGTGGAGCCCATCCATCTTCTCTGCTTTGCATAAGGGGTACTTACTGAATTGGGGTGTCTTAGCTGATAGGAGGCTGCAGAGTCCTGGGCAGCAAAACCAAGCACAGTCTGATTTGCCCCAAAGGGAAAAAGAAGACGGTGGCCGTTAGAGAGGCGCACATACAGGCTTCGGCTGTAGAGTCCTCGTGGCTTCCAGTTCCTTCTGTGGAGACGTGTACCTCCTACTGCAGGCCCCGCCTTTGTGAACTGGAGGCAGATGGACAGGCGAAAATCAAGAGGACTTACAGACCCCGCTCAATTCAGAGGTCGTGGTTTGGGCAGTTCCCGTGGTTAGTGATGGACCCCAAAGAGACCAAGCTTTTCTGCTCAGCTTGCAAAGAAAGGCCTAGTCTCCATGACAGATCATCCCGGCTGGTCCGCGGCTACACAGGCCCTTTCAAAGTGGAGACTTTAAAGTACCACGAAGTCAGCAAAGCACACAAGCTCTGTGTCAACACCGTGGAAGTCAGGGAGGACACCCCACAGGCCGCCGCAGTCCCCGAGATCTCCAGTGACCTGATGGCCAACATGGAGCACTTTTTCCACGCCGCCTACTCAATCGCGTACCACTCAAGGCCCCTGAACGACTTCGAGAAGATCCTGCAGCTCCTCCAGAGCACGGGGACCATGATTTTGGGCAAGTACCGAAACCGTACCGCCTGCACGCAGTTCATCAAGCACATCTCCGAGACTCTGAAGAAGGAGATCTTGGAGGACGTGCGCAACTCCCCGTGCCTGAGCGTGCTGCTGGACGGCGCCACGGATGCCTCCGACCAGTCCTGTGTGGGCATCTACCTGCGCTATTTGAAGGGGACGGAGATGAAGGAGTCTTACCTCACGCTGGCCCCCCTCCACAGCGAGACGGCCGACGGATACTTCGAGACAATCATCTCGGCTCTGGACGAGCTGGACATCCCCTTCCGGAAGCCGGGCTGGGTGGTGGGCCTGGGAACTGACGGCTCCGCCCCGCTGCGCTGCGGGGGCGGCCTGGTGGAGAAGCTCCAGGAGATCCTGCCCCAGCTGCTGCCAGTGCACTGCGTGGCCCACCGGCTCCCCCTGGCCGTGGTCGACGCCTGCGGGGGCATCGGCCTGGTCAAGAAGTGTGACCGGCACATCCGAACCGTCTTCAAGTTCTACCAGTCCTCCAACAAGAGGCTGAATGAGCTGCAGGAAGGCGCGGCTCCCCTGGAGCAGGAAATGGTCCGCCTGAAGGACCTGAATGCCGTCAGGTGGGTGGCCAGCGAGAGGCGCACGCTGAACGCGCTCACCCTGAGCTGGCCCGCCCTGGCCAGGCACCTCCAGAGCGTGGCGGACGCGGGTGGGCAGGTTGGGCACAGGGCCCAAGGCATGCTGAAGCTGATGAAGGGCTTCCATTTCCTCAAGTTCTGCCACTTCCTCTTGGACTTCCTGAGCCTCTACCGGCCTTTGTCCGAGGTATGCCAGAAGGAGATCGTGCTGATCACCGAGGTGAACGCCACGCTGGGGCGGGCCTACGTGGCACTGGAGACCCTCCGTCACCGGGCAGGCCCCAAAGAGGAAGAGTTCAATGCTGGCTTCAGGGACGGGCGGCTCCACGGCATCGTGCTGGAGAGGACTGAAACGTCAGAACAGTGGTTCCAGGCAGACAGGGAGAGAGTGGTCCTGACGGGGATCGAATACCTCCAGCGCAGGTTTGACGCTGACCGTCCCCCGCAGCTCAGGAACATGGAGGTGTTTGACACCAAGGCCTGGCCAAGTGGGATGGCCCTGGCCAGTTTCGGGAATGACGACATCCTGACCCTGGCCAGGTATTTTGAGCTCTCACTCCCCCCAGGATACAGCGAGGAGGCTCTGCTGGAGGAGTGGCTGGGCCTGAAGGCCATGGCCCAGAACCTGCCCTTCTCCATGCTGTGCAAGCACGCGCTGGCCCAGCACCGCCGCTTCCCCCTGCTCAGCCGGCTCCTGGCCCTGGTGGTCTGCGTGCCTGTCTCCACCTCCTGCTGTGAGCGCGGATTCAGTGCCATGAACCGGATCAGGACCGATGAGAGGACCAAGCTCTCCAATGAGGTGATCAACATGCTTATGATGACGGCCGTGAATGGTGTGGCGGTCACAGAGTATGACCCCCAGCCGGCCATCCAGCACTGGTACCTGACCTCCTCAGGCCGGCGGTTCAGCCACGTCTACACCTGTGCCCCGGTGCCGTCCCGCTCCCACGCAAGTAAGTATGCACAGCAGAGCTCCTAGACGCAGGGACGCCAAAGAGGAGAACCTCAGCTTCCCAGCCCCGCCCTGAGCTGACAGCCTGGTAGATTCCACTCAAGTCAGCTGTTACCACAGGCTTGCTCCAAGGGGTCACGTGCTTAACTGTTTGCTAGACCGGTGGGTGCTCAGGACAGGTCACCTTTATAATTCAGCTAGACAGGCTGGGCGCCCACACTGCAGGCTGCAGGGCGCAGCGCTAAGAGCAGGAAGTTCCAGAGCCAGGCTGCCCAGGTTCAAGTTCTAGTCGTGCCGCTAACTAGCATGTGACCTCGGGCAACTTAATCTCTCTGTACTTTGGTTTTTCATCTGTAAAGTGAATTAATGACTCTGGGAGATGGGAAGGGACAGGGAAGCCTAGAGTGCTGCAGTCCATGGGGTTGGGAAGAGTTGTTTACAACTTGGTGACTGAACAACAACTACAAAGGTGCTTAGAACAGTGTCTGGCGAGTAATACCCATGGTGTCCGTTAGAGGCTCAGCTATGACCAGGACTAACTCGAGGACTGGACGAGTGAGGGCAGGGACACCACCTTGTCATGGGCTGTGGGGACCCTGTGTGCAGCAGGAAGAGGTCAGTGCAGGTCAGAGGGGCTGTGAGGACTGTGCTGCGTGGAGGAGAAGGTTAGAGGTTTCAGGCAGGGGAGGGGTCCATGAGGAGAGCCTCTCAACTCGCTTGGAGGGCTGGGCCGGGACTAGGTTTGAGGGAAGTGATATTATCCTGGAGACCCAGTTACTGAAAGTCTTAAGCAAGAAATTTTCCTCTTTTCAAGTAGTCACTGAACAAAGAAAACCAGAGCTTCTCCAGGCTGTGCACGGGTCTCCGTCCTGTTGCTTCCACTCTCATTCTGTCTCGGGGTCTGTGGTCATCAGCAGTGGACTGGCCTCAGGGTTGACAGGCTCCATGGGTAGCAGGGTGGCCCTGGGCCTGCTGCTGGGCAGTGGGTGCAGGGAGGTGGGTGGCAGAAATGGGGAGAAGGAAAGAGGGTGCTTCTGAGATAGGGTCCTTCACCCAGCATCTGTTGAACGAGTTGCTCTTTGAGCCTGGCCCCCAGAGGTGGAGGAGAAGGTGCCCTCATCCATGCCCTTCTGCAGGTTGTAATCACAGGGCAATGGGACTGTACCTCTGAAGCAAACAGAGAACCCAGCCAGATTTTATATAACAAAGCCTTCCTCCCCAGGCAGTTTCTCAGCCTTGGCACTGTGGACATTCGGGGCCAGATAGTTTTTTGTTGTGGGGGCCCGTCCTGTGCTCAGCCAACCCCGGCTTGCCCACTACACACCCACTGGTTACCAGCAGCACCTTCCGGGTTGTAGGAATCGGAAATGTCTCCCTCCAGACTCTGCCTAGGGTCCCCTGGGGGCAGAATCACCCCATGAGCTCCGCTGCCCTCGGGTGGAAGAGTCCGAAGAGTGGGACTCACTTGAGCCCTGGAGAGCAGTCCTTGTCCGCCTCCAGTCTGTTCTGCCGGGGGTTACTCTCCCAGCCTCCCTTGGGTGCAGCTGGATGTGGGGGGGATGGATGATCACCTGAACTGTTCTCTCCTGCTCACTGTGGCTTCTCTTTCCTCCCACACGAGGGGCAGGGCTCAGGAAGAAGACTGGTGCACTCTGCAGGGAGGAGCCCACCGCCTGGAAGCCGCCTGGCCCGTCCTGCAGGGAACCAGTGGAGGTCCTGACGGCCTGCGTCTTGGAGCCTCCTGAGAGGCTCCCATGTCCCCTCCTTGGCCAGGAGGCCCCAGGCTGTCCTGCTAAAGCACTCCTGTAGTAGGAGCAGGAATCTGACGAGTTCATTCCTTGGAGCCCCATGCTGCCCTGGCCTTGTGATCGTGGTGACAGGCCCTTGGATTCGAGGCCACCCGAGTCTTCATTGGGTGGGACGCTAAGCACTGGGAGGTGGGCAGTGACAAGGCAGTTAAAGCCACACCCCGGGGAGGCCGGGGGTCAGGAGGTGCACGGCCTGTTTCCCGGGGCCCTTCTCCAGGCCCAGGGGGACCTCACAGCACTTAAATTTGCATAGAGATTCTATCTCAAGCTCACTTTCAAGATGCTTCAGTACGTAATCCCATCATGAAATCCTCAGCTTCTGGTGGCAAGAAGACTTTTCTGAAGTGGGAATGACAGCTGGGGGAAGGGCTTGAAGGAGCACTCCGGCCCCTGGGTAGTTGGGGAGCATCCAGGGGGCCACCCACAGCCTGAGGCATGAGGTGAGGGCAGGGGGTGAGCAGTACTGGGGCCGGCCTAGCTCTGGGCTGTGTCCCCCTGGCTCCATAGCAGAAGCAGGGAAGTCTCAACACACAGGAGACCTGCCTCAGAGGCTGTCTCTGCCTCGTCTCGGGGCCTGCCTCTAGGATGCAGCAAGCAGAATCCCTGCACCCTGAGCAACCAACAGCTCCTAGACGGGAGGAGTGTCTCCCTGGAGGGGCCTGGCGCTTCCCACCAGTCCAGCCTCTGTGTCATGCCAAGCCCTGGATTTCTGCGGAGCAGAGCGTATGGATGAGTTTGCACTTGGGGGGCTTGGGATCCAGCCCCAGCTCTGCTTCAGGCAGTGGGTCAACCATGATGGCCCCCTTCCTGTCCTGTGCCTTCACGTCCCTCTACGTGAAACGGCAGCAGAGAAGCCAAGTGCCTGTTAGTGCCCGGCCTCCGCGGGACTGCTGGCTGACAGCTCCTCTGTGGGCAAAGACGGGCCTCAGGAGGCAGAGTGGACTTGGCTGTCATCAGCTCTTGTCCCTGTCCCTTGCTACCCATGTCCTTATTGTGGGAGGAGGTGCCCTCAGCATAATGGTCTAGTCCATTCTTCCCAGAGGTGCTCTGGGGACCAGCCTGGGAATCAATAGGGGTGTTGGTTTAAATGTTTCAACGCAGACCCACCTGATCAGCTCCCCGGGACTGTTTCCCACAGGCCCCCCAGGAACTTTGCGGGCTCACTGAAGCCTGAGAAGACCACCCCGGCAGCACAGAGGGTGTCCCACATGATTCGGTTCCCCTTGCCTCTCCCCGTCTCCCTTTCCACCAGGAAGTAGGGCATGTTTCCTTCCAGGGCAGCTGCTCTGGGGAGGCCTAGGCTGCTTGACTGGCCAAGTACGACGTGGTGTCTGCCTCCTGCCTTCCTTCCCACAGGTGGGAAACCAGGGGAGCTTGGAGGGAAGGCTTCTGCCTTTCTCTGGCTTTAGACAGGCAAGATGTAGCGCTCCATCCTGGCTTGCTGCTGGGCCCCAGGTGGGGTCCCTGCTCTGTGCTTCAGGCCCAAGCAATCGGACCCTTGAGCAGACCCTGGAAGGGTGCTGAGAGCCCCTGAGATGTTGGTACCGAGTGCCTCATGGGCAGAACCTATGGTTCCCAGTGTTCCTGACTCTGCCTTACTGCCATCACTTTCCTGTTTTCTTCAGCTTTGAGCCAAGAATTTTGTTCTCGCTTCCTGCCTTTTAACCTTTGGCAGTCTCCAGCGCTGTGTCCTGGGGGCTGAGCTGTACCGTGGGCCCTTGGAGCTCTGGCCTGGCCACTGTCCACACAGCCAAGATGGAGCCCAGGCCTCCCGACCCATTCACATGGGGCTCTACAGGGAGTTGAGGGATCCGCCCTTGGCCAGTTGCCGAGGGTATGAATTGGCGGGGTGGAAGAGAGAAGGGCCCTTTCAAGTGGGGGTTTTATAGCTCCCACCATTGGGATTCCCATTGAATGACATTCCCGCAGCATCCTCCCCGTGGCAGCTGCCATTCTTTAAGACTCCTCAGAGCAAGAGACTAGTCCTGTCAGCCCCACTGTGCGTTAGCGCCACTGCACAAACCCCATGTGAGGCGGAGGCCCACCAGAGCCGCCCCTGCCCCTCCACACCTGTGCTCTCAGGAAGCCTCCAGTGCCAGCTGTGAGAAACTTGGGCCCCTTGGGCAGGGGGACTACTGAAAATGCTGTTTATCATGGGAAGTTACGCTGCCCAGTTCCTCAAGGAGCACAGCCATGCTCTGGCTCCCCTCTGTTAGCTCATGGAAAAGAGGACGCTGGCCATTTTGGGGAGGACCCCAGGGCCGAAGCATGGCGAGACCCCCCCAACCCCTACCCTTGCCCAGGCTGGCTCCTGCGTTTTGTTTCAAGAGTCTGGCAGCCTTCAGACCCCAGGGCCTGGAGACCCCACTGTTAGAGAGCCTGCCTACTTTTTCCTGGAGAAAACAAGCTGAAGGGCGCTGGGAATGGAAGGAGCGAGCGCTCTGTCTTTGGCCAGAGCCCTAGCCCTGCCTCCACTCTCGTTCCGCCTGTGGTCTCCATAGCGATGCCGAGAGGGCTGACAAGCTCAGTGACCAGCGGTATAACCGACAACGTGAGTTCAATAGCCATAGAGACCAGGCAGGAGCTGAGGGCCGGCCCCCGCCCTCGCCAGACGCGGAGGAGGTCAGCTCCTCCAGACCTTTTCCTTCCCTCAAACCCACGTTGAGTTCCTAGGGTGCTAAGGACCAGGTGATGATGGGCCTGTTCCCTCCATCCAGGGGTCCGTCTGCCGAGGTCCACTTCTCTGGTTTCAAAGATGTGCAAAACACGGTTTAAGAAAACCATGTTCGATTCTCAACCTTTGTGCTATCCGAATAAAGCATAGCTTTTCCCCATATGTGCCTCTATCCCGTAAATCCTATAGGAAACCGGCTGGGCGGATCAAAGTTCCCTTCCGTCCCGAGTGTCTAGCTGCCGCGCATGCGCGAGCGGGGCGGCAGAACGCGCTCTTTCGCGGCGGCAGGGTCCTGCTGCGCATGCTCGGAGTCCCCTGCCCGGCCGTGACAGGTACCCAGCGGAGCATCCGCAGCTCTGACCCGCATCCCGCACCTGGCCATGACGGCGCACTCCTTCGCCCTCCCGGTCGTCATCTTCACCACGTTCTGGGGCCTCATCGGCATCGCTGGGCCCTGGTTCGTACCCAAAGGACCCAATCGCGGGTAAGGATCGCGCGCGGCCCAGCCTCCCTGGGGACCCCTCTGCGCCTGGGCCCACCCCTCCTCCGGCGCGAGGCGGCAGCGGGGCAGCGGGCACTGGTCCCGGCGCGCGGCGCCCCAGTCCTCCTCCCGGGTCCGCGCTGGGCCGCGTACAACCGGGAACAGGCGGGCTGTCGGGTCCAAAGGGCAGAGAAGGTCGTGCTGTCGAAAGGAGGAGACAGCCAAGCCCGCGCCGCCCCCTGCCCCCGCGCCTGGGAAGGTAAAGTCTGGTGAGCCACTGATGCAGCTTGTCCATTCCTGCCCAGCTGTGACCTTGAGCGTCCCTCATCCCTTCAAGCCTCACTTTCTTCTTGGGTCACTGGGGGTGATGATGACTCCTGCCTTTTAAGGCTGCTCTGAGGATTACACAAAATAATGTATATAAAACTGTTAGTTGTGCATGGCACATGCTGTATGGAATAATTTTTAGCCAGTGTCAATATTTCTTGGGGGCTCCCAGCAGGTTTCTATACCTGTTGCACCACTCACGGGTTTTTGCTTCATAGTCTCTTCAGCAGTGATGGGCCCTCACCCTTTGATGACAAGTTCCTCAAGGTGGAAGACTGCCTTTTCACCACTGTAGACCCCAGTGCCCAGCTCGGGACTGGCCCATGGTGCTTGGTAATGTTGAGAGAATGGATCAGATGCTGATGTGTCTGGCACCAACCTCAAGCAGAGGTCATAGGGCCTGGTTTGGGTTAGGGTTAGCCTCAGCCTGAGGCTGCATATGGATGTTGCCTCTGTTTTTCAAGATTCTCGGGGCTGAGGTCCCATGGCCTCACCTTGTAAACCGTTTTAGTCCATCAACTCTCCTACACACTGGTGAGTTTTTTCTTCTAACTGAAGTCTCTCCTGCTGCATTTAAAGCCTCTGTTTCCAGTCTTGGAGTGGGACTCAAGGCAACAAGTCCCTATTCTCAGCGTAACTGCTTACTCTGCCTCAGAGATGACCCTCGGTCTCCTTGCTTCTTGCTCTGTCTTCTGTCTTCCTTCCCTTTGCCCAGTGAATTTTGGATCCCGGAGACCACTCCACGGTGGGTGGCTGCAAATGCAGCTGTGTGCAGTGTCGTTCTCCAACATGACTCCTCTACGATGGAGAAACAGTGGGTGATGGAGAAGGGAGATAGGTGAAGGGAAAGATTGATAATGTAAGTTGGATGTGGTCGAGGTTGGCTTCCCCAAGAGGTGACACTTAGAGTTTTTCTTTTCCATCTAGCAATTCTTACCCAAGTAGATCTCAGCCTCCTTGTGTTCAGGTGGCATCAAGAAGGCCAGAGGGAAAGAGGTTGGCACCAGGAGCTCTTTCTCTGGCCTTGGCCTTGGCCAGGCCAGATGGAGGGTGCTGCTTCCATCCATCCTGACCTGACATCCTCTTCCATTGCAGAGTGATCATCACTATGCTGGTGGCCACTGCTGTCTGCTGTTACCTCTTGTAAGTACTGCTCTCCCAGCTCCTAGTCCGCGGGGGCCCTTGTCCTCCCTTCTTTCCTCCTCTCCCAGCCCTGCTCTCGCCTCTGTCCTGGTACCGACACATTCAGCTCTTGAAAGGCTGAGTCTGTAAACCACAGAAGAAGAGGGGTTTGGAGTAGCAAAGAGAGCGACGGGCTGGGAGTTATGAACTCTGGGTTCTGGTTCTGAGTGTATCATCTGGACAAGCTCTGCCATGTCCATGGGCTGCAGTTGTCTAATCTGTGACACGAGTGAGTGGGGCCCACTCGGTGCCTGTTGTCCCCGATGGGCATCAGAATCCCCTGGAGAGATTGTAAAACACAGGTTTCAGGGTTCCACCTTGGACTCACTACATCATAGTTCTCACAGTCTGCACGTGGGAATCTGTATTTTTATTTAAAATTTATTTATTTGTCTGCATCAGGTCTTAGTTGCAGCACACAGGGTCTTTTGTTGTGGCATGAGGGGATTAGTTGCCCCACATGTGGGATCTTAGTTCCCCAACCAGGGATTGAACTCACATCCCTAGCACTGGAAGGCAGATTCTTAACCAGTGGACCACCGGGGAAGTCCCTCCAGGAATCTGTACTTTTAATGCATGCCCCTGAGTGCTTGTGATGCTGACTATTTAGAACCACTGGGTGAACAGTGGTCTTCAAAGTTGGCAAAGTCAGTACATATAGAATACTGTCCTATATTCCAAGTCCTGGGATACAGAACACATACCAAGAGATGGGAGTGCCTGACCATGTGAGGGGGTCAATTTCCACATCAGTAGGGTCTAGGTGTTCTCTTTCTGTAAGTGCCTTTCATGGTAGCCCCTCCCCTTTTACAAAAGAGACACTCCACCATTGCTCCCCAGTTCTGTCAGCCTGCTCCATGTTTAAATCTCCCTGGCTGCCAAACTGACGAATAAGTCCAAGCTCTGGTTTTGAGGGAGGCCTCTCTCATGAGCAGTTGGTGGTGGCGGTTTACTCGCTCAGTGGTGTCGGACTCGTGCGACCCCATGGACTTAGCCCACCAGGCTCCTCTGTCCATGGGATTCTCCAGGTAGTTAAGCCATCTTAAGTCAGAATGGCTTCCCTCTGTGCCCCTGGGGGCCGTCTTACCTCTTCTCTAACACCCTGAGTCCAGCCCCAACACAGGGATCTTATAAATCTACAAAACAAGTCACCAAACCTAAACCCAAACCCACGTGCCCTGACTGAGCCCCGGAGCTGGCTGCAGTGCGGATGTCTCCAAGGGACCCTTCCCTCTCTGGAAGCCAGACCATCCATGCGCTGGGTGGGTCATGTGACCACTGGCGTGACGCACAGTGGAGTTCCCGGTGCCCTGGGCTCACCCGCGCTGTGCTGTCCCTGGCAGCTGGCTCATTGCCATCTTGGCTCAGCTGAATCCCCTGTTCGGGCCCCAGCTGAAGAATGAGACCATCTGGTACGTTCGCTTCCTGTGGGAGTAACCGTCGCCTCAGCGGCCCCAGGTACTGCTGGGCAGGCGGGTGGGCGGGCAGGCAGGGGTGGGGAGGACGAGTCAGGCAGGGTTGCAGGACTTTGCGTGTGGACGAAGGCTGTCATTTATTAAGAAGAACAAGCCCCTGAGCATCTGCTCCGTGCCCCGCACCCCGCCAACCCCACGCTGTGCTGGGCAGCACAGACAGAAGATCAGGGTCCTGGGGGGAGCACGTGGGCCCAGCCTCACTCGTGGGTTTGCAGACCCCTGAGGAGGCAGCAGAATCTGTTGGGAGGGCGGGCTCAGGGGTCGTGGTGAGCCCCGCTCCCCAAGGCGGGGCTGGGGGACGGGGTCTCCACCGCGAGGCCGTGACGCTGTCACGTGATGTGCTTTCAGGTGCCCCTGCTGTCCGGATGACCGTGGCTCCACTGTCCCTGATGACTCTTTTGTCACCGTCCCCCGTCTCCGTCCCCCTAGCTGTGTCTGGTCCCTCTGGGCCCCCTCCCCTAAGGCCTGCCGGGTTCTGGAAAGTCCCGCCTTCCCCAGCTCAGGAAGGCCGGGCTCAGAGCCAGCCAGAGCAGCCGATGTCCAGCCCTCAAGTTCCCTCTGCCTGCTCCTCCCTGAGTAGGTCCTGGCCGGGAGCTGACTAGGGTGGGGGCTGCCTTGTACTACAAGGGGGAGCCCAAGGCCAGCCAGGCGTCCTGGGGAGGAGGGCTTGGAGCCAAGATGCTCCGAGGCTGGAGAGGAAGCCCTGGGGAGGAGGCCGGGTCCTGCACCAACGGGTTCTGTGATCCTGGACCATCTGCCCATGTGAGTTCCTCACCTGTGAGATGGCCGTGGCGAAGGCCCCTCTTGGGAGTTCTCCTTTGATTTTCTGACATGCTTTGATGTGAAATTTCTGGAAATGTTGACATAACGGACAAACATTAACACACAAAAAGCACCACAGTAATTTGGATCAAGATTGAAAAGCTTTATGTTCAGCATCCTTTATCCTCTGAGTCACTCAAAGGGGCTTGCTCAGGAAGTGGCA
Source organism: Bos indicus (assembly GCF_029378745.1). Lineage (NCBI taxonomy): Eukaryota > Metazoa > Chordata > Mammalia > Artiodactyla > Bovidae > Bos > Bos indicus. Next base: position 113,076,570 of record NC_091763.1, read on the forward strand.
TCTTCTCTGCATGTCCTTTCCCCGCTTCCTCCCCGACCTGGGCCTCCCTGTCTGGGGATCAGGCTCCCTCCCTTTCCCAGGGCTCAGCCTGAAGCAGCTACCCCCGCACCCCAGGCCTAGACTCCCTGTGAGAGGAGGATTTCTGAGCCCCTCGAGGTCGCCTGGATGGAGGGAGGGTGAAGACAGACAGTTGTGAGTGAGGTGTGGGCGGTGCCGTTGGCCCTGAGGACTGTCCCCAGTGTGGGCTGGGGAACCCCTGGCCTGGTGAGGACCGGAGGCAGAGCTTGCGGGCATCGGACCAGAGGGAGCCTGAGGCCCCAGCCCATGTGCTCACTTCCCCCAGCAGAGTTGGGGCAGACACCTGACAGTCCCAGAGCTGACTCGCTGTGCTGCCTCCCCGGGGCGGGGGAAACCAGTCTCTTGTATTTATTGACTATTTATTTGATTGGCATTTTGTTCAGCGGGCATCTGTTTTGGCGCGGTGGCAGAACATGGTACATCTCCCCTGGATTTCTTGGCTCTGGGCTTGGCCTGTTGCTCAGATGGGGGCCTCCCTTTGACATTCCTCCACCCCCTTTCCAGCTCTCTTGCTGTGCTGAGCTCTGTGGCCCCCTTGGAGTGGGGTGCTGAGTCTTGCGGCCATGTCTAGTGACTAATGAATGAAAGGTGGGGAAACTCCTGTCTAGGGGCAAACTCCTGGCTGAGGCCAAGTTTGCTGCCTGCCGCACCCCTGCCCACCCAATTCCTGGTTCCTCGGTGGGTGGATTTGAGGGGCAGGAAAGGGGCCTGGCAGCTGCTTGGAGCTGCAACCCTGGAGTATGGACATCAAGGACTACGTTTTCCTGAGACCTGAGAGTGAGTACAGCTTCCCGGATTCTGCCCAGAACCAGGCCTGGCAGGAGGAGGAAAACGGAGGACTCGTTCAAGTGGAACCTTTGCCCACCTCCCAGCTGTGATTACAGAGAGTGCACGGCCTCTGGGGCTCTGCAATAAAGCCTGTCCCCAAATTGCGGAGCATGGCCTGCTCTTTCCTAAGTGTTCCTAAATATCCGTGGTTCCCTGCACAGGGGAGGGTGATGGAATGAGCAGAGAGGGGAGCTCCTGGGAGGAGCAGCTGGGAAGCTAGGGATGGGGTGCGTGGAGAAGGGACTGGGAGAAGCGAGGAGCCTGGATTCATCCAAAGCAAATATGGAGCCATGAAAGGGATGGGGGGCGTGGGATGTGACGCCACTAGGCTTCTAGGATGATCTCTGCTCTGGGCGTAATGGGCCCCAGATGAGAGTGGTGGGGAGGATGGGGCCCCATGAATGGGTGAAGGGCTAGTTAGGAGCTCAAGGGGCCCAGCGAGGGCTGTGGGAGGAGGGATGAGGCAGGATGCACCCTGCAGGGAGCCGTGGACGAAGGGGTGCCCAGGACCTGGTGGCTGGAACCTTTCAGCAACAGACCACAGAGGAGAAGTGATGACCTGGGGCATCCTGTATGTCCTGGTGAGCCCAGTCTCCCCATGGAGATGCCCAGCAAATGGTTGGATGCTTGGGTTTGGAGATCAGGATGAAGCTGTGGCCTGAAGACCTGAGGTGTGTGTGTGTCTGTCCCTGAGTTCTCGCTGAACTGGGCAGTGGCCTCTGTCCCGGGGAGCCCCCACCCCTGACTCTCCCAGGGCAAGCAGACCCCTCCCAGCAGGCTGCCTCCCCTCCCCTCCCTTCCTTCCTGCCTTTGCAGCCATTCAAGGAGAGCGAGCTTGGGACACCCTCCCGGGGTCTGTGCCCACTTTGTGTGGATGCTGCTGCTCTCAAAGCTCGCATCCCACCTCAGTGCAGGGACGAGGGGGGACCACAGGGCGAGCAGGTTTTGTCAGAAATAAACACAATCAGACATTAGTTAAAGCTGTGAAAGCACGTTTTATTCTGTAACAACTGACAGGGAAATGAGAACACTGCGGGGTCTGGGCATTTTGGCAGGAAGGTGAAGGCAGAGGGGAGGTGTGGACAGGGCCCAAGCAGAGCCAGGAGTGAAAAGTCACGAAGGGTTGGTAGGCACAAGTGCAGCTAGGCCACTGAGACCGGGACACGGGCCCGGGCCTTCCTGAGTTCATCTCAGGAGGGTTCTTAAGAGCCGCCCCTGGGCTGCAGGAGATACATCTCTCTCCCAGAGGGACCGAGGAGGATCCATGACCATGAATGCGCTAAGAAAGGGTGGAGGGGTGGGGATCAGAGGCCCGGGGTTGGGCACTGGCTAGAACAGACAGTATATTCTAACAGTACATCCTTCTGACGGCTCAGAGCTTGGTCAGACAGGAACCCGACGTGGCCGGGTTGTCCCAGGGATGCGGCTTAGGCAGCCAGAAGCCAAGCCAGGTTGGTCGAGTCTCCTAGTGCCGGGTGTGGATGGGCTTGTTGTTTGTTTCAAGCAGGAAGTACTCTCCTACCCACCTTCCCTTGCCAAGTGGGATGGGAATCAGTAAATGACTTCCTCTGACACAGACACTCACTACATGAAGCAAACGATCCCTGAAGATGGGCAGTGGGCAAGGGTGGGACGCCCCCGCCCGCCCCTAGTGTCATAGTGGGAAGCTTAGCTCAGCTGCACGCACAGAGGCTGGCCAGCAGAGGGCGGTGCTGCCCAAAGAATGGAGACCTCAGACCAGATTATGCTGTCATTGGGGGTACAACTGCTTTGCACTGATGTTGGAGGGTGCGGCAGTTGTAGGGAATAGGGAAGATTTTCCAGATGGTACTGGAGCATGGATGAAATGTCACTGAACGATATGTAACTGCAACATCCAGGTATTTCTGGGGAAATCCAAAGGGCAGAGAACTAAGGGACCTTGACAACTGGATGCTCCTGTAAGGCCTGGCTTCCTAATGATCTTCCGTGACTTATCCCCACCTCAACATCCTGAGACCTGGCACATTCCAGTCTACGGTAGGGACACCCATTGGCCCAATGGGGAGGATGGAGGTGTCTGTTACTGCAGGCTGCAGGGCCACCCTCCCTGCTGAAACACCTAGAGCAAGGCCTGTGATGAGGGCCTTTGGATTGCTTTGAACAAAAAATCAGTGTGCAGATAACACTGGGAATGCGAAGAGCAGAGAAATCAAGTGGGGGTGATCACTATCCGCTCCTGAGAACCTCCAAGGTCATGTGCGGGGCATGATCTTTGTTTATACGCCTTGGGGTTTCCAGGAATGGAGTCAGTTGGCAGCCACTGCAGTTCTGCTTGACTCGGAGCCAGAAGGGTGAGGGCTGGTGACCAAAGTCTGCGCTAGCTCAGCCCACGCTCCGTGTAATGAACCTGGATGAGAATCACCCAGAACAGACAGGCCCATAGAATGGTGGGACTAAAGCCAGGCCCATCATGACAGGGTCTCCAGGGCTGGAGCGAGGATCCCAGACTTTTAATCCCAGAACTCTGGGTTGTTCTTAGGCAGGCCCACACAGGTCTTAGGACCCGAGTTTTGGAATCATGCAGTGGTATTTCTGTGCTGAGACATAAAGAGCCAGAGCTCCGTGGAGCCCCTGGAAATGCCATCTAGCAGTTTCAGGAACACCAAAGCCTTCGGGGATTACGGGGTGTCTGAGTGGACTCTAATCCCAGTGCCACGTGGTCCAGCAGAGGCCAGGTGAGGGACGGGGTGTCACACAAGCCCAGCTGAACTTTGGCTCACCCTGCAGGCATCTGCTCCGAAAAGGGTTGGGGTGGATATTCTTAGAAACCCATACAGCCCCCACCTCAGCTCCCTGATCTGGGGATTAAGGGCTGTGATGGCAGCAAGGCTTTCCCTTTGCAGTAAAGGTCAGCCTTTCCTCCCCTGACAAAGACCCGGGAGACATCAATGAGTGATCCTCTGTGCCTGACCACTCCCAGTCTAGTACAACGGGAGCATGGGGCCACAAGGACTGTTGCCAAAGTCTGGGCTCCCTGTCCCCCAATGCCGAATAGAAACATGGAGACAGAGTTTGGAGGAAATTGAAAAGAGTAGCTTTATTATTTTTTGCCAGGCAAAAGGGATGCATAACAGGCTAGCACCTGAAGAGCTGTGTCCCCCTCTCTTAGGAGTAGGGAAGAAGATTTATATCCTCTTGAAGGTCTTGCATTTTTTTTTTCTTCCTTTTGCAAAGTTTCAGAGTGACTACAGCTGGCATCAGGCAACTCAATAGCTGGGTCTGGTGTCCCTGAAGTTATTGGCCTGTGACCTTCTTTCTGAAATGCAGGGTGCTACAAGAGGATATATGGGGGGAGAAGAATGCCAGGTGCAGGGTATAACCTGCACCCTGAAGATTTTTGGTTTTATGGAGTCAGAGAGTAATTAGCTTGGTGAAGGACAAGGCCAGATACAAGTGTCTGTTAGTGGTAACAGCTAAAGAATACCCAAGGTTGTTTAACTTTTGTAGGCCTGTTTGGCCGGTATGTGCCAAAGGCTGTTCACTCATTTCTGGTTTTGTGGCAACAGGATCATGGCATAGCCTGCAGCCTTCACCCGTGCTGATACCAGGGGTAACAGCTGTGCTCTTGGTCTGCAGCAATTGATTCAGCAAACAAGTTTTTCTCTTTTTTTCTGTCTGCTCAGCCTCCCAGAGGCTGTTCACCTTGACTGAGCTGCAGGAACTGGGCTGCCTGAGTTCAAAGTCCAGCTTCTCCAGTAATTAGTTGAGTGAAAGTTATTTAATCTTTCTGAGCTTCGGTTTTATCACCCAGTTGGAATGATACTACTAGTGCCTGCCTTGTAGAGGTTCTGAGTGAAGAGTGAAGTCGCTCAGTCATGTCCGACTCTGCGACCCCATGGACAGTAGCCTACCAGGCTCTGCCGTCCATGGGATTCTCCAGGCAAGAATACTGGAGTGGGCTGCCATTTCCTTCTCCAGGGGATCTTCCCAACCCAGGGATTGAACCCCGGTCTCCTGCATTGCAGACAGATGCTTTACCGTCTGAGCCACCAGGGAAGCCCTGTAGAGGTTGTGACTGTGTGATAAATGGGTTAATAGTGCCTGCCTCCTCAATAAATGCCATCAACCAATCACCTGACTTTTACATAGTAACTCTATTTTCATGGTTCCCTTCATTCTGCCAGGATCTCAGCTTCCTTCACCTTTTCTTATTCCCATCACAGACTCTACACCGATCCACCTTGTGGAGCAGAAAGTGGCAAGCACCCTGAGTGCTTTGATGTGTGAGATAGAACCTGGGAAATACATGCCACAAAAAATACCCAGAGCTTGTTTATGCAGTTGTATTTCTGTGCTTTGCATTAAATGTTCTTAACGTAGTCTATAAATGTACTGTCCTCTTGATAAAACACTCATGCTTTGGGGGTGTGGGGATGAAGAGGGAATGGGTACTAGACTAGATCTGCTGAATCTAAAGTTCTTGGGGAAAATAAATGTTTAAGAAACAACCAGGAGATTTCTTAAAAAGCAGAATATTGATAAGAACACTAGCCCTCCTAGATATTTAAAAGTATTATGAAGTCACAACATGAGAGGCTACAGAAATGAAAACAATGGTGTTAGCACATGAATAGACAAGTCAATAGAAGAGAAGAAGAGTCTAAAAATAAACTCAAATTGATAAACATGCAAAGCAAATCTGTGAGGGGAAGATGAGTAAAGGCAATCAGGAGTGTGGGGACTCTCTCCCTCCTGGACACAAAATTACTACCGGCTGCATCAAAGATTTAACAAATGTGAATGAAACTATAAATGTACCAGAAGAAGACGTAGGGGGATTTAAAAAATCACCTCCTAATGGGAAAGGTCTAAGTAAGAGGGGAAACAAAGAAATCCAGCAGTGATGAAGATGAAATGGATGAACTTTAATTAAAATTTAGATTTTCTGCAAAGCAAAAAGAACAACCTGGAGAAAAAAGATGAATGGAAGACAAGGGAAATGATTTGCAACCCATGACATATACAGAAGAACTGTACAAAAAAGATCATGATGACTTGGATAACCACGATGGTGTGATCACTCACCTAGAGTCAGACATCCAGGAGTACGAAGTCAAGTGGGCCTTAGGAAGCATCACTATGAACAAAGCTGGTGGAGGGGATAGAATTCCAGCTAAGCTATTTCAAATTCTAGAAGTTGATGCTGTTAAAGTGCTGCACTCAATATGCCAGCAAATTTGGAAACCTCAGCAGTGGCCATAGGACTGGAAAGGTCAGTTTTCAGTCCAATCCAAAAGAAGGGCAATGTCAAATAATGTTCAAACTACCACATAATTGCACTCATTTCATATGCTAGCAAAGCAATGCTCAAAATCCTTAAAGCTAGGCTTCAACAGTATGTGAACCAAGAACTTCCAGATGTTGAAGCTGGATTTAGAAAAGTCAGAGGAACCAGAGATCAAATTGCCAACATCCAATGGATCATAGAAAAAGCAAGAGAATTCCAGAAAAACATCTACTTCTGCTTCACTGACTATGCTAAAGCCTTTGACTGTGCAGATCACAACAAACTGTGGAAAACTCTTAAAGAGATGGGAATACCAGACCACCTTACTTGCCTCCTGTGAAACCTGTATGCAGGTCAAGAAGCAACAGTTAGAACTGACAAGGGAAAAATGGATTGGTTCCAAATTGGGAAAGGAGTATGTCAAGGCTGTATATTGTCACCCTTTAACTTCTATGCAGAGTACATCATGTGAAATGCCAGGCTGGATGAAGCACAAGCTGAAATCAAGGTTGCTGGGAGAAACAGCTATAACCTCAAATACGAAGATGACACCACTTGTAGAAAGTGAAGAGGAACTAAAGAGCCTCTTGAAGAAGGTGAAAGAGGAGAGTGAAAAAGCTGGCTTTAAACTCAATATTCAAAAAATGAAGATTATCACTTCATGGCAAATGGATGGGGAAACACTGGAAACAGTGACAGATTTTCTTTTCTTAGGCTCCAAAATCACTGCAGATGGTGACTGCAGCCATGAAATTAAAAGACACTTGCTCCTTGGAAGAAAAGCTATGACAAGCAATGTATTGAAATGCATATTCAAATTACTTTGCCAACAAAGATCCATATAGTCAAAGCTATGGTTTTTCCAGTAGTACAGATGTGATAGTTGGACCATAAAGAAGGCTGAGTGCCAAAGAATTGATACTTTTGAACTGTGGTGTTGGAGAAGATTCTTGAGAGTCCCTTGAACTGCAAGGAGGTCAAACCAGTCAATCCTAAAGGAAATCAACCCCGAATATTCATTGGAAGGACTGATGCTGAAGCTGAAGCTCCAATACTTTGGCCACCTAATGGGAAGAGCTGGCTCATTGGAAAAGACCCTGATGCTGGGAAAGATTGAAGGCAGAAGGAGAAGGGGCCAACAGAGGGATGAGATGGTTGGATGGCATCACTGACTCGATGGACATGAATTTGAGCAAGCTCCAGGACTTGGTGATGGACAGGGAAGCCTGCTATGCTGCAGTCCATGAAGTTGCAAAGAGTCAGACACGACTGAGTGACTGAACAACAGACATATACAGAGGTCATCAATAAGACACAGCAGGTTAATGGCAAAGGAGACAAGCAGGCAATTCACAAAAGAAGTGGTAGAAGTGACTTTCCAGCATGAAAAGATGCTTCCCATCATTTATAAGCAAGGAAAGCAAATGGAAACAACAATGTAACCCCATCATTACCTGTTATGTTAACAGAGGTCAAAACTGCTGACAAACTATAACAGACATGTCTCCTAATAGTCACAGTCAGTGTCGCCTGCAGCTCCCCTTGCTCTGAATACTTCCATGCACACTAGCTGACTTCCAGCTGTCAGCACTGTCTTCCTGCCCTGTGCTGCAGGCTGGAAGTGCTGTCAGGAAGATATTGCCATCAGCACACTCTTTGATTGATAGGGCTTGCATGTACATGCTCCTGCGGTTTCTCCAGCTCTGGTGGCCCCCTGAGTGGATGGTTTGTGCTTCTGTCTCCATCATGAGGTGTGTTCCCTGGGCAGCCTACCAACACCATAGAAGAAACATGGAAAACAGACCAACCACAAAATGACCTGGAGCCCAGTGTTGCCAAACCTCGGCAGAAGCAGAGTCACATGAGTGAAATATAAATGCTTATTGTTCTGAGTCAGGGTTTTCAGGCGTTTGATATGCAGCATCGTGGTGGCATAGCTGACTGATCAGCGTAATGACAGGTCTAGCACAGGGTGACATACATGTTGTGTTTCTACTCGCTTGTTGATGATGCTCGAATTACTCCAGGTTCTCCTGTTACAATGAGCATCCCTCCATAGGTCCTTGTGCACAGGTGCTGGAGCTTCTCTAGGCTGTATGTCTCCATGTAAAGAGCAGAGTTGTGGGTGGTGTTTACTTTCAGTGTCACAAGATATTACCAAATTGTCCTCCAAAGAAATTATTTACACTCTGACAAAACTTACAGGAACTCCTGGACTTCATTTGTTACTCAGCCTTTTTTATTTTTTCAACCAGATAATGTGTGTAAAATGGTATCTTGTTTTAACTTACATTTCACTAATAATACCTGATGAGCCTGACTCCCTTCATCTGTTTGTTGGCCATTTGGATTTCCACTTCTCTAATTTGTTCATATTGTTTGCTTGATTTTCTATTAGACTTTTTGGGTCTTTTTCTTACTGATTTATAGAATTTCTTTATGTATTTTAGCTACAAGTTCCCCTAATCCCATACAGCTAGTGCCAGGAAGAGAGATGGAAGAAGACAGTGTGTGTTGGCGGGGGGTGGGGGGTGGGGGGGTGGAGTTCAGTTCAGTTCAGTCGCTCAGTCGTGTCGACTCTTTGTGACCCCTGGGCTGCAGGATGCCAGGCTTCATCACCATCTCCCGGAGCTGCTCAAACTCATGTCCATTGAGTCGGTGGTGCCATCCAACCATCTCATCCTCTGTCTTCCCCTTTTCCTCCTGCTTTCAATCTTTCCCAGCATCAGGGTCTTTTTTAATGAGTCAGCTCTTCACATCAGGTGGCCAAAGTATTGGAGCTTCAGCTTCAGCATCAGTCCTTCCAGTGAATATTCAGGACTGATTTCCTTCAGGATTGACTGGTTTGATTTCCTTGGAGTCCAAGCAACTCTCAACCAGTATATTGCTGGTAACTGAAGTCCTTTTCTTTCTTTTTCCCCCCTTTTCTTTTAAATTAGCACCTTTCTTCATTTATCTAGTTATCCTTACATTCAACTGACCAGTTCTTCACTTGATTCCCTTGCTCACCACAGACAGTTCCTGCTGTGCTCTGTCTCTTCTGTGTCTGGCATCAAGTAGAACACAAATATGTCTTGAGTAAATGGATGATTCTGTGAGAGCCATTGCTCTTATTTCTGTAAGCTTTGTGGGGATAGCGTGGGGGTCAAAGAGCCCATGCCACTACAGGAAGATGGGTTAGGAGCAGTGGTGTGCTTGAGCCTACTTGCACCAGAGAGGCACTTCAGCATGTCTTCCCAACACCATGATCAGCGATCCTATGTTTGTGGCTTGACATTGGATTTGGTGAGATTATTTATACTGTGAAGTTGGAAAACACTGCAAATCAATGCTTCCCCTCCCCTCAAGAGCTGGTTGTTAAACACTTACCAACACAACACTGACTTAGGGCAATTAAAACGTGTAGAAACAAGCCAATGTAGAACAAGACCAGTGGTAAGTGAAATAAAAAGCCATAGTTGGAGGAACGTATCACTCTAGACTTGTGGTGTTCAGAGACAGGGTTTTAAGTTACCCCAGATTTGAGAAGACTTGGTATCCTGAGGCCCTGGATTAGGGAAAGGAGCTGAACCTTCAATGTCAGCTCCAGCTAGCAAAAGTGAAGGGCAGCAGGGGGCACCTGGATTTGAACCAGGGACCTCTTGATCTGCAGTCAAATGCTCTACCCCTGAGCTATACCCGCTGATGTAAGTGGAGGCCTTAGTACTACCTTTTACCTGTGTAGCCATGCCCAACATCCCTATAAATTTTTGCCACAAGGTGTTCACCAGGCTGGGCCTGCTCAAAGCTGCCAAACCAGCCTCACTATAATTTTACTCCCTTGATGCCAAACAAGCACCAGGTTCCCCCTCCCTGTAACCACCTCCCTGCTCTTTCTGGAAAAGCACTGACATTGGTGTTTATAGCAGGAGGGGCCTTCAGGGTCACTGGTCTATGCCCTTCACAGTGGGCATCTGAACACAGAGATTCAGGATTACTGGTCTGCCCAAGCACACACAACTCCTCACAGATAAACTCAGGACCTGAATCCACTTCTCCTGACTTTGGGTTCAGGACCTTATAACTAAGCCAGTGAGTCTCTTATCTTCCTCTTTTCCCTATCCTCTATCAGTCAAAAAATGTAAAGGCTACAGAAGAGGAGTGTTTTAATAGATTAATGAGGAGTTGGGACCGTCAGGGGAACTAGAGCGTGGGCTTAGCAGAGCACAAGGAAAAGCTAATGGGGACACCAGAATTTGACCTTGGGCATGCTGCACCCTTCGGGCCAGTCCTCAGATTTCCTGTGTTCAGGAAGCATCTTGGGAGCTTGTCAAACATGCAGATGTGATGTGGGGTTAGGAACAAGCTTCTTATTGAGGGTCTGGGGGATCCCACTTTGAGAAACACCTGTCACGGATCTATATCAGGTCCCTTGTGCGCCACCTGCAGGAAGACTTAGGTACTGAACCCCCAGGAAGGGATGGGTTAGGAATTCTAGCTCCTGTCACAGGGTCAGGCTGAGCTGGTGGGCAGAGGCAGGATGAAAACCAAGGACCACAATGAGATTGCTCATCCTCTGAACTCTGTTCTTGACCCGTGGTTCTTAATTGTAGCGTGTGTCAAAATCACTTGGAGGACTTGTTAAAACAGGGATGTCTGGGCTTCCCCCTGAAAGTTTCTGATTAACAAATTCTCAGGTAAATTCTCTGATCCTGGGGGTCTAGGGCCATGCTTTAAGAACCGCTGCTCTAGATCCACAAATCTGTGACCAGGCCCTTTCACACTCGCAGCCACACCCAGGGTACCTGTTCATCCTTGCCTCATCTGTGTGTTTACTGAGCACCGGTGCCTCCTCCACTCCATCAAAGATCCATATCCTTACACCCCCCCCCCACCCCTTTCTTCCCATTGCCTGCTTGGAGCCTCTGTGAGGGTCTTCTTTGTCATGAATTAGCTCTTTTCCTAGTTTACCATTCAGGAAACTAAATCTAAAGAAGCTTCTGCAAATATGGGGAAAACTCATTCAAGGGAGTCAAGGAGATCCAGCTCTTCTGTCCAGAGCAGCCCGATTCAAGCTGAAGATCTCAGTCTGCCTCAGAAAAATTCAGCCCAGGGAGTTGTATTATTACATGTATATTGCAGATGAGGAAACAGAGGTTGGGAGAGTATCTTTGGCCCCACAAAGGAAGTCGCTCAGGAGAGAAGGCAGTTCCAGATATCCCAGGGGTGTCATCCTTCAGCTTTGCATTTCCTTGTTTCTCTCTGGGTTCATCTCCCTTCTTTCTCCTTAATTCATTGAGGTTCTGATCCAGGTAATGCTCTTAGGTTTGGCACATCTGTAATGTCTTTCTTTTGTCCTCTTGCTTCAATGTCAGTTTACCAGGGTTCAGAATTCTAGATTGTGTCTACAGCCATAGCACCCTGAACGCACCCAATCTTGTCAGAATTCTAGGTTGGAAGTTATTTTTCTTTATACCTAAAAAATGTATTTTATAAAACTATAAATTATCAGTAAAGACAACTTTATTATTCAATTGCTCTTCTCACCAAAGTATCAAATGTAAAAAAAATTTTGAAATGCATGCATGGTTCATGGGTCTGGCTACACAGCTAATTAATTTTACTTATTTGTGCCTATATTTTCACTTACACAATTTTTAAAAATAACATTTTCCTAATTATGATAAATAATAATAAAGTGCTGTACTCAGTATGTCAGCAAATCTAGAAAACTCAGCAGTGGCCACAAGACTAGAAAAGGTCAGTTTTCATTCTAATCCCAAAGAAAGGCAATGCTGAATAATGCTCAAATGACCATACAATTGTGCTCATTTCACATGAAAGCAAGGTAATGCTCAAAATCCTTCAAGCTAGGTTTCAGCAGTACATGAACTGAGAAATTCCAGAAGTTGAAGCTGGATTTAGAAAAGGCAGAGGAACCAGAGATCAAATTGCCAACATCCATTGGATCATAGAAAAAGCAAGAGAATTCCAGAAGAACATCTACTTCTGCTTCATTGGCTAGTCTAAAGCCTTTGTGCGGATCACAACAAACTGTGGAAAATTCTTAAAGAGATGTGAATACCAGACCAACTTACCTGTCTCCTGAGAAACCTGTATGCAGGTCAAGAAGCAACAGTTAGAGTGAAAAAACTGGGTTAAAACTCAACATTCAAAAAAACTAAGATTTTGGCATCCAGTCCCATCACTTCATGATACATAGATGGGGAAAAAGTGGAAACAGTGACAGACTTTATCTCCTTGGGCTCCAAAATCACTGTAGAATAGTGTCTGTAGTAACAACATTAAAAGACACTTGGTCTTTGGAAGGAAAGTTGTGACAAACCTAGATGGCATATTAAAAAGCAGAACATCACTTTGCCAACAAAGGTCTGTATAGTTGAAGCTATGGTTTCTTCAGTAGTCATGTCTGGATGTGAGAGTCGGACGGTACAGAAGGCTGAGTGCCAAAGAATTAATGGTTTTGAATTGTGATTGCTGGAGAAGACTCTTGAGAGTCCCTTGGACTACAAGGAGATTAAACCAGTGAACCCTAAAGGAAATGAACCCTGAATATTCATTGAAAGGACTGATGCTGAAGCTGAAGATCCAATACTTTGGCCACCTGATCCAAAGAGCTGACTCACTAGAAAAGACCTTGATGCTTAGAAAGATTGAGGACAGGAGAAGAAGGGGACGACAGAGGGTGAGATGGTTGGATGGCATCACTGACTCACTAGACATGAGTTTGAGCAAACTCGGGGAGATGGTGAAGGACAGGGAAGCCTGGTGTGCTGCAATCTGTGCGGTCACAAAGAGTCAGACACAGCTTAGCGACTGAACAACAACTATAATAAAGAGGCAATAAGAAGGTATAAATCCACAGGACAAACAGTATATGGATGAGATAATTAGTTTGACCTGGAAGAAAAAACCAAAACAGCTAACGTAGTCTGTAGAGAAATCATCCAAGAAGTAAGCACTTCTGTGGGAGGCGCAGGGGAGGCTGGAGACCAGAGGGCGTTACTGAGGGATGCAGTTCTACAGGTTCCCACTGGCTCTCGGAGAATGGATGGTAATTGCCGTCTACTGCATACCTGGGTGTTATGACATCGTGAATTGGTGCTAGTTCAGAACCTAGAACGGCCTGGGGGTATAGCTCAGGGGTAGAGCATTTGACTGCAGATCAAGAGGTCCCCGGTTCAAATCCGGGTGCCCCCTGCTGATTTTCTTTCCATCTGGAGACCACACATGTGGTCACTGTAGATTAGATCTGAGTACCGCCAACCTTCACCTCCACCCCAACCCTGCTTGTTGGGAGGCTTTTAAAATTAGGCTACTTTCCTCTAGGGGGGCTTAGCAAACAGAACATGGAAGGAGTAAGGAGAGGAGAGGAAAGGTAGGAAAGGTCATCTTCTGACTCAGGAAATGGTTGGAAGTTTTCCTCATCCAGCGTTAGAGGCTTTGTCTTGACCCTAAGAGCTGTGTGTGTTTGATCAGCTCTCCCAATTACTATTACTATTTCTGCTTTCAAGTGAGTTAAGAAGGCCCAAGGAGCTACCTGAATTAGCAGCTGTGCCCCACAGACTCCGGGGAAGAATCTGGATATTTTTATTTGAAAAACAGCACATTGTCTGCTCTTCCTACCCAACCAGGACTATCTGATCAGACACATTTGGGGGAAGATGATACTGGATGATTCTCAAGGGCATTTTGTCTGAACACGGGCTTTCCAGATGGTGCAAGTGATAAAGAACCTGCCTGCCAATGCAGGAGACTAAGAGACGAAGGTTCAATCCCTGGGACGGAAAGATCCCCTGGAGGAGGGCATGGCAGCCCACTCCAGTATTCTTGCTTGGAGAATCCCATGGACAGAGGAGCCTGGCAGGCTACAGTCCATAGGGTCGAAAAGAGTCAGACACAACTGAAGCGACTTAGCACGCACATATGATTATCAAAGCCAGTGCCCTCGACAGGGCCAGGAGCAAGGAGGGAGAGGGCAGACCTGGTGGGAAAGTCGTGCTTCTGCCAGGGGGCAGACCCCCAGGTTCTGGAAGCCACAAACATCTGGGTGACTGGCTGTGCTATGGGTGGAAAGGTGCTTTTTAGATAATAATGGCTCACAGATCATTTAAACACATATCACGAGGTCTCTGATTCATAATCCAAGTAATGCTACTGCTGTCACTTTAAAAAATTAATAGACTTTATTTTTTTAGAGCACTTTTAGGTTTACAGAAAATCTGAGCAGAAAGTTTAGAGAGCTCCCCTCCATCCCTTCACCTCAGCTGCCCCCTCCCAGGTGCCCCATTATTAAATTTTATATTAGTGTTGTTGTTGTTGTCCAGTCATCCACTCATGCCTGACTCTTTGCAGTCCCATGGAGCACATGCAGCACATGCAGCACACCAGGCTTCCCTGTCCATCATCATCTCCCGGAGCTTGCTCAAACTCATGTCCATTGAGTCAGTGATGCCATCCAACCATCTCATTCTCTGTGGTCCCCTTCTTCTCCTGCCTTCAGTCTTTCCCAGCATCAGGGTCCTTTCCAATGAGTCAGTTCTTCACATCAGGTGGCCAAAGTATTGGAGCTTCAGCGTCAGTCCTTCCAATGAATATTCAGGACTGATTTCCTTCAGGATTGGTTTGATTTCCTTGCAGTCCAAGGGACTCTCAAGAGTGTTCTCCAACACCACAGTTCAAAAGCATCAATTCTTCGGTGCTCAGCCTTCTTTATGACCCAACTCTCACATCTGTACATGACTACTGGAAAAGCACAGCTTTGACTAGATGGACCTTTGTCGGCGAAGTAATGTCTCTTCTTTTTAATGTGCTGTCTAGGTCTGTCATAGCTTTTCTTCCAAGGAGCAAGAGTCTTTTAATTTCATGGCTGCAGTTACCATCTGCAGTGATGTTGGAACCAAAGAAAAGAAAGTCTGTCACTGTTTCCAGTGTTTCCCCATCCATTTGCCATGTAGTGATAATCTTCGTTTTCTGAATGTTGAGTTTTAAGCCAGCTTTTTCACTCTCCTCTTTCACCCTCATCAAGAGGCTCTTTAGTTCCTCTTTGCTTTCTGCCATAAGGGTGGTGTCATTTGCATATTTGAGGTTATTGATATTTCTCCTGGCAATCTTGATTCTAGCTTGTGCTTCATCCAGTCTGGCATTTCACATGATATACTCCACATATAAGTTAAATAAGCATGGTGACAATATATAGCCTTGACTTACTACTTTCCCAGTTTGAAACCAGTTGGTTGTCCCTGTCCAGTTCTAAGTGTTGCTTCTTGATCTGCATACAGATTTCTCAGGAGGCAGGTAAGGTGGTCTGGTATTCCCATCTCTTGAAGACTTTTCCAGTTTGTTGTGATCCACATGGTCAAAGGCTTTGGCATAGTCAGTAAAGCACAAGTAGATGTTTTTCTGGAACTCTCTTGCTTTTTCTATGATCCAATGGATGTTGGCAATTTGATATCTGGGTTCCTCTGTGTGGGGGTGATGGTGGTGAGATCAGACAGTGCCATCTCTACTACTGGTCTTCGAAACATTGTTAAGAAAATTTGGAGAAAATATCTGCAGTGCATATGTCCAGAATATATAATGAACTGAACCAAATATAAATATATAAAGAATTCAACAGTAAGACAAACCCAATGTTTTAAAGTGGGCAAAGAATTTGTAACCACACTTCACAAAAGAAGACATACAAATGGCAAAAAAGCACCTGAAAATGTAATCACCATTATTATTCACCTGGAAATGCAAATGACTAAAATGAAAAGGGCTGACAATAAAGTGCTGATGAGGATTGGAGGCAATTTGAACATTGTTCCTAGGAATATAAAATGGCACAAACACTTTGGAGAATAGTTTGGCAGTTTCTTACAGAGTTAAGCATTATTTACCATAGACCCCACCATGGTCACTCCTATCTTACCAAAGATAAATGAAAACTTCTGCCCTCACAAAGACAGGTCTGTTCATAGCAGTTATCTCACACTCTAGTAAAGTAATGCTCAAAATTCTCCAAGCCAGGCTTCAGCAATACATGAACAGCGAATTTCCAGTTGTTCAAGCTGGTTTTAGAAAAGGCAGAGGAACCAGAGACCAAGTTGCCAACATCCGCTGGATCATGGAAAAAGCAAGAGAGTTCCAGAAAAACATCTATTTCTGCTTTATTGACTATGCCAAAGCCTTTGACTGTGTGGATCACAATAAACTGTGGAAAATTCTGAAAGAGATGGGAATACCAGACCACCTGATCTGCCTCTTGAGAAATTTGTATGCAGGTCAGGAAGCAACAGTTAGAACTGGACATGGAACAACAGACTGGTTCCAAATAGGAAAAGGAGTACGTCAAGGCTGTATATTGTCACCCTGCTTATTTAACTTCTATGCAGAGTACATTATGAGAAACGCTGGGCTGGAAGAAGCACAAGCTGGAATCAAGATTGCCGGGAGAAATATCAATAACCTCAGATATGCAGATGATACCACCCTTATGGCAGAAAGTGAAGAGGAACTAAAAAGCCTCTTGATGAAGGTGAAAGAGGAGAGTGAAAAAGTTGGCTTAAAACTCAACATTCAGAAAACTAAGATCATGGCATCTGGTCCCATCACTTCATGGGAAATAGATGGGGAAACAGTGTCAGACTATTTTTTTGGGCTCCAAAATCACTACAGATGGTGACTGCAGCCATGAAATTAAAAGACGCTTACTCCTTGGAAGAAAAGTTATGACCAACCTAGATAACATATTGAAAAGCAGAGACATTACTTTGCCAACAAAGGTCAGTCTAGTCAAGGCTATGGTTTTTTCAGTGGTCATGTATGGTTGTGAGAGTTGGACTGTGAAGAAAGCTGAGTGCCAAAGAATTGATGCTTTTGAACTGTGGTGTTGGAGAAGACTCTTGACAGTCCCTTGGACTGCAAGGAGATCCAACCAGTCCATTCTGAAGGAGATAAGCCCTGGGATTTCTTTGGAAGGAATGATGCTAAAGCTGAAACTCCAGTACTTTGGCCACCTCATGCGAAGAGTTGACTCATTGGAAAAGACTCTGATGCTGGGAGGGATTGGGGGCAGGAGAAGAAGGGGACGCCAGAGGATGAGATGGCTGGATGGCAACACTGACTCAATGGACATGAGTCTGTGTGAACTCTGGGAGTTGGTGATGGACAGGGAGGCCTGGTGTGCTGCGATTCATGGGGTCGCCAAGAGTTGGACACGACTGAGCAACTGAACTGAACTGAAAATTGAAAAGAATCCAAGTTGTTAACAGGGTAAATGGGTAAACAAATTATGCTACATTCATATAAAGGAATTCTACACAGCAATAAAAATGAATGAGTTCCTGATTCATACATCAGCATGGCTGAATCCCAGAAACATTGCATTAAGCCAAAGAGGCTATACATAAAAACTGCATAGTGTGTAGTGCCATCTTTATGAAGTATTAGGGAATGTAAACCTAGTCTTTCATGACAGATGGCATATTAGCTGTTACCTGGGGCACAGGGTGGAAAGTTCATTGGGAAAAGGTGAAGTGGTTTATTACTTTATTATTACTGGATGTGTGTGTGGATAGACATATCCCATACCTTAATTGTGAAGGTGGTACTCCAAGTAAACAAATTTGTCAAAATCCACTGCAATGCACACTTAAAATTGGGACATTGATTGGATCTAAATCATGCCTTAAAAAACCAGAAATGTATTCCTGCTGGGAGAGACTATTAGAATAGAATAGAAATGCATTAGAATATGGAGCCTAGAATAGATTCCTACGCATATGGGAGTGAAAGAAGGCTGGGGTGGGGGGGGCAGAAGTAATCAGCGAGGAATACACACTGCAGGAGGATCAGCTCTAAATGAAAAAAAGGTCAGATGAACCCCCCGTCTCAAATCATGCACAAAGGTCAAGTTCAGGTGGGTTAAAGGCCCCGGGGTGGAAGGGACCTTGGGGATCGGTCAGTGGACAAGGAAGACTTGGTCGCCATCGGCCCGAAGCTCATGCCAGCGCTTCTTCCAAGACCATAGAGCTAAACTAGCACGATTATAAACAAGCAAACAAGTCTCTCCCCGCCCCTTCCAAACTAGCACCCTTAAACTAGAACAAAGTCTATTTGGGCAGAGCAGTGAGCGACTTCCGGCGGAGGAGCCGGCGGGACCCCACCGTTTCCCGTCGGGGCCCGCCGCGCCTGCGCACTCCCTGCTGACTGCTGGTAGGAGGAGCTTAGGCGCCTCGGGACGCGGGTGGGCGCAGAGGATCCCTTGGGCTGTCGCTTCCGGAAGTCCGCCCCGGAACCTGGACTCCTCCCCCTTGGCTGTGCTGGGCCCTGGGCGCCTCCTGGTAGGTCCAGCTGCTGCGCTGCGCGAGGGGGTGGTAGGCGGCGCCCTGTTCCCAGCTGCGGGGCCGCGGCCGGTTGTTGGTGGAGGGGCGCGGGCGTCCCGTTTCCGTCGGCCCCGCCGGCCGGCCTGACCCTCGGCAGTAGGTAAGCCGGGGAGCGGGCGTGGCGGTCCCTGGATTCCAGGGGCCGAGGCGGCTTGTCCTGACCTCGGCCCAGCGGGCGGCCCGGTCTCCCCGGTCTTCAGAGTCCGTGCTGGACAGCGAGCTCATGTCCATCAGTCAGTCTATGCCTGGAACTGTCGCTCGATACCTTGATGCGAAGAACTGACTCATTGGAAAAGACCCTGATGCTGGGAAAGATTGAGGGCGGGAGGAGAAGGGGACGACAGAGGATGAGATGGCTGGATGGCATCACTGACTCGATGGACATGAGTTTGAGTGAACCCCGGGAGTTGGTGATGGACAGAGATTCCTGGCGTGTTGCAGTCCATGGGGTCACAAAGAGTCGGACACGACTGAGAGACTGAACTGAACTGAACCGAACGTCACTAATCCTTCACAAGTCAGTGAGGCAGGTGCTGTTCTCCCTGTTGTGTAGACGGGGAAACCGAGGCTCAGTAGTGGGAGGAGCACACAGCTCTTCGCCCACAGGCAGGATTTAAGCCCCCATAGACTGGCTCTGGAACTTGATGCTCTCAATCCACTATGGAGAGCAGCCTCGCAGAAAAGAGCCAAGTGTGTGTAGTTTAAAACACCTCATTTTGTGTCACTTTTTGCATATGACGAAACCTAATGATGCGTGTTTGTTTCAAGCCTCTTCTTTAGGGTTTGCATGCAGCCAAGTGTGCACTTGGGACCAAAGCCGGAAATGTACAGTGGTTTGCTCTAGGCTTTCACATCCATGTGTTCCTATAGTCCCATCCTCTTCTTCACCATCTTCTATCTCCTCCTAGCTTGAGTGGGTAGGGGGATGAGAAGCCCAGGACTTGGAGGCTCATCCAGTGCTTTGAAGTCCCCTGCAGGTCTGGCGGGGATGGACTGGCACCACCCCCCACCCTCCACCCCCCAGTGCAGGGGCTCACAGAGGTGGGGGCTGGTGACTGAGCAGGGTGAAAACGTCTCTCTGGCATAGGTCCTGAATGCCCAGGGTAGGCTGAGTTGCAAATGAGGCGCTGGGGTGAGGCGGGCCTAGGAGAAATAGAAAAGTGCCCCCTTTCCTTCTGGGCCTGCGCATGGGAAAAGGCCTGGTAAGAGTTGTTGTTGAGGTGCTAAGGCATGTCCGACTCTTTGCAACCCCATGACTGTAGCCCAACAGGCTCCTCTGTCCGTGGGATTGTCCAGGCAGGAATACTGGAGTGGGTTGCCATTTCCTTCTCCAGGGGATCTTCCTGACCCAGGGATCAAACCCACGTCTCCTGCCTGGGCAGGTGTATGCTTTACCCCTGAGCCACCTGGGAAGCCACTGGTGAGGGTGGTGAGGAAACCTCTGATGCATGGAGGCAGCGCCTGTGCTGAGGCCCCGCCTGCCTCAGGCTCAGCCAGCAGGTTGCTGCCTCTCTGAGTATATGGCTTCCCCTTGGGAGTCTGTAGGCTCCTGGGCATAAACTGCCTGGGTCCTCCCCGTGCCCTCACTCAAGGACTTGCCTGCCACCCCAGCATCCTTCTTTGCTGTGTCAGGGGGGGAAAAAAATAGATTCTTTCTCGTCTCTGATAACCCCTTCCACCTCCCGGCCTGACATGCACCTGTGCCTCGAGCCCCTCGCCCTCCGGAGGCTCCTGCCACCAGGCCTTCCTATCTTCCCACTGCACCTTTGCTCTGTCTTGAGATGGAGCTAAGCCTTTCCCCTCCTGACCCTTTGACACTGCAAGCGCCCGCACCCCCTGCTTCTCATTGTGTAGCTGGGGGCTCCAGCCACCTCATCCCACTGAAGTGACCCTGTCTGTGCTTTCTGGAAGGGCTTCCCTTGGCCCTCCCTAATATCACTTAGGTGTTTCTCTGCCCTCTGCCCATAGGGTACCTTTGGAGTCTGCTCCTCCTCTACCCTCCCCACAGTGTGTTGCCTGGGCAACCACCCTCCCCTCTCTTCTCCTGCCAGTGTTTTCCCTCCGTTTCTATGGGGACTTTTCCGTGGATCTGCATCTTTAGCTCAGTACCTGTCATGTCTACTCCTGAAGACTTGTTGCAGGAGAACCTTAAAATCGCCACATCTGTAGCTGATCTGGGTTACTGGGGAGGACCACTGTCCACTCCTCCTCCACGCAGCGGCCCAAGCACACCTGCCCCCCCACATGGCTCTCCAAACTGTACCTTCACCTGCAGCCCCGCCGCCATCACCTGCTCCTCTCCCCCCCGCCCCCCATTCGCTTCTCAGGGCGAGGCCTGCCTCTGTGGGGTCCCCCCCCACCCTCCAGCTCAGCCCCAGACTGTCCATCTTGTCATCATCCTCGAAGGTGCGTGTGTCAGCTGTTATGAGACGTGTCACAAACGATCTCTCACTAATAACCAAAGTCTTGGAGTTTGTGGGTGACTTTCTTTTTAAATTTTACACTTTGGATGCGTGTAGACTCGAGGCCAGCTTTCGGCAGCTCTCATCCTGCTGTGCTTCGTTGGAGAGAAAGGGGCGCTTTACTGTGGGTGCCGCCCATCGCCCTGGGTTCCTGATCTGCCCAGGGCTCTCTGTCCAGAGACGGGGTTCCTCAAGAGGTAGCCCAAGGGGAGCCACCCTTCAGAGACAGCACTAAACTCCGGTGTCATAGACTCGGTGTGCCTCCCGGGCAGCCCGCCCGGGCTCTGCAGCACTCGCTCCGCTTGCCTCGCTGTTCCCAGGTTGTCTTGTCGTCCTGAGCCCCGCGTGCCAGCTGACAGCTCCTCTCCCGTGTGTGTATGTTTAGGGCACAGTGCTGGCTCACGGTAGATATTGACGAAGTTTTGTTAAATAGTCAAGTGGATCAAAGTTGTCTGCAGAATACAGACAGACTGGTGGGATGAGGCTGGTCGGGGACGGAACAGGATTGGTGCCCTGGGGTCCACTCGGGCCCTCGGGTGAAGGTGTTGGGGTGTGCCCCGGGCTGCAGCCTGACTCACAGATGTTATGCTTTTCTCTGCCCTCATCCGTGAGCACAGGCGGGACACAGGCCCGCCTCCGGTACCCTGCTCTGCGGGCCCAAGAGCGACGGAGCCGACAGACTGCTCGGGTCCTCTGCTGTGCCACGGAGCATCACGTTGCTGCTCTGGGTTTCCGTTTCTTCAATCAAAATAAGAGCAGAGGGGAGTCCCTTCTGGTTCTGACATCTAGAGCCCTTCCTCTGGACCACGGCAGTGTCTGGCCCTTCGTCTGTGCCTTGACCCGGCCCCTCCGCGGCTTCCCCTCCAGCGGGCTCCAGGTGCCTGGTGTGGTGGTGGCTGACTTGGTTGTCTAGTGATGGGCTGGGGCGGTTTCCTCTCGGTTCTCCTGAGGCCTCTCCCACTGGACAGGGCTCCTCGGTGGCAGGAGACAAGGGAGCAGAGCGGGCTCCGAGGGGAGGAGATGCTGAGTTGCCCTGATGGAGGCTTGGGAAGCCTCAGGCTGCCTTGCTCCGCAGGACTGAGTGATGTCCCTGTTTTCCTGGACCCTGTGGGTGCCCAGGACGCCAAGCCTGGCCCCCTCTGCTCCCATGGCCTCGCTGACAGTGTGGGCACCCATGGCTCTCCCCGGGAAGCCTGCCCGGCGCCTTGGAGCCCTACGTCATGGTGAGGTCAGCCCCCCCCGGGGTCCCACGGCCCCGCGGTGCCCCCATACAGCCCACAGTGGGGCTCTCCTCTTCTTGTCGTGCGAGTGAGAATTTCATTCACGTCTGCCTCTCCCGCCAGCCTGGGGGCCTACCTGCATGCAGGGGCCTTGCCTACTGTATACTGTATCCAGCATGCAGAAACGTTGTCAAGTGCCTACTAGGTTCTGGATAAACATTGAAAAAAAAAAAAGAAACAGTGTTAGCGTGGCAAAGAAGACGGACACAGACACCACTCAGGTGCCAAGGGCTGTGGTTCTGCTGGGTCCGGAAGAGTGAATGTCAGGCCTCCCTCGCCAAGGAGGGAGGGGTCTGGAGAGCTCTGTCCTTTGATTGATCTCCGGTGGTCATGACTCCTTAGGTCCTCCAGCGTTCCCTTCTCCCCACCTCTGGCCTCACGTCCCCCCTCAATGGTGCCCACGGTCAAGAGCCCACTAGGCGAGAGCCATCCTCTTCCGCTTGCCTTACAGCCCGGGCCCACATTCTCACTGCCCCAAGCTCCCAGGCCTGTCAGAAGTAGAAAAAGTCATAAAGCCCTGCAAGAAGCAGACGTCCTCAGGATCCGTGGGGCAAGAGCCCCCGATGTATGCTGACTCTTCCAGGACTAGACCCATGACCCCACCCACCATTCCGGCTCCTCCCGGCTCCAAGTTCGATGCCAGAGCTACCAGCGCCCCTTGTGGGCTCAGCCAGGGTGCCAGGCAGCACCTGCTGGAGACTGAGGTCAAGCTTGAGTTTGCAGACGTAGAGGAGAAGGCCAGCAGTGGCCCCCAGAAGACCAGAAGCTCCAGTGCCCAGAAGATGGGTGGGAGGGACCCTTCCCAGCAGAGGAAGAGAGCCCGCCCCCTGCCCAGCAGCCTGTGGGTCCCCGTGCCCGACCAGGCTTTCCAGGAGGGGCAGGAGGGAGGTCTCCTGGGCCTCGATGTCCTCAGTGAGGAGACGGGCCCACTGCCTGGGGAGGCCTGGCCCTGGCTTGGCTGCCCCCTCTGCAGATTGTCATGCCCTTGGCCAAAGGAGAGGCTCCAGGCCCTGCGGCCTCCTATCCGTGCCAGGGCAGGGGTGCCCTGTGCAGCAGGGGGAGAAGGTGTGCAGGTGTAAGGCCTGCGGACGGTGCGAGGTGGGGGACCCGGTGCTCAGCCCTGGCCAGGCCGGATGGGCTTGGAGGCAGGCCAGCCCAGCAAGGCTGAGGAGGCAAGGCTGGCCGGCATCCTCATAGCCCATCTGGCCAGAGAGACACGTCACCTCAAGAAGCAGAAGAAGAGACACTTGCTTCCTGGTGGGGGCGAGCAGCCGCCTGGCCCTGAAGCCGCTGTGCCTGCAGAAGCCGGGGAGAACCGTGCAGGCCGAGGCCAAGGGCTGCGCCTCCAGGCTGTCCCCGGGTCAGCGGCCCTCCCCGACATGAGACACTTCTTTACTGTCAACTTGCAGGAACGTCCGCTGGGTCACCCGCATCCCATGCCAGTCGAGTGTCAGGCCTGGTGAAGTGAAGGGGCAGCCCCAATGCTCGCGTCTGTCCCATCGCTTGGTGGGGAAGCACAGGGCTGGAGGCAGGAGGCCCCAGGGGGCAGTGGGGAGGGCCACCCGAGAAGCAGCAGAAGGGCCTGGCCTTGGTGGGCCAGCAGCCGTGTCCCTGAGGGCCGCCGTCACCATGCCAGCGCCCGATGCCTCACCTCTGGAAGATAGGGACGGACAGGTGATTCCGCGTGGGCCTCCCCAACCTGCTCCCCCTCTAGAGATGACCCTGCCACTCCCCTGATTGTGGTCGGGCAGGACCCAGGTGGCACGTATGCCCCCCAACCAGCCCCAGGCCCGGGCCTGGAACCAGAGCACCGCGGAGCCCCTTTGTAGCCCAGCCCTGCCGCTCTCCTTTGTCTGGTCTCCACCCTTTCAGGAGGTTCGTGGCCCAGGGGAACCCTTGCCACCGCCTCCCGCCTCGGGCCTTCTCCCACAGAGCAGAGCCCCTGCTCCACGAGGCGATGGGTGAGCAGGTGCCGGGCCGAGGGCGTCTGAGTCCACCTCACCGTTCCGTGGCAGCCGGGCCAAGGACGTGAACTCCGTGGATGTCACTGCCCACCAGGGGGCCCGAGGAGGCAGGCGGTGCTTGGGGTCTGCGGGCTGACCCTGGGCCGCACTCCGGAGGACAGGCTGCGGGGCCAGCTCGGCCTGCGGCTCTCGGACCCGTCTCCCCGTGCCCAGGCTTCCTGGAAAGAAACTTCCACGGACCACTGGGTGTCCGTGCACTGCCGGCCAGAGTGGCTGGTGGGTGCAACAGCGGCTGCCTGCTCGAGTTTACGAGAATTAGCGGCTGGGCAAGGCGGGGGCCGCCCTGTCTCCAGGCCACCTCCTGGAGCCTGACTGACAGACCAGTCATGTGCCCACGACCCTTCCGGGTGGCAGCTGAGGAGGTGTGCGCCGCCCAGGCCGCATTCCGCCCGGTGCCACCCCAGCTGCGCTACCCGCATGTCTCCTTGGAGTGGAGCGCGGGCACTTCGAGGAGCGGAGTGCCTGGGAGATGGGTGCGGCCGTGCAGCCAGCCGAGGGCCTGGCCCCTGCAGCTCTCCACGGACCACCAGCTTACTGAGCTCTTCCACCGAGAGGACCGTGCCAGACCCCTGCTTAAAGGGCAGGATCGAGACCATCCTCCCCGAGGGGGTGGACATGTACCACTGGAAGCAGGGTCTTGTGTACAAAGTGAAGGAGCTCATGCTGTCTGAATAGCCCGTGCCACCCTCCCCTTCCCTGCAGGGCCCCAAGGCTGGGCGGGTGGAGGCCACCCTGAGCGACAGAGGAGCTAGGAGCCCCGGGTCAGAAGGGAAGGGCCTGGGGGAGCCAGTGCAGAGAAGTCGGCCCCCCTCCTCCGGGTCCTCACTGCTGGGCCAGAGCAAGAAGAGCCTGTTGGAGCGGCTGGAGAGCGTGGGGCTGCTGGCCTCTGAGTGGAGCGATGCCTCCCGCTCCACGGAGAGCCACCTGGCTAGCATCATCGTCAAGAAGCACCTGCGTGAGAACAAGACAGTGGGTGCCCAGGAGGACCCCTTGGCTTACTAGAAGAAGTGGTGGGACATCTGGCCAGCCCTGGCGAGACTGGCCACCACCTACCTGTCCTGTCCTGCTCCCCCTGCTGACAAGCGCCTCCTCTGCAAGTGTCTTTGCCTCCCTGGGCAGCCCCACTATCATGGAGTACAACTCCCTGCTCCTGGTGGAGACGGTTAAGCGTCTTCTCTTCTTGAAGACCAACCTGGAGCATTTCTCCAGCTACACGCCCCCTGCCCCTCATTTTCCCCTGTGGAGATCTGGCCTGGGAGAGGCAGAGCTGGGAGTCTGAGCGCTTGGAAGCCCCAGAAAGCTGCCCTGGGGGATGGCTACCTAGATGAGAGAAGTGGGCAGAGCGTCCTGTCCTAGGATGGCCAGATTCTGAAGCCTGTTTGAGAAGAATGAGGACGGTTTCTCAGTTATGGCCAGGTTGCCAGTTTTGTTTTCAGGGAGAAGCCGTTTTCCATCTGCCCACTGCTTGCGTTACTGCCGGCGGCATGTGTGTGGAAAGGTGGGCCATGTTCCTCAGTGACTTGAGCCGTCCCGCCCCGTGTACGGGCGTGGTGCCCCTTTAAAGTGTTGCCGGGTAGGGAGGGCCCACATGCAGCTAGTCTGTGTCGGCTGTGACGGCCCTGGAGGGCGGCTTTCTCAGAGGGGCCGGGGCTGGGGAGGTGGGGGTGCCACGGGGAATGTCCTCAGCCGCCCTTCCTGGGAAAGGAAGATACAGCAGCCACCTCAAGAGGGAGGTGCCCATGCACCCGCTGGTCTCCTTCGGCTCCGTCCCTTCCAGGGCATCCCGGGTGCCAGAGCCCTGGGGGGCTGGACCACCCGGCTCCTGTCGGCAGGCGTGCAGTGGAGCAGACCTGAGACTCCTCTCACGGCCATTCTCACCTGTAGTTGTTGCCAGGCTGCTGGGAACCTCGGGGTTTCTTGTTTGTACAGTGAAAGTGGTCTCAGGAAGCCAGAAAGGGCGTGTGTTCTGGTACCCACTGGCCTGAGTTCCTTTAGGGCCGGGCACAGGCCCTGGGGGTGTGGGAGTCCCAGTGCTGGTGGGATTGGGTGGGAGAAGGTGAAAGGGTGAGGCTGGAGGGCCCGTTCGTCCCACGAGGCGTGAGTCCGGCTCTCCTGAGGCGCTGGGCCGCTGGGAGCCGGGCTCTGAGGAGGGAAGGTGGTGGAGGCCGGGAGGCAGCAGGCTCGCCTGCACTCTGGCCCCGGCCATGGGGGCGAGCCCCGGGAACCTGTCCCCTCTTCCCCGCCGAGTCACTGTGGCTAGTTCACTGCAGGACATTCAGGAGAAACTCACTGTGATCGTTTTTGCTCAGTAGCCCTCGTGAGCTCTTTACCTTGTGATCGTAACCCTCTGTACTAGTCGGTCTGCTGTGTGCTCATTTGAGCAGGGTCACCTGGCTCCTTGAAGAAAGCCTTGTGCAGCTGTGTTCAGTGGTTGCGACAGCGTGACCTGAAGTCATCTCCACTCTCTGCTCAGGTGGCGTCTTCTCCCCCGCTGCTGGAAGGCATGTGTGTGTGGGGAGGGACGCTGTCCTGGGGGCCATGTATTGGTCGGTGCCGCCATCCCTCAGTCAGCTCTCAGGAGAGGCACCCTTGTGGTGTGGCGTCACCCCCAGTGGCTTCTCCACGTTCCCGGAGAGGGGAAACCTGGACTACAGAGGCAGGGGGGCGTCTGAGGAGGCAGGCGGAAGGCAGGGGTGAGAGGCTTGAGGGTCCTGAGCTCTCGGAGGCTCAGGCTCTGGAGCAGCCGTGCCCCACCAGGGGCAGTTTGGTCCCCCAGATGCTTGGACGGTCGTGGCTTGTGGGGGGTCACTCCTGTCCTCTTGTGGGTGGGAGATGGGCACACAGCAGAGGCAACACCTCGTTCCCAGGTGGCGCCCGGACCCCATCTGCCTGGACTCAAGCCGGCCTCCTGAGGCTGGCGCCACGGGCACCCCACCCCTCATCCTTTCTGCACCCACATGCCTGAGATGGAGCTGGGCATCTGGTCACGTGGCCAGGCTCCAAGGCCACATTCTCCGTCTCCGTGGCTCCCTGACCGCCGCGGGGTCGTGGTCTCTGGCTCCTGCGTTTATGGCAGGACTCCATTGCCCCTCACCTGCCCCCCACCTTGTGGGCCAGATCAGGTTTAACCTGACGTGGCAGTGACTGCGTCGCCCCGCTGCTTACAAACAAACCCTAGCAGACGCTTCCGTGGAGTGAGCCAGGCTTCTCAGCAGGTACCTCCGTGCTTTGGGACAGAAACTTTGCTAGAAATGAAGGTGGAGCTGGGCTGCTGCAGATTAAAGATATGGGACCCCCTTCTCAGAGGTGGGGTGGGGGCGGGATGTGTTGGCAGCCCCCACAGCTTCCTAAGGGGTGTGGGAGGAGCTCTAGGTCTGGTTTCCTTGGTGGGGGGGAATGAGAAGTGACGTTGCTATGGAGACACAGCCTGGGAGCCTGACCACGGCCCTGGAGCCCCGGGCTTTGTAAACAGCAGGATTGAATGGCCCTGTGGTTCTCTGTGGGCACCACCCTGCCTGGCCTGGGCCTGGCTGGTCTGCAGGTTGGGGAGCTGCCACTTGGAACAGAGGTTTCTGCTTGTTTTCCTCTCTGCCTGAACCCTGACCCCTCTGTGCTCCTCTGGCATGGCAGCCACCCCTCCCCCAGGCTGCCTCCCTTGGGCTCTGGGCTTTCGGTGGCCCCTGGGTCTCTGCCTGTCCCAAGGCCACTGGCGGCCTGGAAGTCCCCTCCCTCCCCTTTTCCAGAGCCAGCATCGGGGCCACCCTGTCCCTGCCTCCAGGATGGCTTCCCGGACTGTTCCACCTTCCCTCTCCAGCCCCTCTTTGCCTACTTGGGAAACGGCATCACGTTTGTGGCTGGAATCATGCTCTCTGGCTTACGGGAAGGGACATTCTGTTGAGGCCAGAGTGAAGAGCTGGTCTTGTCAGGCAGGGGTCGGGGGAACAAAGGCGTGGGGCCTGGTGGTGCTGCCACTCACTCCCTCGACCCCAGCTTCCTCGTCTAGGACTGAGGGCTGGGCGCTCAGCCCCCACAGCTGCCACCAGGGTAGACCATGGAACCCTGAACCCATTTTGAGTTCATTGCTGATGTTGAAAAAAAATCGAGTCGAGAACACCTTGGAGGGAATAAGGCAAGGCCCAGGTGCTCTGAACTATGTTTGCAAAAGCAGGGCACTCCCAGGAAAGAAGCAAAGGAGATTGGCGACTCTGGGGGCCTGTGTCTATTCAAAAATAGATTGAAAAGGTTTGAGACGAAACGTCTAAATTCATGATACTCACAGGCAGTTACTGAAAAAGGAAAGGAATGAGATTGTGCACACTGGGGGCCGTGGAGGGATTGTAGTGTCGGGCCTGAACTCCATCCGGGACCCCCTCAGGTGGGGGCCTGTGCCTGGCTGGCTCCTGCTATGGGGTCTTGGCCCTTCTGTGCCTTGGGCTGGAGTCCTCCGGTCCTGCCGGGCCCCTGCTGAAGGTCCGTGGTGCTCAGAGGTCCACTCACTGTTCGATTGTCTCTCCTTAGGGACCTGCTGGCCCTCGAGTGAGGGTGTCGGAGACGTGTCCAATCCGGGCCCAGGCTGAGTGGAGGGGGCGACCCGTGGGGTGAGCAGCCCGCTGACCACCAGTGGCACCTGCATCGCAGCTGCCTGACCCCCCGGCCCCCTGGCCCCATTTGGTCTCATGGAGCCTCGGGGCGAGAAGTCAGGAGAGGCTGACGGGGTGCGCGTGACGCCCCAGCTGCTCAAGGCGCGCTCGGGCGAGTTCGCCCTGGAGTCCATCCTGCTGCTCAAGCTGCGGGGCCTGGGGCTGGTGGGCCTGGGCTGCCTGGGGGACTGCCTCGGCCTCGAGTGGCTGGACCTGTCGGGTAACGCGCTCACCCAGCTGGGCCCGCTGGCCTCCCTGCGGCAGCTGGCCGTGCTCAACGTGGCTGACAACCGGCTGACGGGCCTGGAGCCCCTGGCCGCCTGTGAGAACCTGCAGTGTCTCAATGCTGCAGGCAACCTGCTGGCTGGGCCCGCGCAGCTGCAGTGCCTGGCGGGGCTGCGGGGTCTGGAGCGCCTGCGGCTCCGAGACCCGTTGGCGCGGCTCAGCAACCCGCTGTGCGCCAGCCCCTGCTACTGGGCCTCAGTGCGTGAGCTGCTGCCCGGCCTGAAGGTCCTCGACGGCGAGCGTGTGAGTGGGCGCGGCAGCGACTTCTACCAGCTGTGCCGGGACCTCGACAGCTCCTTGAGCCCCGACCCTGGTGCCCCTGGCCCCCGGCCCATGGAGGCCCAGCCTTGGGTGGAGCCTGGCTACTGGGAGGCCTTGCCCCCACGCAGCAGCTCCATCCTGGAGGAGGCCTGCCGCCAGTTCCAGGACACGCTGCAGGAGTGCCACGACCTGGACCGCCAGGCCCGGGACAGCTTGGCCCAGGCCATGCGGGCGCTCAGCCCCGCGGGCCCCACTGCCGCCTCCTTCGTCTTCTGAAGGCGCCCCGGGGCCCTCGGTGGCCTCCCTGCTTGTCTGGACAGTTTTGTCCCACTGCTTGTTGCCCTTCAAGGAAAACTCCCCACGTCCATCAAAGATGTACCTCCCTCGGGCCCTCCCCAAGCAGCGGGCTCAGCCTGAGGCTGTCCTGCTACCACCTAGAAGAGCGCCTGGGAGGAGGTCCCTGGCCCCTTCCACGGCTACAGCTGCTGCCTGTCCCAGCTGCATGAGCCTGAGGCTCGGAGGAAGAAAGCAGCTTGGTCCTAAGGCTGCAGCTGGGGGAGGAGGGGAAGGCCAGCCTCCTGCCCCTCCCGCCCTGGGAGACGCCGCGGCTGAGCTTGCTGGCGTGGAAGCTGCATTTACCCACCTCCCTGGTTCTCCTGCTGTGTCCCTTGCTCCTGGGTCTCCCTGGAACCTCCACTGTCCCCATTCCCACCCATGCTCATCCCTATTAAATTGTTTTAATTAGTATCAGTACACGTGGGCGTGCTTGGTTTTCCCAAGAGGAAGCCCCTGAAAGCAAGACTGGGTCCTCCACCCCCACGTCTGGTCTCCCCTGGGCAAGGAGGAGGTGTCTGCAGCTTTCTGGGTGTCCAGGCAGCTGGGTCCTGCCCTCTCCCCACCCCCCACCCCCTCACCTCGGGGCTTTGCTTCCTCCCTGTGAGGCCGGAGGACCAGGGCCTTTGCTCACACACAGGCTGCCCTGCAGCTGAGCTGGGGGAGGGAGGGAGGGAATTCGAGGGAGCGTGAGAACTCAGCTGAGCACAGCTTTATTAGCTCAGGGGTCAGGGGGTGGCCCCTCCCCGGGCCCAGAGGAGGGAGGCGGGCTTTCACTGGCGACCTCCCTTCCTTCCAGGAAGCCGGGTGACTTCTAGAGGAAAGGGAAGAGAAACAGGCCAGGCGTGAGGGAGGCGGTCTTTGCAGGCTCCCAGGCCCTGTTCCCCTGCCTCCCGCAGCCCAGCTCCAGCGCCCTCTCAGTCCTCCCGTTCCCCTCCCTCCTGGCCACCTACCTGCCAGGCCTCAGCTCAGGGGGACAAGGCTTTGATGAAGGCAAACTGTCCGGGGAGGTAGTAGCTGTGGGGGTCCTCGCCGGCGCGCTCCACCCTGCTGCACTGGGCGTCCTGGGCGTCGTCCAGCTCCTGCCAGCACAGGGCCACTCAGGCGCCCTGTTCCTGCCAGCGCCTACCACCCCCGCCCCCCCTCCCAGGGAGTGTCTGGGCTGAGCCCAGAGCCCCTCCTCACCATGCCCCTCCCCAACCTCTCCATCCAGGCCTCTCCCAAGGCCCAGTCTCTCCACACCTTAAAAGTCCCCTCCTCACCCGTTGAACCTGAGTCTGTATGGGACAGTGCACCATCCGGCCCAGGACTTGATCCTTTGAGTCCAGCTTGATGCAGGCCAGGCATTTCCGCTTTCTCTGGGGAGGGGGCGTGGGGGCCAGAGAGGAAAGGGGTGAAGGGAGGCGTGCAGCCCTGTGAGGGCGGAACCTGGGGCCAGCCTGCAGTGGGGCCCGTTCCTTTGGCAGGCCAGCTGGGTCCAGGCGAAGCCTAGCTCTGGATTGGGAATTTTCAAAAGTCAGAACTATCCTGCAGTTTTCAAACTGTGTGTTTGTGTGTGTGTGTGTGTGTATTTGTGTGTGTGTGTATGTGTCTGTAGGCGGCACTTAGTTTTCAAACTCTGTGAGTTTGTGTGTGTGTGTGTGTCTGTGTGTGTGTGTGTGTTTGTGTATGTGTGTGTGTGTAGGCGGCACTTAGTTTTCAAACTGTGTGTGTGTGTGTCTCTGTGTGTCTGTCTGTGTCTGACACAGCCAGGTTCTCCCCACCTGGCTTCCACTGTGCTTCCATCTGTTACATTTATTTGTGTTTTCTGTTTTCTTGCAAGATTTGAATTGAACACAGGGATCCTGGTGTAAAAGTCCAGAAAAGCACTAGTCTAATCCAGCACTCCTTCAGCAGAGGGCGGTGACTAAGGCCTTGACGAGCCAGTGCAGGAACAGGACTGGGGGTTGGCAGAGGTGGTTGTGCTCCGAGCCCAGGGATCACCCCCATGGCACTGACTTGGCCCCCAAAGTGGCTGATGACAGTCAAGCCCTCTTAGGAGTCGGCCCAGGCCGAGCCATCCTCCCCTTGAAAACTCATGTGAAATGGGAAGTTCACCAGGCCTAAGGTGGGGACCACGGCCTCCTTCCACCAGTGACCTGCAGCCTGGGTGGACCTGCTCTGGAGCCTGTGTGTCCGTCTTCTTGCCTGTCGCGGCCCCCTCAGCCCACCCACAGCCATCACCGCCATGGGCGCAGGCAGGCAGGCCGGTCAGAGCCAGGGAGGCTGCCCCACCCCAGGGTCTCCAACCTCAGGCTTCTCCAGCTGTGAAGCCCGCTGCCCACTCCTGCCCGGTGCACGCGCCCTGCCATCAGCTCACCCCGTTGGGCTTGACTTTGCAGTCTTCTTTCCTCCAGTCTTTCTTCCGACAGCTCGTCTGCTGGAGCTTGAACTCCAGCCTCACAAACTGCCCAGCCGGGAAGAGCTGCCAACAGACAAGAGAAAGCCCGCGGCCCAGCTGAGCGGGCAGAGCTGTTGCGGGTGTGACCTGTCCCTGCTCCCCAGCGGGCAGCAGCACACCCTGGGGCGGGGGCCGGTGGCCTCTCTGGAGAGCTGGGCGGCTTGCTGGGGCCCAAGTATCGGTGCACCTGCTCTCGGTGGGGGGCACGTTCTGGTCTCCCGATCCCCGTCCCCACCCTCCCCTCTCTGGGCTGGCGCTCACCGTGTCTGCCGCATTGTCCACGCTGGTCACCTGGAAGGCCCACAGCACGGGTGGATGCTTGTGGAACTCCTCCAGGGCCACCTGCAGGCCCCGGTGCTGGGCCGTCGTGAGCTCCGCCCTGCCCAAGCCCATGGTGCCCAGCCCCAGGGCCAGGGGGAGCAGCAGCTGCCACATGGCTTCACCTCCGTCTCCTGGACCCTGCAGAGGGCTGTGTGTGGGTCCGGAGGAGGAGCCACCGCTCCTGGGCCCTGTGGCTCTGGGGCCCTGTCTGGTGGGCTCCGGGCAGAGGTGGGGGGACACGGAGTGGCCCTGCAGACCCCCATCCCCACGCCCTGGTGTTCCCCTGGCCCGTCCCTCTCCTCCCACCTGGCCCCACTGTTCCCAAGCCCAGCCCAGGTTGGCCCTGTCCGAGGTAGGTGCTGGGTCTGCTCCAGTCCTTGGGCCAGCAGCTGGGGAGCAGGGCCTGCTCCCGCCTCCACCTCCCTGCCCCTCCCTGCCCCCGCACCCCCCCCCCCCCCCCCCCCCCCCCCCCCCCCCCGTCACCCCCTGTTTTCTGGTACACAAGGCTCCAGCCCCGGATCCTCACCATCGGGGCCGAAACTGGGGGTGGGGTGGGAAGGAATGGAGGCTGGCTGGAGGCTAAATATTTTGGGGAGGACCTAAACAGGAGGGGCCCAGGGCGGGTGGGCTTTAGGAGCCCACTTAACCCTCGCTGTGCTGAAAGAGCCCGTTGCCATCAGCCCCACCGCCTCCGCCCGCCCCCCCCCCCGGCCACTGCCCCCAGAAAATGGGGGTCCCTCCTCCGCCCCACCTCCTCTGTCTTCTTAGGCAGAGTTTTTCTCCCTTGCCTTGTTCTTTTCTGGAGCCTTCTTCCTCTCTCAGCCCGCCAACCCCGCACCTCAATCCGTGTGACTGGGGTTGGGGGCGCCTGAGGGCCGGACCCTCCCCGAGAAATCTGCCCGAGAGCAGCCTCCCGAGGACCAGAAAGCCCCAGGTGTGGAGATCCAGGTCCCGCCGGGCAAAGGTGCCAAGCCGTCGCCTCGAAGACAGGACCGGGCTCGCGGAGCAGCCAACAAACACCGGCCTCCGGAGCTGCGCCCTTTACCCTCCCCGCGCTCCCCCCACACTCCTCTCCCCCGCCTCGAGGTCTCCCCTCTCCTCCTCCCCCGCGCCTCGGGGTCTCCCCCCTTCCCCTCTCCCGCGCCTCGAGGTCTCCCCCCTTCCCCTCTCCCGCGCCTCGGGGTCTCTCCTGCTCACCTCCTCTGCTGCGCCTCGGGGTCTCCCCTGCGGCCCCGGCCTCTTCCCGGCACCCGTCAGGCTCCCCCGGCGGCGCGCCCGTCTCCTCCCAGCTCCTGCTGGGCCCCCTCCAGCGCCCCGCGGCTCCTCCCCGCCCGCCGGGACCGGCCTTGGCGGCGGCCCTCCCGGGATTCCCCTCCTCATCCCCGCCCTGCACTGTCCCGCCCTGCCCTCCCGTCCCCTCCCGCTGGCCCAGCGGGCCGCCCCAGCCCGCCCGCTGCCCTGCCCCCAGGAACAGGGCGACCCCTTCCCCTCAGGCCCCTCCAGGCCGTCCCCAAGACACTCATTCCAGAAAATTCTTCCCAGAAATTCAGACATCCTCAAACCCCAGGAGACTTCGACGAGTCATTTGAACCGTCCCCCTGCAGCCTGGAACCACACTGAGAAGGAAGGGGGTCTCCAACACCAGCAAACATGTCAGGCGTGAAGGATCACGTCCCATCTGTGGTGGCAATGGTCTCCCAGGGTCTCACATGTGGGTGGAGGGCGCGTGGTGGGGTTCTGAAGGCTGCTGGGGGGTCAGGGGAAAACAGGCGCTCAGCTCCTGCTCAGTTCAGTCACTCAGTCGTGTTCGACTCTTTGCGACCCCATGAATCGCAGCACACCAGGCCTCCCTGCCCATCACCAACTCCCGGAGTTCACTCAGACTCAGGTCCATCGAGTCAATGATGCCATCCAGCCATCTCATCCTCTGTCGTCCCCTTCTCCTCTTGCTCCCAATCCCTCCCAGCATCAGAGTCTTTTCCAATGAGTCAACTCCTCTCATGAGGTGGCCAAAGTACTGGAGTTTCAGCTTTAGCATCAGTCCTTCCAAAGAAATCCCAGGGCTGATCTCCTTCAGAATGGACTGGTTGGATCTCCTTGCAGTCCAAGGGACTCTCAAGAATCTTCTCCAACATCACAGTTCAAAAGCATCAATTCTTTGGCACTCAGCCTTCTTCACAGTCCAACTCTCACATCCATACATGCTGCTCCTGAGCAAATAAGAACAAGCCCTGGGACTTGGTGTGTCAGCCACCAGGACCACTGCTACCTAAGTCCCGGGCCCTCTGCCCGTTGCCCACGGAGAGCGAGTGAAAGCCGCTCAGTCGTGACCGACTCTGCAACGTCCATGGAATTCTCCAGGCCTAATACTGGAGCTGTTTCCTTCTCTAGGGGATCTTCCCAACCCAGGGATCGAACCAGGGTCTCCTGCATTGCGGGCGGATTCTTTACCAGATGAGCCACCAGGGAAGCCCGCACGGAGACGACCTGGTTTAACCACCAGGACCCCTGCATCTTCTGCTCCCTTCTCTGCAATGTGGGGGCCAGAGGCCCTCCCGCTAGGGGGTTGTTTGGAGGATTAAACAGGAAGATGTATGGAGAGGGACAGATGACCCGCCTTTGGTCCCCTCCCAGGCACCCCTGGCAGGATTCTCCACCTGGAGCCCAGAGCTTCCTTTGCAATGTCCCCTGGGGGTTCCAGAAAGATCCTCGCCTTCAATTAGCCAGTACTGGGGGCTGAAATCCCACCTTGGACATTTCAGTCCCATCTGCGAGTTGTCAGCAATCACTAAGCAGAGATGAAAGCTGGGGGTCTTTGTTCTCCAGGAACTTCCTCTGG
Source organism: Bos indicus (assembly GCF_029378745.1). Taxonomy (NCBI): domain Eukaryota; kingdom Metazoa; phylum Chordata; class Mammalia; order Artiodactyla; family Bovidae; genus Bos; species Bos indicus. Next base: position 113,112,001 of record NC_091763.1, read on the forward strand.
GCCTAGAGAAACAGCAGGGCCACGTGCTGGGGGAGGCCCAGGAAGTGGGTGACCAGAGAAAACTTCTAAGACAAGGTGGACTTGCGCTGAGGAAGGCAGGCAAGTGACCCTGCTTTCAGCTGGGGCTGCCTCAGGCCTGGGGCGAGCGAGGAGGGCTGGAGCAGGCAGCGGGCAAGGCAGGAGAGGGGGCCAGGCGCAAACACAGGAAGGTCACTCAGCCAGACAGAACGGCCTGTGGGCGAAAGGAGCATGAGTGGCGGGCAGCACAGGGCTGATGAGGGCGGGGCTGCCATGCCCTCCTCCAGAGGATCTTCCCGACCCAGGGATCAACCCCGCACCCTTGTCTCCTGCATAGGCAGGCAGGTTCTTTACCACCAGTGCTGCCGGGAAGCCCCGTTACTGTTCAGTTCAGTTCAGGGGTTACTCAGGGTACAATCGTGAGCTCAGCGTCAGGTGACCCAGGCGAGCAGCGACAGCGCTTAGCTGTTTACTGGTGGTTAATGATCTTCCCGGACATCACAGTAGAAAGCAGAAATTCACATATCCGGGTCCTTCTGACAAAGATTTCAAAATGTGCCCAGTTGCTCAGTTGTGTCCGACTCTTGGCGGCCGCGCGGACTGTAGCCCACCAGCCTCCTTTGCCCATGGAATTTTCCAGGCAAGAATACTGGAGTGGGTTGCCATTTCCTCCTCCAGGGGATCTTCCCTACTCAGGGATTGAACGCACGTCTCTTACATCCCATGCATTGGCAGGTGGATTCTTTACCACTAGTGCCACCTGGAAAGTCCTTGGTTATAGGAGTGTTATATTGGTGAGAAAACTTACAGTAATTTAAAATTTTTGATTGTTGAATATCTGGTTAAAATTATTTTTGAGATTTTTTTTTTTTTTTTGCATTGCCACATGGCATGTGGGATCCTAGCTGTCTAACCAGGGCTTGAACCCATGACACCTGCACTAGAAGTGCAGAGTCTTAACCCCTGGATCCCCAGGGAAGTCTCAATGTTCTTTTAGTTTCAGGAAAATATTGGTACATGTTTGCTCATGCTAAGTCACTTTAGTCGTGTTTGTGACCCTATGGACTGTAGCCCGCCAGGCTTCTCTGTCCATGGGGATTCTCCCAGCAAGAATATGGGAATGGGTTGCCATGCCCTCCTCCAGAGGATCTTCCCAACCCAGGATTGAACCCGCGTCTCTTGTCTCCTGCATTAGCAGGCAGGTTCTTTACCACTGGTGCCACCTGGGGATGTCTCATTACTGAAAACCTTAGTAAAACCCTTCCATGACTCAAGCAATGAGTGTTGGCAAAAAAAACTTATTCATTGTCTTCTACTTCTTTCAACAGTCTCATAAACCAGTGATGTTTCATGGCATTTGCCCTTAAATACTAAATGATTTTAACTGTAACCATGACACTTGCATAGAGCCTGTTCAGAAAAGTGAACACAAATATTTTCAATATTCAGTGGAATGAAGCAACACGGGAAACATTGGTCTCTTGTTTGAAAACTCCAAGACCTCAGCCACATTGGCCACATGTCAGGTGCTCATCACGAACGACGTGTGTCTACCTGTGCTCACACATGCGTAGAATGTTTCTAGAAGGAGAAGCAAAACGCTGTGGCAGTGGTTGCCTCTGAGGAGAGGAGCTGTCTGGCTCAGAGAGGGGAAAGACGAAGGAGAGAGGAAAGCAAAACAGCACGCCCTTTGTATCTGTACAGTCTCATACCGTCAGGTTAATTTGTTGATGGCAGTGTAAAAGTAATTTTTTTAAAGTTTAAAAATCACAAAGCAAATAGAGTTGTTGAAAACTCACTCTGGCCAGCATGTGGAGGGTAGGCAAGAGGGGAGACAAGTTCAGGTGCAGGATGCCCTCAGTAGGAAAGAGACAATGGAAGCAGGTAATGAACGTGGCAGAAACCAGGGTGATGAAGATGGAGACAAGCAGACGGGTAAGAGGAGGTTAAATCCTTCACCTTTATTTACCGTGTGCACTAATTTCTGATCCAGTTATGTGTAATCTGCTTTTCATCAGGCTATTATGTTTTAAGTTCCATTAAAATTTTTCTGGACGTTCTATTTGCTTCTTTTTCAAATCTTCCTATTCCTTTCGGCTGCTCTTTTGGGCTTATTGGCCATTCGTATACCTTCTTTGGGAGAAGGCAATGGCAACCCACTCCAGTGTTCTTGCCTGGAGAATCCCAGGGATGGGGGAGCCTGGTGGGCTGCTGTCTGTGGGGTCGCACAGAGTCGGACACGACTGAAGTGACTTAGCAGCAGTAGTAGCAGTATATCTTCTTTGGAGAAATGACTGTGTAACTCCTTTGACCATATTTTAACTTGTCTGTTTGTTGTTGAGTTGTTGGAATTCTTTATATGTCCTGCACGTTAACCCCTTGTCAGATATATGATTTGCAAATACTTTCTTCCACTCTATGGGCTGCTGTTCTACTTTGTTCGTAGTGTCCATGAGCTTTACATTTTCCTGAAGTTCAGCTTATCTACTTATTGCTTCTTTGCTCAGTTGCTCTGTCTAGAACTTCCAGTATTTTGTTGACTAGAAGAGGTAAAAGCAGACATTCTTTCCCTTGTTCCTGATCTTCAAGGAGGTTTCAGCTATTTTTGTCATTGGAGTATGATCTTCACTATGTGTTTCTTTTTTTTGTTTGTTTTGTTTTGTTTTTTGTTTGTTTTTTTTTATTTTATTTTTAAACTTTACATAATTGTATTAGTTTTGCCAAATATCAAAATGAATCCGCCACAGGTATACATGTGTTCCCCATCCTGAACCCTCCTCCCTCCTCCCTCCCCATACCATCCCTCTGGGTCGTCCCAGTGCACTAGCCCCAAGCATCCAGTATTGTGCATCGAACCTGGACTGGCAACTCGTTTCATACATGATATTTTACATGTTTCAATGCTATTCTCCCAAATCTTCCCACCCTCTCCCTCTCCCACAGAGTCCAAAAGACTGTTCTATACATCAGTGTCTCTTTTGCTGTCTCACATACAGGGTTATCATTACCATCTTTCTAAATTCCATATATATGAGTTAGTATACTGTATTGGTGTTTTTCCTTCTGGCTTACTTCACTCTGTATAATAGGCTCCAGTTTCATCCACCTCATTAGAACTGCTTCAAATGTATTCTTTTTAATGGCTGAGTAATACTCCATTGTGTATATGTACCACTGCTTTCTTATCCATTCATCTGCTGATGGACATCTAGGTTGCTTCCATGTCCTGGCTATTATAAACAGTGCTGCGATGAACATTGGGGTACACGTGTCTCTTTCCCTTCTGGTTTCCTCAGTGTGTATGCCCAGCAGTGGGATTGCTGGATCATAAGGCAGTTCTATTTCCAGTTTTTTAAGGAATCTCCACACTGTTCTCCATAGTGGCTGTACTAGTTTGCATTCCCACCAACAGTGTAAGAGGGTTCCCTTTTCTCCACACCCTCTCCAGCATTTATTACTTGTAGACTTTTGGATCTCAGCCATTCTGACTGGCGTGAAATGGTACCTCATAGTGGTTTTGATTTGCATTTCTCTGATAATGAGTGATGTTGAGCATCTTTTCATGTGTTTGTTTATGTGTTTCTTATGTATGGTTTTACTAAGGAGATAATTTCCCTCTATTGCTGGTTTGTTGAGTGGTTTTATCATGAATGGGTATTGAATTTTGTCACATGCTTTTCCTGTTTCAGTTGAAAAAAAATTTTTTTTCCCCTGCCCTGTGAGGCTTGTGGGATGTCAGTTCCCCGAGCAGGGATTGAACCTGTGCCCTCCACAGTGAAAACACAGAGTCCTACCCACTGGACCTCCAGGGGATTCCCTATGTGGCTTTTGCCTTCATTCTGTTAATATGGTTTTTACATTGATGAATTTTCATATGTTGAAATATTGGGTGGGTCAAGAAATTTGTTCATTTTTTCCCCCTTATAAGCTAGTTCTAAGAGCACTGAATTGTTTTTAACTTCGTTTGAAACAATTTTGTTAGGCTGTATTGTGATAGCTGTCTTATCAGCATGCATTTAAAAAAGAAACTTACCAAAATTGGTGAATTTTTGTGTAGCCATCTTAATATGGAAGATGGAAGAAAAGAAGCAATATTTTTGGTGTATTATGCTTTATTATTATTTCAAAAAAGGTAAAAATGCAAAAATAAAAGACTTGTGCAGTGTATGGAGAAGGTGCTGTGACTGATTGAAAGTGTCAAAAGTGGTTTGCAAAGTTTTATACAGGACAATGCTCCCTGGTCAGGTAGGTCAGTTGATGTTGATACTGATCAAATCAAGACATTGATTGAGAGCAATCAATGTTATACATCTTGGGAGATACCTGACATACTTGAAATATGCAAACCAAGCGCTGAAAATCACTTGCACCAGCTTGGTGATGTTCATTCACCGCTTTGATGTTTGGCTTCCATGTTAAGCAGAAAAAAACCTTCTTGACTGTATTTTCACATGCGATTCTCTACTTAAATGTAAATGTTCCACTTTAAAACAAATTCTGACGGGCAATGAAAAGTGGATACTGTACAATAAAGTGGAACAGAAGAGATTGTGGGGCAAGTGAGATAAACTACCACCAACCATACCAAAGGCCAGTCTTCATCCAGAGAAGGTGTGTTGTGTGTATGGTGGGAATTCAAGGGGATCTTCTATTATAAGCTCATTCCAGAAAACCGATTAATTCCAGTAAGTACTATTCCCAGTTAGACCAACTGAAAGAAAAGCATCTGGAATAAGTCACCACAAAATGCTGACTTCCATTAGGGGAACTCAAGACCGCGAGTTTCTTTGATGACCAGGCAAACACTGTTACAGTTTGGCTGGGAAGTTCTGATTCATCCACTGTATTCACCAGACGTTTCACCTTCAGATTTCCATTTATTCCAGTCTTTACAAAATTCTGTTAATGGAAAAAACTTCAATTCCCTGGAAGACTGTAAAAAATCACCTGGAGCAGTTCTTTGTTCAAAAAGATAAAAAGTTTTGGGAAGATGGAATAATGAAGTTGCCTGAAAAATGGCAGAAGATAGTGGAAAAAAATGATTCCACCACCATTTTGGTGAATATGTTGTTCAATAAAGTGCTTGGTAAAAATGAAAAATGTGTCTTTTATTTTTACTTAAAAAGAAACTTTTTGGCCAAGCCAATATTTTTGCATTCCAAGAATAAATCTCACTTGGTCGTGATGTATAATCTTTTTAATAGCTGCTGAATTTTGTTTGCTAATATTTTGTTGAGGTTTTTCGTTTGCATCAGTGTTCATGAGGGATATTGGTCTATAGGTTTCTTATAGTTTTTTTTTTCCTTCCTGGCTTTGGTATCAAGGCAATGCTGCCTTCATAGAATTATTTAGGAAGTGTTCCCTCTTCTTCAATATTTTGGAAAAGTATGAGTAATAACTCATATTACTTCTTTAAATGTTTGATAAAATTCACCAGTGAAGCCATCTCATCCTGAACTCTTTGTTGGGATAATTTTGATTACTGACTTAATCTTCTTGCTAGTTATAAGTTTAATCAGATTTTTTATTTCTTTGTGATTTACTTTTGGTAGGTTTTGTGTTTCTAGAAATCTGTCCATTTCATCTAAGTTATCCAATTTGTTGGCATACAATTGTTCATAGTAATCTCATAATACTTTCTATTTCTGGACAATCAGTAGTAATGTCTCTACTTTCATATCTGATTTTAGTAATGTGAGAGATATTCTTGACTTTATCTTTTAAACCTTTCATTGTGCTTTTAAGTTAAAATTTCATTTGTGTTTTTTAGCATCCAAAACTCTTTCCTATTTAAAAATACCATCCTGTAATGATAGTATTTCTTTATAAAAGTTCCATCTGCTCATTATTTCAGTTCATAGTTTTGGTCTTTCATGTCAAAAGCATTTCTCAAATGAAAGTTTTGTGGGAAATTTGAGGCCTTGTCGACTGGTGGGCTGCCCTATAGGATAATCAGGTGGTAAGCCTGAATTTTTATTATTGTTTGAACGATTCCCAATATTGGAATTATTCATAGGTCTTTTCTTTGTAGCCATCCAATTTTTCCAAAAAAGAGTCCTCTGAGTTCTTGCGTGTGGCTGGGGTCGCCAGCTGGTTGTGTTCTGGGTGCCCGGTGGGGTCAGGGGCTGAGAGCCATCATTGGCACAGGGACTCTGACTTGCCGCTTCCCCTCTCATTTGGGCCACTCACCTGGTTCTGAGCACCCTGTGGTCCTTGTTGCTCCGTGTCCTCTGCCTGCCTTTTGTCTATGGAAAACTTTAGTCAAAGAATAAGTGTAATCAGATAAGAGAGACATGTGGAAACGAAGACAGTCCGAGGAGACTAAATAATAATAATGTAGTCGTTAAGCACAGTCAAGGACCTTGAGTTCTCAAGGGCTATAGATAATATTCTGAGTCATATCCTGTGAGCTGTCTGATGGATACCAAAACCCCAGGTGGAGAAGTTAACTACACAAAGACCAGACTGTACCCACAACGTACATAAGCTGCCACAATTCTGAGAACTGGCCTCAAAGAAATGGGAACCAACGGACCCTGGAACTGAAGATTAACTGGACCTAAAGAGGACACTGATCAGACCACCGAGGACCAATTGGAAGAAGACTGCCAGAGCTGACGGTGCTGTTTCTGCTTGTAGTTCCTCCCCCCGCCGCCTCACTGCCTCTGCTGTCTATAAAAGCTCTTGCCCCACTGATTGCCAGTGGGGGGATGTCGGCCTTTGGACAGGTGTCCGCCACTCTCTCCCCCTAGTTGCCAGCATCTGAAATAAAGCAAACTTTCCTTTCCCCCAACCTGGCCTGTTTATTGGCTTTTGTGCATCGAGCAACCAGACCTTGCACACTCCTCTAGGTACCAATTCTATTTTTACAGAGCAAAGCCTCCAGTCTGCAGCAGAGTCTAGGTCCTATAACTTGGAGCTATGCACTCAACTTGATATTTTGAAAAGCCAAGTTTTTGTCTGTGACTCTATAATCAGGTATGTTTGTGATAGAAAGAACAAGGCTTGGGTGGATAAGCTGAAAAAATAAAAATCTCCTGCTTGAGAATAAATGTATGGAAGGATAAGAAATCAGGGGGCCATTTTTAATGTTTTCACGTGGCTGGAGACGAAACCTGGATTTTAATCAGTGGATGCACCTTCCATTAATGTAACCTACCATTATGATGACTCTTTCAGGGAAATTCAGCAAACTGATTGCACCTTTATCAAGTGCATTTAAAAAGTCAGCTTGATGAGTGCGAAATATTTTCCTAAATCAAAATGGTCAGGAGGTTGTTTGTCCAAAAGTTCCCAATGAGCCCGTTAAACGCACCCCAGGATCTACCACTAGAGGGTGATGGTGAGCACAAGCTAGGTCTGCACTTACAAAGAGTTCCCTATATTTTTCAAATAACAAGGCTGTGGAATTATTTTTCCTACATCCTTGCAGTAGCCTATCATTGCGTTTTGATGCCGGGTTTGCTGGGAAAGATTGAAGGCGGGAGAAGAAGGGGACGACAGAGGATGAGATGGCTGGATGGCATCACTGACTCGATGGACGTGAGTTTGAGTGAACTCAGGGAGTTGGTGATGGACAGGGAGGCCTGGCGTGCTGTGATTCATGGGGTCGCAAAGAGTTGGATACGACTGAGCGACTGAACTGAACGAAACTGAACTTAACCCTAAGGACTTCTCATAACTCCCTCTGACTCATAAACCATGCCAATCTGTTGGACTCATAAACCATGCCAATCTGTTGCAATGATTTTGTATATGACTTTCTGTTATGTATATAGATATAACCTGTCTGTTATGACTGTAAAGGGGCACACAGCAAGGATAATATTGTAAGCAGCATCTTGGTGAGTGAAAAACACTTAGGGTACTTGAGATGCTATGAAAGGCAATACTTTTCAAGTGTTCTTTTTTTAATGGAGCTAAAGCTTGCTTTATTAATTTAATTTTAAATTTTATTTTTAATTGAAGGATAATTGCTTTATGGAATTGTATTGGTTTCTACCAAACATCAACGAAAATCAGTCAAGTGTTCTTTTTAAAATGAATTTTACTTGGTATATTATTTATTGAATGTAGTAATTTAATGCTGATAGAATGTTACCATGTAGTAATGCAACATGTTACAGTGTTTTAATGTCTAATAACATCTCCAAAATAAGCCTTATTAAATCCTGCTAAGGGGAAACTTCCTTCTCATGTTTTGAGACAGAGAAGGCAAACAAGTTCTGAGACTATCAGAGATTTCTCTGGCCAGCTCCAGAGGCACCAAATTTATCTGTGACCCAGATTTGATCTGGAGCTGAGCGGAAGGATGCCAAGTTGAAGCCAAGTTTACACTCTGATTCCTCTGACTCAAGTGGCTTTATTCAAAAGGAGCTGAGTAGGAATGAGCTGAGGTTAGAGGCAACATTTTTGTTATTTGGTCTGAAAGTCCAATACTTTGGGAACCTCATGCAAAGAGTTGACTCATTGGAAAAGACCCTGATGCTGGGAGGGATTGGGGGCAGGAGGAGAAGGGGACGACAGAGGATGAGATGGCTGGATGGCATCACCGACTCGATGCACATGAATTTGAGTGAAGTCCCGGAGTTAGTGATAGACAGGGAGGCCTGGCGTGCTGCGATTCATGGGGTCGCAAAGAGTCAGACACGACTGAGCGACTGAACTGAACTGAACTGAAATAGGCACAGATGGCATATTCATAAACAGCAGTATGTGGCATTCACAGGAAACAAAACACTTGAAAATACACCTGCCTTTCTAAGTTGCAGGCCTCCCAGAGGATTGTCTTGTGCTTCTGAAATGGAGCAGGACCCTGTAGTCCTTGTTCCCCACAGTCCTCTGCCTGCCTTTTGTCTGCAGAAAACTTTAGTCAAAGAACAAATTGAACCAGAGAAATGAGAACATACACAAACAAAGGAAAACAGTCAAAGGGGACCAAGTAATAACAATAATAATGTAGTCACTAAGCATAGTTGACGACCTTTAGTTCTTTCTCAAGGACTCTCTGAGCATATCCTGGGAGCTGTCTTATAGATACCAAAACAACAGGTGGAAAAGTTAACTACACGATGTCCAGACTGTACAGAAGCTGCCACGATTCCGAGAACTGGCCGCCAAGAAATGGGAACAGATGGGCCCTGGACCTAAAGATTAACTGTACCTAAAACAACCAAGATGATGCAGGTCAGACCACCAGTGACCAATTTGAAGATGACTGTCAGAGCTGACTGTTCTGTTCCTGCATGTAGCCCCCTCCTTCTGTCTATAAAACCTCTTGCCCCACTGGTTACCGGAGGGAGCCGGGAGTCGGCCTTTGGACAGATGTCCGCCCTCCCCTGCCCCCAGTTGCCAGCATCTGAAATAAAGCAAACTTTCCTTTCCACCAGCCTGGGCTGTTTATTGGCTTTTGAGCAGCGAGCAGCCAGAAGGTCACACACACTCTTTTGGTAACTCTTCCAAATCAAGCTTGGCTTTAAGCTACCCACTCCACTATTCTGGCCTGGAGAATTGTATGGACTATTATAGTCCATGAGGTCACAAAGAGTCAGACACGACTGAGCGACTTTCACGTTCACGTTCAAGCCAAGAATGGATACACCCTGGCCTCTGAATCCATCTTTTGAATTTAGTTGAAGAAGACAGAGCCTGATGCCAGTCTGCAATAGAAAAAGACATAGATAAGGGACTTCCCTGGTGGTCCAGTGGTTAGGACTCTGAGCTCTCAATGCAGGGGGCACAGGTTTTATGCCTGGTTAGGGAACTAAGATCCTGCAGGCTACTTGGTGCTGCTGGGAAAAAAAAAACCAAACCAGATATAGATGAGATTTGACAGTGAAAGCGTGAAAATGTCAATTTCTAGAGGAAATCAAGTACTTTCTCTCTTGGCTGAGACACCAAGGTGATTGATTCATGGCAGCTCCTCCTGGCAATGAGTGATGCCTGGACCAGACCCCTAACTGGGGGTAATAGTGGTTGCCAGGATGTGGAGCACCCTTCTCCCCGCTGAATGGGTGACTCTAGCCACTTTCATCCCCCTTGGAGCCAGAGGTTCTTCAATGATTCCTGCCCTTCAGTTACTCTGCAATAATGTTCCAGATAAAACAGTACATTCACAGCACCGCTACCAACAATCAGAGCCCTTCCAGTGGGAAAGCTACAAACTGAAGTTTTCTCCCAGGTTCCTTGTTCTTTGCCTCACTCACATACTGATTGGAATTTTTCTGCAAGAAAAAAAAGTTTTTTTCCCCCTCTCACTAAAAGTTCTGTCCAACTCCAACGACTGCTTAACAAGCAGTAGCCAAGGGAGGAGGTTTGAAGGTCATTGGTTGACAGCTGGGGGTGCTCTTTGGCTGCTCTGAGTGGTCTAATTAAACTCACCTCACCATGGAGTTGAGAACTCACATTTCCTATTTCATTTGGTCCACAAACACTCCTGGAGTTCCTGCCAGGGGCTGGCACCTTTCTAGGGGCTGGCTGTCTAGAGGATTCTCTGGTGGCTCAGATGGTAAAGAATCCGCCTGCTGAGCAGGAAACCCGGGTTCAATCCCTGGGTGGGTAAGATCCCCTGGAGAAGGGAATGGCAACCCCCTCCAGAATGCTTGCCTGGAGAATCCCATGGACAGAGGAGCCTGGAGGGCAGAGTGGGACATGACTGAGTGACTAACACTTTCACTTTTCATGTAGTGCATAAAAAAGGTCAAATCCCCGACTTCATGTGGCTTATATTGTGCTGGGTAACTGAACAAGAGTTATTCAACTGAAGTGAGTGAGTGAAGTTGCTCAGTCATGTCTGACTCTTTGTGACCCCATGTAGCCCACCAGGCTCCTCTGTCCTTCCTGGATCTTCCCTACACAGGGATCGAACCCAGGTCTCCTGCTTTGTAGGCAGATGTTTTACCGTCTGAGCCACCAGGGAAGACCCCTATTTAACTGAACACATGTCCAAATAATGTCAGGTAGGTGATCAAACCTATGAGAGCAATAAAACTGAGTAGGGGGCTAGAAGGGGATGGGGTGGGAGTGGGCAGTGGGCTGAATCAGGGCTCTAATCCCTTCCCAGACCCTAATCCCTGCCCAACCCTAATCCCTACAACCTGGGAATGTTACCTCCTATGGCAAAAAGGAGGTGGCTGCGCGGGCACAGGAGGGCCTAGAGGAGCTATTCTACGTTGAAGGTCAGGAAGGGCGGCAGTGAGGAGATACCCCTCATCCAAGGTAAGGAATAGTGGCTGCGGTTTTCTGGAGCAGCCGTGAAGAGATACCCCACGCCCAGGGTAAGAGAAACCCAAGTAAGATGGTAGGTGTTGCAAGAGGGCATCAGAGGGCAGACACACTGAAACCATATTCACAGAAAACTAGTCAATCTAATCACACTAGGACCACAGCCTTGTCTAACTCAAAGAAACTAAGCCATGCCTGTGGGGCAACCCAAGACGGGTGGGTCATGGTGGAGAGATCTGACAGAATGTGGTCCACTGGAGAAGCGAATGGCAAACCACTTCAGTATTCTTGCCTTGAGAACCCCATGAACAGTATGAAAAGGCAAAATGATAAGATAAGGAAAGAGGAACTCCCCAGGTCAGTAGGGGCCCAATATGCTATTGGAGATTAGTAGAGAAATAACTCCAGAAAGAATGAAGGGATGGAGCCAAAGCAAAAACAATACCCAGCTGTGGATGTGACTGGTGATAGAAGCAAGGTCTGATGCTGTAAAGAGCAATATTGCATAGGAACCTGGAATGTCAGGTCCATGAATCAAGGCAAATTGGAAGTGGTCAAACAAGAGATGGCTAGAGTGAATGTAGACATTCTAGGAATCAGCAAACTAAAATGGACTGGAATGGGTGAATTTAACTCAGATGACCATTATATCTACTACTGCGGGCAGGAATCCCTCAGAAGAAATGGAGTAGCCATCATGGTCAACAAAAGAGTCTGAAATGCAGTACTTGGACGCAATCTCAAAAACGACAGAATGATCTCTGTTCGTTTCCAAGGCAAACCATTCAATATCACAGTAATCCAAGTCTATGCTCCAACCCGTAAAGCTGAAGAAGCTGAAGTTGAATGGTTCTATGAAGACCTACAAGACCTTTTAGAACTAACACCCCAAAAAGATGTCCTTTTCATTAAAGGGGACTGGAATGCAAAAGTAGGAAGTCAAGAAACACCTGGAGTAACAGGCAAATTTGGCCTTGGAATACGGAATGAAGCAGGGCAAAGACTAATAGAGTTTTGCCAAGAAAATGCACTGGTCATAGCAAACACCTTCTTCCAACAACACAAGAGAAGACTCTACACATGGACATCACCAGATGGTCAACACCAAAATCAGATTGATTATGTTCTTTGCAGCCAAAGATGGAGAAGCTCTAGACAGTCAGCAAAAACGAGACCGGGAGCTGACTGTGGCTCAGATCATGAACTCCTTATTGCCAAATTCAGACTGAAATTGAAGAAAGTAGGGACAACCACTAGACCATTCAGGTATGACCTAAATCAAATCTCTTATGACTATACAGTGGAAGTGAGAAATAGATTTAAGGGCCTAGATCTGATAGATAGAGTGCCTGATGAACTATAGAATGAGGTCCGTGACATTGTACAGGAGACAGGGATCAAGACCGTCCCCATGGAAAAGAAATGCAAAAAAGCAAAATGGCTGTCTGGGGAGGCCTTACAAATAGCTGTGAAAAGAAGAGAAGTGAAAAACAAAGGAGAAAAGGAAAGACATAAACATCTGAATGCAGAGTTCCAAAGAATAGCAAGGAGAGATAAGAAAGCCTTCCTCAGTGATCAGTGCAAAGAAATAGAGGAAAACAACAGAATGGGAAAGACTAGAGATCTCTTCAAGAAAATTAGAGATACCAAGGGAACATTTCATGCAAAGATGGGCTCAATAAAGGACAGAAATGGTATGGACCTAACAGAAGCAGAAGATATTAAGAAGAGGTGGCAAGAATACACAGAAGAACTGTACAAAAAAGATCTTCATGACCCAGATAATCATGATGGTGTGATCACTGACCTAGAGCCAGACATCCTGGAATGTGAAGTCAAGTGGGCCTTAGAAAGCATCACTACGAACAAAGCTAGTGGAGGTGATGGAATTCCAGTTGAGCTTTTTCAAATCCTGAAAGATGATGCTGTGAAAGTGCTGCACTCAATATGCCAGCAAATTTGGAAAACTCAGCAGTGGCCATAGGACTGGAAATGGTCAGTTTTCATTCCAATTCCAAAGAAAGGCAATGCCAAAGAGTGCTCAAACTACCGCACAATTGCACTCATCTCACACGCTAGTAAAGTGATGCTCAAAATTCTCCAAGCCAGGCTTCAGCAATATGTGAACTGTGAACTTCCTGATGTTCAAGCTGGTTTTAGAAAAGTCAGAGGAACCAGAGATCAAATTGCCAACATCTGCTGGATGATGGAAAAAGCAAGAGAGTTCCAGAAAAACATCTGTTTCTGCTTTATTGACTATGCCAAAGCCTTTGATTGTGTGGATCATAATAAACTGTGGAAAATTCTGAAAGAGATGGGAATACCAGACCACCTGACCTGCCTCTTGAGAAATCTGTATGCAAGTCAGGAAGCAACAGTTAGAACTGGACATGGAACAACAGACTGGTTCCAAATAGGAAAAGGAGTACGTGAAGGCTGTATATTGTCACCCTGCTTGTTTAACTTATATGCAGAGTACATCATGAGAAACCCTGGACTAGAAGAAACACAAGCTGGAATCAAGATTGCCAGGAGAAATATCAATAACCTCAGATATGCAGATGACACCACCCTTATGGCAGAAAGTGAAGAGGAAATAAAAAGCCTCTTGATGAAAGTGAAAGAGGAGAGTGAAAAAGTTGGCTTAAAGCTCAACATTCAGAAAACTAAGATCATGGCATCCGGTCCCATCACTTCATGGGAAATCGATGGGGAAACAGTGGAAACAGTGTCAGACTTTATATTTTGGGGCTCCAAAATCACTGCAGATGGTGACTGCAGCCATGAAATTAAAAGATGCTTACTCCTTGGAAGGAAAGTTATGACCAACCTAGATAGCATATTCAAAAGCAGAGACATTACTTTGTCAACAAAGGTCCGTCTAGTCAAGGCTATGGTTTTTCCTGTGGTCATGTATGGATGTGAGAGTTGGACTGTGAAGAAGGCTGAGAGCCGAAGAATTGATGCTTTTGAACTGTGGTGTTGGAGAAGACTCTTGACAGTCCCTTGGACTGCAAGGAGATCCAACCAGTCCATTCTGAAGGAAATCAGCCCTGGGATTTCTTTGGAGGGAATGATGCTGAAGCTGAAACTCCAGTACTTTGGCCACCTCATGCGAAGAGTTGACTCACTGGAAAAGACTCTGATGCTGGGAGGGATTGGGGGCAGGAGGAGAAGGGGACGACAGAGGATGAGATGGCTGGATGGCATCACTGACTCGATGGACCTGAGTTTGAGTGAACTCTGGGAGTTGGTGATGGACAGGGAGGCCTGGTGTGCTGCGATTCATGGGGTCACAAAGAGTTGGACATGATTGAGCGACTGAACTGAACTGAACTGATGGCAAAAAGGATGGCAGATGTGATTAAGCCAAGAATTCTGAGATGGGGAGATTATGTTGGGGAAATAAAATTAAAAACAAAATCACCTGCTTGTGCTGGAAAGCTCTGTACCAAGGTAGAGGAGAAAGAAAACAGTTTTATTACTGGATAAGCATTAAGCCAGCAAGATGCACATCACAGGCGATGCACAAAGAGACGGCAAAGACAGAGAGAAATGTCATGCTACCTTATAGCCCAGCAGATGTGACCCCACTACACACGTGTTCTCGAGGGAAAGCATAACCGGTTCTGGGTGAAGGGACCTGAGAGCACCATTCGTCACACAGAGTTCGCCCTACATTCACCTGGAATTGGCGGCCACCCGGGAGAGCTAAGTGCCTTCCTGCAAAGGAAGCACACACTTCCTGGATCTCGGTGACGATGGGAGGAGGTTTGCATCTTGGAGCCGGGCACTGCTGAGTTAGGCTCCTACCTCCCATTGGAGGGGACACTGGCTGCTGTTCCTCTGATGTTTGCGCTTTGAAGAGATGGCTCCCAGATCCTCAAGAAACACAGTCCTGGATGTAAATCTGGCAAGAGGCTTAGTGAGTTTTTCAAAATATTTACATACACCTCAAAGGCACAGAGAAAGGACTTCCAATTAGAAGTTTCTAAAGAAAATGCCCCTAGGGATAGGATGGGAGGGGGACTTTTCCCGCTTTTCGCACCAGGGAGAATTAGAATGTTTTTCTTAGTCTGCACTTGTATCGTCCCTTACATTACCCTGAGAGATCTGGGTCCCCCGCCCCCCCCCCGCCCCGCCCCAGTGTAACCACAAGTGTCCTCATTAGAGAGACGCAGAGAGAGGGTTGACTACAGCAGAGACAGATGTGGCCACAAACCCAGATTGCCACCCTGCTGGCTCTGATGCCAGAGGAAGGGGCCCCGAGCTGCAGAGCACATGGGAGGCAGCGCTGGGAGCTGGAAAAGGCAGGCCCAGCTTAGCCCTGGGAGCCTCTGCAGGGAATGTGGCCTTGCTGACACCTTGCTTTTCACCCAGTTGAAACTGGTTTCGGGGACTTCGGACATCCAGAACCGTGAGAGAATAAATGTGTGTTGTCTGAAGCCACGGAGTTTGTGGTCATTTGTCATTTGTGATCTCACCCAGGTCGGGGTGCAGAAGGGAGAAGAGAGTCATTGGGGAGCATGTTGTGAGGAGATGAGGTGTGTGAGTTTGTTAGTTGCTTGGTTGTGTCCAACTCTTTGTGACCCCATGGACTGTAGCCCACGAGGCTCCTCTGTCCATGAAACTCTCCAGGCAAGAACGCTGGAGTGGGTACCATTCCCTTCTCCAGGGGATCTTCCTGACCCATATTTGAGCCCAAATCTGAACAAAGTGAAAGAGTAACTACAAAGAGCTGCAGAAAGAACAACCCAGGCAGACGAAGCACGGACTCCAGAGGCTCTCCCTGCGGTGGATGGGCTTTTGAGGTCACCTCAAGTTGCTGGTGGGAGGTCAGATCCTGCAGAATCTTAGAGGCCCTGGCAGCCCATTGCCATGTTGTCACATGGGCAGAGCGCCACCCGATCTCTGTTTAAAAGGATCACATGGTCTGGGAGACTGGGCTCAGGGTGGCCGGGGCAGGGTGCGGAGAGCAAACGGCAGCTCGCAGGGCAGGAGCAGTCAGCTGGCAGGAAACCCGGTTTTCTTTGGACCAACTGTGTTCTTTCCTTTCAGGAGAGCGGACCCCTGGAACTAGACCCACAACAGAAGCGCCTTGTTGGCACTTGGCCACAGGGCTGGGGGGTGACATTTGATCTCAGCCTGGGGATTCTGTACGGGATCTGTCCTTGCCTTGTGTCCTGAGGTCACGTTCCTGCATTTAAGAATGGTTTGGGAACTGCAGAGGGAGGAGCACTGTGACCTTTTCCTGAAGTTTCCACAGGACCCAGCAAGACCCCTTTCATGCAGGATGCTGACCTTGGACAGTCTGGCTTTCACTCCCGGTCTCCCTGTGGGAGGCTGGGAAGACTCTGGGGGTCGAGGGCTGCGGGAGCACCTGGGGGTGACAGCGCCCATGTGAGGCCTCCCCTGCCGACGTGTCCTCCACCATGGTCAGTGGGGAGGAGCTTCCTGCCTCGTCCCCTCACTGTCTGCTGCCTGGGAAATGAGCTCTGAGGGTTTCTGAATTGGTTTTGGGGATGCTGTGTGAAGCCAGAGAAAATGATACAGTGGACCAAAGTTTTCTCTCTCTTCTCTTGCCTCCCTATTGGTTCTTTCAGAAATCAGCAACACGTATTTGGCTTTATTTCATATGAATTACTAACTCAAGAGGCTTCCCAGGTAGTGTTAGTGGTAAAGAGCCCACCTGCCAATGCAAGACACGTAAGAGACATGGATTTGACCCCTGGGTTGGGAAGATCCCCTGGAGAACGGAATGGCTACCCACTCTAGTATTCTTGCCTGGAGAATCCCATGGACAGAGGAGCATGGTGGGCTACATCCATGGGGTCGCAAAGAGTCGGACATGACTGAAGTGACTTAGGATGCATGCACACGAACCCAAGAGGTACTTCCGTCGTTAAACCAACTTCCTCTAAGCATCCTTCTGCACCAAGGGGAAGCAGCACGGACCATTTCTGTTGGGCTCTTGGTCAGGCCCAGCAGCAGGCAGTGGCACTGATAACATATTTGCTGGGTGTCATGGGCAAGACCCGTGAGCAGGGCCAGGATGCTGTACCTGCTAGACGGATGCAGTTTTCCTTCTTGTGGATGCGAGCCTCCTGCTAACCAGTACCTGGGTGTCTTGGAACTGGGCAGGACCCTGTGGGGACTTCTCGGGGACAGACCCCTCCACCAAATTCTCGGCTGTAGCATCTCTCGGAAGTACCTAGATAACAGTATCTGATGCACATTTCCTGAGTTGTTTTACAGCTACAACCCCCACCAAAAGGAAGAATTTAACTATTTGATGACCATGAGCTTGAGAGTTGATCATGCGTTAACTCCCGTGACACAGCTCTATTACTCCACTGCCAGCCAGAGACTGACCACCCACCAAGACTCCCCTCCCTCACCTGGACTTTAACAATGCTTGACTCATGAGGAGGGAGGGGGGAGGGGGGGTCAGGATGGGGAACACATGTACACCCATGGCGGATTTATGTCAATGTATGACAAAACCAATACAATATTGTATAGTAATTAGCCTCCAAAAAAAATAAATAAATAAAGTGGGGAAAAAAAACAGAAACAAAAACGCTTGGCTCTAAAGTGGAAACAGAGAAACAGACATAGAGAAGAAGCAAATGGATGCCAAGTGGGGAAAAGAGGATGGATGGATTGGGAGATGGACATTGACACGTATACACTACTAATACGGCATGTGTGCTAAGTCGCTTCAGTCCTGTCCGACTCTTTTTGATCCCATGGACTGTAGCCCACCAGGCTCCTCTGTCCATGGGATTCTCCAGGCAAGAATACTGCAGTGGGTTGCCATGCCCTCCTTCAGGGGATCTTCCCAAACCAGGGATCAAACCCAGGGCTCTTACATTTTCTGCATTGGCAGGTGGATTCTTTACCACTAGCAACACCTGGGAAGTCCTTTGTATTAATATAAAATAGATAACTAGTGAGAACCTACTGTATAGCAAAGGGAACTCTTACTGTTCTATGGTGACCTAAATAGGAAGGAAATCAGAAAAAGAGGGAATACAGGTACACGCATGGCTGATTCACTTTGCTGTACAGCAGAAACTACACAACATCATAAAGCAACTATACTCTAATAAAAACTAATTTTAAAATATTCTTATTAAAGCTTCAAAAAGTGCATTGCTGAAACCCATCAAGGAGTTTGGGTTTTTTGAGCACTAGCTGTCCTGGACTCCTTGCTTGGCACCTGAATTAAATGCTGCACTTTACTTCACCACAATCTGGGGTCGATTGGCTTCACAGCGTGCAGGGAGCAAGTGGATCCAAGTTTGGTTCGGTAATGTCTTCACAGGGGATTTCTGGAGACATTGCCCCCTGTACCCCTGGCAAGCCCACCTACCTTGCCATGTAATCCAGTAGTGGGGGTGGTCGTGGGTTCACAGACCAGTAAGAGGGAAGAAGAAGCCTCCCAGTGTCCCTCTCTAGTTCCACTGTCCACTGGGCCCCTGACCCTGTACAGGCCTCTCTTTTTCTTGCAGGCGTGTTGAAGCTGAGACTGTGTCCACGGGGCTAGGCCATTTGGCTGCTTGGATGGTCGTAGAACTGTGCCTCCCTAAAGTATGTTGGGCGGTGAATCCCCTAATGCCAAGGTTCTAGAATGTCTGCCTGAGTGAAGGTCAGGAGTCCCTCTACATTCCTGTGCGTTTCCTCTCTGCAGAGGGAAGACCCTGTGGTTCTATATTAGTTCCCTTCATCTTTGCCAAAAGGCAAAGGTACAGTGGATGGAAAACTTCTGACTGGACAAGAGATACTTCTAGTCAGGACCGGGGACTGTAGAGTAAGTTGCTCTTGTTGTTCAGTTGCTAAGTTGTGTCCAATTCTGCAACCTCGTGGACTGCAGCATGCCAGGCTTCCCTATCTTTCACTATCTCCTATAGCTTTCTCAAACTCCATTGAGTCAGTGATACCATCCAATCATCTCATCCTCTGTCGTCCCCTTCTCCTGGCTTCAATCTTTCCCAGCATCAGGGTCTTTTCCAATGAATCAGCTCTTCACATCAGGTTGCCAAAGTACTGGAGTTTCAGATTCAACATCAGTCCTTCCGATGAATATACAGGACTGATTTCCTTTAGGATGGACTGGCTGGATCTCCTTGCAGTCCAAGGGACTCTCAAGAGTCTTCTCCAACACCACAGTTCAAAAGCATCAATTCTTCGGCACTCAGTCTTCCATATGGTCCAACTCTCAAATTCATACATGACTACTATAAAAACCATAGCTTTGACTACACAGACCTTTGTCAGCAAAGTAATATCTCTGCTTTTTAACATGCTATATAGGTTTGTCAAAGCTTTTCTTCCAAGGAGCAAGGGTCTTTTAATTTCACGGCTGCAGTCACCATCTGCAGTGATTTTGGAGCCCAAGAAAATAAAGTCTATCACTGTTATCATTGTTTCCCCATCTTTTTGCATGAAGTGATGGGCCCAGAATCAAGGCAAATTGGAAGTGGTCAAACAGGAGATGACAAGAGTGAATATCGACATTGTAGGAATCAGCGAACTAAGATGGACTGGAATGGGTGAATTTAACTCAGATGACCATTATATCTACTACTGTGGGCAAGAATCCCTTAGAAAAAATGGAGTAGCCATCATAGTCAACAAAAGAGTCTGAAATACAGTACTTGGATGCAATCTCAAAAACGACAGAATGATCTCTGTTCATTTCCAAGGCAAATCATTCAACATCATGGTAATCCAGGTCTATGACCCAACCAGTAATGCTGAAGAAGCTGAAGTTGAACGGTTCTATGAAGACCTCCAAGACCTGCTAGAACTAACACCCCCAAAAGATGTCCTTTTCATTACAGGGGACTGGAATGCAAAAGTAGGAAGTCAAGAAACACCTGGAGTAACAGGCAAATTTGGCCTTGGAGTACAGAATGAAGCAGGGCAAAGGCTAACAGAGTTCTGCCAAGAGAACACACTGGTCATAGCAAACACCTTCTTCCAACAACACAGGAGAAGCCTCTACACATGGACATCACCAGATGGTCAACACCGAAATCAGATTGATTATATTCTTTGCAGCCAAAGATGGAGAAGCTCTAGACAGTCAGCAAAAACGAGACCAGGAGCTGACTGTGGCTCAGATCATGAATTTCTTATTGCCAAATTCAGACTTAAAGAAAGTAGAGAAAACCACTAGACCATTCAGGTATGGCCTAAATCAAATCCTTTATGACTATACAGTGGAAGTGAGAAATAGATTTAAGGGACTAGATCTGATAGATGGAGTGCCTGATGAACTATGGACGGAAGTTTGTGACATTGTACAGGAGACAGGAATCAAGACCATCCCCAAGAAAAAGAAATGCAAAAAAGCAAAATGGCTGTCTGGGGAGGCCTTACTGAGAAAAGAAGGGAAGTGAAAAGCAAAGGAGAAAAGGAAAGATATACCCATTTGAATGCAGAGTTCCAAAGAATAGCAAGGAGAGATAAGAAAGCCTTCCTCAGTGATCAATGGCAAGAACTAGAGGAAAACAATAGAATGGGAAAGACTAGAGATCTCTTCAAGAAAATTAGAGATACCAAGGGAACATTTCATGCAAAGATGGGCTCAATAAAGGACAGAAATGGTATGGACCTAACAGAAGCAGAAGATATTAAGAAGAGGTGGCAAGAATACACAGAAGAACTGTACAAAAAGGATCTTCATGACCCAGATAATCACAATGGTGTGATCACTCACCTAGAGCCAGACATCCTGGAATGTGAAGTCAAGTGGGCCTTAGGAAGCATCACTATGAACAAAGCTAGTGGAGGTGATGGAATTCCAGTTGAGCTTTTTCAAATCCTGAAAGATGATGCTGTGAAAGTGCTGCACTCAATATACCAGCAAATTTGGAAAACTCAGCAGTGGCCACAGAACTGGAAATGGTCAGTTTTCATTCCAATCCCAAAGAAAGGCAATGCCAAAGAGTGCTCAAACTACCGCACAATTGCACTCATCTCACATGCTAGTAAAGTAATGCTCAAAATTCTCCAAGCCAGGCTTCAGCAATATGTGAGCCATGAACTTCCAAATGTTCAAGCAGGTTTTAGGAAAGGCAGCGGAACCAGAGATCAAATTGCCAACATCTGCTGGATCATGGAAAAAGCAAGAGAGTTCCGGAAAAACATCTATTTCTGCTTTATTGACTATGCCAAAGCCTTTGACTGTGTGGATTACAATAAACTGTGGAAATTTCTGAAAGAGATGGGAATACCAACCCACCTGACCTGCCTCTTGAGAAACCTATATGCAGGTCAGGAAGCAACAGTTAGAACTGGACATGGAACAACAGACTGGTTCCAAATAGGAAAAGGAGTACGTGAAGGCTGTATATTGTCACCCTGCTTATTCAACTTATATGCAGAGTATATCATGAGAAATGCTGGGCTGGAAGAAGCACAAGCTGGAATCCAGATTGCCAGGAGAAATATCAATAACCTCAGATATGCAGATGACGCCACCCTTATGGCAGAAAGTGAAGAACTAAAGAGCCTCTTGATGAAAGTGAAAGAGGAGAATGAAAAAGTTTGCTTAAAGCTCAACATTCAGAAAACGAAGATCATGGCATCTGGTCCCATCACTTCATGGGAAATAGATGGGGAAACAGTGGAAACAGTGGCTGACTTCATTTCTCTGGGCTCCAAAATCACTGCAGATGGTGATTGCAGCCATGAAATTAAAAGATGCTTACTCCTTGGAAGGAAAGTTATGACCAACCTACATAGCATATTAAAAAGCAGAGCCATTACTTTGTCAACAAAGGTCCGTCTAGTCAAGGCTATGATTTTTCCAGTGGTCATGTATGGATGTGAGAATTGGACTATAAAGAAAGCTGAGCACCAAATAATTGATGCTTTTGAACTGTGGTGTTGGATAAGACTCTTGAGAGTCCCTTGGACTGCAAGGAGATCCAACCAGTCCATCCAAAAGGAAATCAGTCCTGGGTGTTCATTGAAAGGACTGATGCTAAAGCTGAAACTCCAGTACTTTGGCCACCTGATGAGAAGAACTGGCTCATTGGAAAAGACCCTGATGCTTGGAAATTTTGAGGGCAGGAGAAGGGTATGACAGAGGATGAGATGGTTAGATGGTATCACGGACTCAATGGACATGGGTTTGAGTGGACTCCGGGAGTTGGTAATGGACAGGGAGGCCTGGCGTGCTGCGGTTCATGGGGTTGCAAAGAGTCGTACCCGACTGAGTGACTGAACTGAACTGAACTGATGGGCCCAGATACCATGATCTTCATTTTTTCAATGTTGAGTTTTAAGTCAGCTTTTTCACTCTCCTCTTTCACTTTCGTCAAGAGGCTCTTTAGTTCCTCTTCGTTTTCTGTCATAACAGTGGTATTATCTGCATATCTGAGGTTATTGATATTTCTCCTGGCAGTCTTGATTCCAGCTGTGCTTCATTCAGGCCGGCATTTTGCGTGATGTACTCTGAATATAAATTAAAAGATGCTTACTCCTTGGAAGGAAAGTTATGACCAACCTAGACAGCATATTAAAAAGCAGAGACATTACTTTGTCAACAAAGGTCCATCTAGTCAAAGCTATGGTTTTTCCTGTGGTCATGTATGGATGTGAGAGTTAAAGAAAGCTGAGTGCAGAAGAATTAATGCTTTTGAACTGTGGTGTTGGAGAAGACTCTTGAGAGTCCCTTCGACTGCTTGGACATCCAACCAGTCCATCCTAAAGGAAATCAGTCCTGAATATTCATCGGAAGGACTGATGTTGAAGCTGAAACTCCAATACTTTGGCCACCTGATGTGAAGAGCTGACTCATTTGAAAAGACCCTGATGTTGGGAAAGATTGAGGGCAGGAGGAGAAGGGGATGACAGAGGATGAGATGGTTAGATAGTATCACCAACTGAATGGACATGAGTTTGGGTAAACTCCGGGAGTTGGTGATGGACAGGGAGGCCTGGCATGCTGCAGTTTATGGGGTTGCAAAGAGTCGGACATGACTGAGTGCCTGAACTGAACTCTGCATATAAATTAAAAAAGCAGGGTGACAATATACAGCCTTGACATACTCCTTTCCCAATTTGGAACCAGTGTGTTGTTCCATGTCCGGTTCTAACTGTTGCTTCTTGATCTGCATACAGGTTTCGCAGGAGGCAGGTAAGGTGGTTTAGTACTCCCACCTCTTTTAGAGTTTTCCATGGTTTATTGTGATCCACACAGTCAAAGTCTTTAGGATAGTCAATGAAGCAGAAGTAGATGTTTTTCTGGAATTCTCTTGCTTTTTCTATGATCCAATGTATGTTGGCAATTTGATCTCTGGTTCCTCTGGTTTTTATAAATCCAGCTTCAGTTCAGTCGTTCAGTTGTGTCCGACTCTTTGTGACCCCATGGACTGCAGCACGCCAGGCCTCCCAGTCCATCAGCAACTCCCAGAGCTTTCTCAAACTCATGTCCATGGAGTCGGTGATGCCATCTAAGCATCTCATCCTCTGTTGTCCCATTCCTCTCCTGCCTTAAATTGTTCCCAGCATCAGGGTCTTTTACAATGTGTCAGTTCTTCACAATAGGCGGCCAAAGTATTGGAGCTTCAGCATCAGTCCTTCCCATGAATATTCAGAACTCATTTTCTTTAGGATTGACGGGTTTGATCTCCTTGCAGTCCAAGGGACTCTCTAGAGGCTTCTCCAACACCACAATTCAAAAGCATCAATTCTTTGCTGCTTAGCTTTCTTTATAGTCCAACTCTTGAACATCTGGAAATTCTTGGTTCATGTACTATTGAGCCTAGCTTGGGGAATTTTGAACATTACTTTGCTAGCATGTCAAATGAGTGCAGTTGTGTGGTTGTTTGAACACTTTTTTGCATTGCCCTTCTTTGGGATTGGAATTAAAACTGATCTTTTCCAGTCTTGTGGCCACTGCTGAGTTTTTCAAATTTGCTTGTATATTGAGTGCAGCACTTTCCCAGCATCATCTTTTAGGATTTGAAAGAGCTCAGCTGGAATTCCATCACCTCCACTAGCTTTGTTCGTAGTGATGCTTCCTAAGGTCCCCTTGACTTCGCATTCCAAGATGTCTGGCTCTAGGTGAGTGTTCACATCATTGTGGTTATTGCATTATGAAGATCTTTTTCGTCTAGTTCTCCTGTGTATTCTTGCCACCTCTTCCTAATATCTTCTGCTTTTGTTAGGTCTGTACCATTTCTGTCTTCTATTCTGCCCAATAATATTAACTATTATTATTAAGCATCTTAGGGTCCCTGGTCGCTCAGATGGTAAAGAATCTGCCTCCAGTGTGGGAGACCTGGGTTCAATCCCTGGGTCAGGGAAGATGCCCTGGAGAAGGGAGTGGCTACCTACTCTAGTATTCTTGCCTGCAGAATTCCATGGAGCCTGGCAGGCTATAGTCCATGGGGTCACAAAGAGTCGGACATGACTGAGCAAGTAACACACAGTAAGTATTTCAGTAAAAACTCAAGTATTTTCTGATTGCACGCATAGAAAAATCCATTCTTCTATAATCATCAAACTTGGCTTACGTGCTACAATATCCATTCTACCATATTTTCTGAACCTTAAAACTCTGACAAAGTTTCTGACAGAATTTTTTCATATTTGTAAATTTTGTATGCTGCTAAGTCACTTCAGTCGTGTCCGACTCTATGCGACCCCATAGACAGCAGCCCACCAGGCTCCTCCGTCCCTGGGATTCTCCAGGCAAGAACACTGGAGTGGGTTGCCATTTCCTTCTCCAATGCGTGAAAGTGAAGTTGCTCAGTCGTGTCTGACCCTCGGCGACCCCATGGACTGCAGCCTTCCAGGCTCCTCCATCCATGGGATTTTCCAGGCAAGAGTACTGGAGTGGGGTGCCATTGCCTTCCCCAAATTTTGTATAGGATAAGTATAAAAGTTACACTATTTAATCAGCAAATAGAAAACGACTATGAGAGGTAAAATAAAGCCTGGAAAAATGGAGGGACATGAATCTTAAATCTCTTCATCTGGGTTTTTTTTTTAATAATGACAAGAAAAAATGTTAAATATTGACAGGAAATTCTAAAGTTTATTTAGAAGAATAAATGAGTGATTTTTATTTATTCATTCAGGTAAGAAGTGGATTTATGGAGAGAGAAACACACTCCACAGACAAAGTGTGGACCATCTCAAAAGGAGAAGCGATAAATGAGTCATTTTAGCTAAGAAAGTTTTGGGGAGAAAAAGGAAATCTGTGTATAAGGGGAGTACTTACACTAATAGATATTAAAACATTTTCTGTCATAAAAATACAAATATAAAATTGAATTTGGGGAGGGGTGGTGTGATCTCTCTAAATATAAGGCAGAAACCATAGAAGCCTTTTACTTTAAAAGCGGTGCCCTCCACCCCCAAACAAAGTGAAATAAAACCAATTTCCCAACTTTTTTTTTGAGGTATTGATTTACTATATCATATTTGTTTCAGGTATACAGCATGGTGATTCAAAATTTTTATAATTTATACTCCATTTATAGTTATTATAAAATATTTGGTATATTCCCTGTGATCTTATATGAAATAAAATAAAGGATACAATGTATCCTTGTAGCTTATTCTTATCTCTGTAGTATATCTACCCTTATCTTGCTCCTCCCTCCTTCCCTCTCTTTATTGGTAGCCACAAGTTTGCTCTCTGTATGTGTGAGTAAGTTTCTTTTTTGTTATATTCAGTAGGTTCTTTTATCTTATGTTTTAGATTTAACTTATAAATGATAACATAACAGTATTTGGTTTTCTCTGTTTGATTTATTTCACTAAGCATAATATCCTCCAGGTCCATTCACATTGTGGCAAAGGGTAACATTTCATTCTTTTAAGGCTGAGCAGTATTCCATTATTTATGTACACCACAACTTCTTTATCTTTTTTGTCTGTTGGAGGACACTTAGGATGCTTCCCTATCGTGGCTATTGTAAATAATGCTGCTATGAACATTGAGATGCATGTATCTTTTTGAATTATTTCCAGATATATACCCAGGAGTCAATTTCCCAACTTTTTAAAATGAACAAACAGAAAAGTGGGCAAAGGGACATAAGCAAATTCACAAAAGAGAAAATACAGTTAATAAATAACTACATGAAAAACAAGCCAGTTAGCTAGTAATTTAAGAAGCAACATTCAAAACAACGAGAAAGAACAACTTTAAATTTGAAAAAACAGCCTGTATTTTCAAGGATATGGAAAAGGGGGCATTTCTCATAATAAAACCAATAAATTTTTCTCGAAGATAGTTTAGAAAACGTTTGAAAAATATACTTTGCCTTTGACCTGCCAGTTCCCCACTTCTAGAATTTTTAAATCAGGCATCTGCAATAAAATATGAATCCATGATACAGAAAAGTAGAAAATGTATATGCAGTTATGTTGCAATTAAGAATCTTGTTATAAAATAATATTTTATTGTAAATTCACAACATTGTTAAGCGGAAAAGGCAGAATACATCTGTGTAAGGCATTACCCCAACCTCAAACAGCATAGATAAACCTAGAAAAAATGCCCGATGATGCGTATGTTGTTCAGTCGCTAAGTCGTGTCCGACTCTAGCATGACAGGCTTCTCTGTCTTCCACTATTTCCTGGAGTTTGCTCAAACTCACATCCAAAAGGATTCCTGATGGTGATACATACCAAGGCATTAAATGTAATTGACATTTTACATTACATTTAATGTAAATGTATGAGGTAAGTATGAGAAATCTGCATATTTTATATCCTATTAATGCAACAGACTTTGTGTTTTAAACAATAATTGTACAGAACGGATACGTGTATGCGTACGGCTAAGTCTCTGCTGTCCACCTGAAACTGTCACAACCTTGTTAATCAGCTACACTCCCCAATACAAAATAAAGTTTTTAAAAAATTGTACAATTATAAAGTTGCCTGTGTTGAAAAGCATAAGACTACGTGAAACTGTCCAAGTCTAGAAAACCCAGTAAGTGTTTCGCTGGGAAAGCCAAGGCCACCTGCTAGACGGTGAGTCAGGGACGCAGACTCGCACCTGCCTCCGCACTCGCCCTTGGGATGCGGTGCGTTTCCAAGCGCAGCGCCCCGGGTGCCAGGACCGCCCGCGCCCCGGGTCCCGCAGGCACGGAAGCCGGGGAGCCTGCGCTCGGCTGATTTCTGAAGCGAGGGCAGCCCGTTTTCAAAGTTCATCCCATCGGGCCTTTCCTTTTTTCCAGCTCTGAACTACCCAGAAGCCGACTTTCTCGGGTCAGCCGTGCCCCTAGCCCGGGCTCAGCCGCTGCGCTATTCGTGTTCTGCGGCGCGGCCAAAGGTCCAGGTGGCCGGAGAAGCGGAGGGGGTCGACCGGGTGGGTGGGGGTCGAGGAGCGCCCTCGCCAAGGCTCGGGCCAGCGAGGCCGGGTCTCGCCGAGTGACCGCGGTCCGGCCACGCGGTCGCCCAGGGATGCGCGCTCGCCGGGAGGGACAAAGGGTCGGGGAAACCTGAGCCGGGCCAGTCCCGGAAAAATCCGGCCGGTGGAAGCCATGGCAACGGAGTCTGGGCCCCCGCGCGGCCCGCGAGGGGGCGCTGGGGGCGGGAGAGGGGCCCCGCGCGGCCGGCCCCGCGGCCCGCCCCGCCCTCCGGCCTCGGCCGCCGGCCCGAGCCCGCGACTGACCCTCGGCAGCTCCTGTAGTCACGTGGCGCTGGGAACCGGCGGGGCGGGCGGGGGTGGGGGGGCTGGGCACGGGCCTGGCGGTGGTGAACCCGAACCTGCTGCTGTCGCCGCGGCGGGGTGGCGAGCGCGGCCGGCGCCGGTCTCGGGCCTCATGGACGCGCGACGCGCCTCCGTGCTCCCCGCCGGAGAGGTTCGTCCCGGGCAGGGCGCGGGGTTCCACGCGGGCCCGTGGTGGTGGTGGTGGTGGTGGTGGCGGGGGGTGGGGGGCGGCCCTACCTGCGGGGCGCGTGACCGGGTGCGCGCTGTGTTGGGGCGGGGGGGTGCACTGCTGGACCGAGTCCGGGGGCGAGTCCGCGCACCTGCGCGCAGGCTCCGCGAGCCGCGCTCTGCGTGGGGACCAGAGAGGGGGGCCCCCTTCGGGGAGCGCGGAACCGTGTGTCCGCGAACGTGGACGGGGGGGGGGGGCGGAGGGGGCCAAAGCACAGGCTCGAATACAAAAAGGTGGGGGGTGTGGGGGTCTGCACGGCCCTCTGCCACCTGGGACGCGGCAGGGGACTCTGCCCGAGTCCTCGTCACAGGAGCACGCCTGGCAGCCCCCCCTGGGAACACGGCCTGGAATTCCTGTCGGGAGGAGGGTGGGGGAAGGGGAGCCAGCGGGGATTTCAGAGTTCCTGCCCTCGGCCCGGGGGCCATTGGCCATTATCATGGACAGTTCGTGCTGTGACCTTACCGGGGGAGGAAGTGAGCCTCCAACGCAGCCCCGGGCTTCCTTGGTGTAGGGGGCACGTTCAGTTATTAATCTATGGCCACTGAGGTCACTCTGCCCGGCGGGGTGCCGGGGTGGGGGAGGGGGCCGTGGCTGCCGAGGACACAAAGATGACTTCCCTCGGGGAGCCCTGAGCCTCACGCACGCGTCCTCTCCCCTCCCCGCAGGTAAGGCTGGCCTCTCTGCCACCGGAGGTCTGAGGTCTGCCATGGGGGTAGGGGTGTCTTTACTGCTGCAGTTTTCGCTGACATCCGGGGGCTACCCGAGTGTGGGCCGAAGCAGGCGCTCCAGCCGCAGAAGTATCCCCGGGAACAGCCCCAGGAGGAGCTGGGCCAAGCCTCATCTCCAGCTCCACAGCCTCCAGGGTAGAGTGTGGCCTTCTTTGTTGGCTTCTCGCACCATTTCGTGGCCCCAGTGCCCCGCTGCGGGGTGGGGGGGGGGGGGCGGTGGAGCGGGGAGAAGGGGGGCCGGGGACGGGGGAGAGGGGGGAAGTTTCACGTTCATCACATCCTGGGAGTCTTCCCAGGGCTCAGTCTGGCCGCTGGGAATGAGTCATGTCTGTGCTCCTGGAGACGAGTACAGGTTCGGGGGAACTTCGGGGTAACTTGTGAATAGGCAGTGAAGGTCCCTTAGGAGTCTCCTCACCACCCCATCTGGCAGTGAGTGTAGGAGACTCCCCTGCAGGAGTCTGGGTTCTCCCCGCTCTGGAAGAGCTGCCCATGGGGCAGCCTCTGGCGGGGCTGGGGCAGGCCGGGACAGGGGACAGAGATTACAATCTCCTTCCCTTTCCTTGCCCCAGTAATCCCAGTCCCCCGAGGGAAGGCAGCGAGGCAGGCTCACCCCCGAGGGCAGCAAGCTGTGGGTGTTCTTTGGATTCAAGAGCGCTCTCCTTCCTGCAGTGTCCTCATCACGTGCGGGGGCGGAGGGCAGGCGGGCAGAATGCGGGCACAGTCTGGGCAGGCAGTGGCCTGGCATCGCGCTGGGCTGGCAGTAGCATCCGGAGCTCTCTCCTGCTCCCGAGAAGGGGCGGCCGTTCTCACTGGCTCTCCTGGCCGTGGGAGGCTGAGGCTAGGGAGATCAAAGTGCCTTCCCTAAATCGGGATTAGATTGGAGCCCTTGTCCGGGTTCTGCCGTAGGTTTACTCTGTGACCCCGGGGCAAGTCCTATCACCCTTTCGTGCCTAACAGTGGCTTCATCCATCAGACAGGGAGTTCGTATCTCTTGACCAGCCTCACTGAGTTGCTGCGAAGCTCAGATGTGACAAGAGCAAATAGAAACAAGGAGAGGGAAGCACTTGGGAAAGCATATAAAGCGCTGAAGGGGGAGGTGACTGCGTGTTTTGGTGAGTCCCAAGGCAGCAATCCGACTTCCCTGGTGGCTCAGACGGTAAAGCGTCTGTCTACAATGTGAGAGACCTGCGTTCGATCCCTGGGTTGGGAAGATTCCCTAGAGAAGGAAATGGCAACCCATTCCAGTACTTCTTGCCTTGAAAATCCCATGGACGGAGGAGCTTGGTGCAGGCTACTATCCATGTGGTCGCAAAGAGTCGGGCACGACTGAGCGACTTCACTTCACTTCAAGGCAGCAATCTTTGTGCAGCCAGCCCTGGCGTGTTTACTCCATGCCGGAGGGGGATTCCAAGAAGGGTCAGGGTTCTTCCTTCTAGTCGTTTCCAGGGCCAGTAAAGACATAACAGCAGATTTACTTGAAATGCTTTCTAGAAACCCAAGATGGAAATAACATAATAGGAGGAAGCAGAAGAGTAGTCTAGTGGTCCTAATTCCAGGGCTGGAGGAGTGGAGGGGGCAGGCTCCTCTTGGGTCCGCTGGGAGGGGCTGGTGGGGGGGAAGGTTGTGTGGTTCTCCAGCGTAACTGTGCCTTTCCACCCTCAGCAGAGGAAGAACCGATGCTGGAACGTCGCTGCAGGGGCCCCGTGGCCATGGGCCCGGCCCAGCCCCGGCTCCTTTCCGGGCCCTCCCAGGAGTCGCCCCAGACCCTGGAGAAGGAGCCCCAGGGGCTAAGGTCGCGAGGCACCGCCGCGGCCCAGTCCGGAGGCCAGGCCCTAGGTCGGGCCCATCGCTGTGCCCACTGTCGGAGGCACTTCCCTGGCTGGGTGGCCCTCTGGCTTCATGCCCGGCGCTGCCAGGCCCGCCTGCCCCGGCCCTGTCCCGAGTGCGGCCGCCGCTTCCGCCACGCCCCTTTCTTGGCATTGCACTGCCAGGTCCATGCCGCCGCCACCCCAGACCAGGGCTTTGCCTGCCACCTCTGCGGGCAGAGCTTCCGAGGCTGGGTGGCCCTGGTTCTGCACCTGCGGGCCCACTCGGCGGCGAAGCGGCCCATCGCCTGTCCCGCCTGCGAGAGACGCTTCTGGCGGAGAAAGCAGCTGCGGGCCCACTCGCGGCGCTGCCACCCCCCGGCCCCTGAGGCCCGGCCCTTCATCTGCGGCAACTGTGGCCGCAGCTTCGCCCAGTGGGACCAGCTGGTGACACACAAGCGGGTCCACGTGGCCGAGGCGCTGGAGGAGGCAGCGGCCAAGGCCCTGGGGCCGCGGCCCCGGGGGCGCCCGGCGGTGACCGCGCCCCGGCCGGGTGGGGACGCCGTCGACCGCCCGTTCCAGTGTGCCTGCTGCGGCAAGCGCTTCCGCCACAAGCCCAACCTGATCGCTCACCGCCGCGTGCACACGGGCGAGCGCCCGCACCAGTGCCCCGAGTGCGGGAAGCGCTTCACCAATAAGCCCTACCTGACCTCGCACCGGCGCATCCACACGGGCGAGAAGCCGTACCCGTGCACCGAGTGTGGCCGCCGCTTCCGCCACAAGCCCAACCTGCTGTCGCACAGCAAGATCCACAAGCGCTCCGAGGGGTCCGCGCAGGGCGGGCCCCAGCCGCCCGCCAGCGCCCCCGAGCGCACCCCGGAGCCCCCTCCGGAGCCGGCCCCCGAGCCCGCCGAGGTC
Organism: Bos indicus; assembly: GCF_029378745.1. Lineage (NCBI taxonomy): Eukaryota > Metazoa > Chordata > Mammalia > Artiodactyla > Bovidae > Bos > Bos indicus. Next base: position 113,143,615 of record NC_091763.1, read on the forward strand.
CCGGTGGGGCCCGGGCAGCCAAGCGCCGCGGCAGAGGCCCCACCCTCTCTCCACACCTGCGCCGACTGTGGGCGGGGCTTCCGGCTGGAGCGCTTCCTGCGCGCGCACCAGCGGCAGCACGGCGGCGAGCGCCCCTTCGCGTGCGCCGAGTGCGGCAAGCATTTCGGCAAGAAGACGCACCTGGTGGCGCACTCCCGGGTGCACTCGGGCGAGCGGCCCTTCGCGTGCGAGGAGTGCGGGCGCCGCTTCTCCCAGGGGAGCCACCTGGCCGCCCACCGGCGCGACCATGCGCCCGAGAGGCCCTTCGTGTGCCCGGACTGCGGAAAGGCCTTCCGCCACAAGCCCTACCTGGCCGCGCATCGGCGCATCCACACCGGCGAGAAGCCGTACGTCTGCCCCGAGTGCGGCAAGGCGTTCAGCCAGAAGTCCAACCTGGTGTCCCACCGGCGCATCCACACGGGCGAGCGCCCCTACGCCTGCCCGGACTGCGACCGCAGCTTTAGCCAGAAGTCCAACCTCATCACCCACCGCAAGAGCCACATCCGGGACGGCGCCTTCTGCTGCGCCATTTGTGGCCAGACCTTTGACGACGAGGGGAAGCTCCTGGCCCACCAGAAAAAGCACGACGTCTGAGCGGGCCGGGGCGGCAGAGGCCGAGGGAGGGCGGGCCCGGGCGTCGTTCACACTGTGCCCTCTGCTGCTGCTGTCGGCGAGGGGGGTGGCGAGGTGGGGTGAGCCGGCCCCATTAGGGAGGGAGGTGCCCCGCTGTAATCAGGGAGTCCACTTGCAGAGCAGGGACCCCGGCCTCCCGCTGGTGTTTGCTAAGGTTCGGTCCCGACTATCCTGTGCCCTAGAAAAGTAGCAATAGCAGCTCCACCCACCCTTTAGAGCCCTCCGGCCGGAGGGGCCACCAGTGGACAGGAGGACCCCTCTGGTGTTAACGCCTTAACGTCCCGTCTCTTATTATGAGTTCCTTCGGCTCGTTTTTTTTTTTTTTTTTTTTGCAAGTAGGTGTGGTTCAGCCCTTAGTGAATGAATGCCCGGGAGGATCAGTGGAGCAGCTGGACACACCTGGCAGAACCTGCCGGCCTTGTTGGGCAGCACCTGGGTCTTTTCCAGTCCTGGGAGGCAAAGCCGAGCTCCTCCAGCCTGCCCCAGCCCGGCCCCTCGCTCCTGCCGCTGCACAGGCACCCAGATTTGGAGAGACCCGTCTACTGTTAGTGCCCTGGCTCCCCTTCCTCCCCCGAAAGATCAGTTCCGCACCACCCCCCCCCCCACTCGCCCCCCCAGAGCATCTTCCCACGCTGCGACTGCCTTCATTCAACCACCCTCCCAGCACTTAGAGCAATCCCATGGCTGTCAGCCGCCCTGTGTTAGGGCTTTTGTCCGTACACCCCAGCCTGCCTTCACTCCCTTCAGAGCTCAGCACGTTGTGGGGAGGACTGCCCCATTGCTAACAGAAGGCCAGCTGATGGGAGGTGGGGGTGAGTTTCTCTTCCAGCATTCTAGCGTGTGGATCCCCAACCTCTGCTTGAACACTTAGGTGACAGGGAATCTCCTGAGGCCCTGGTTCTATTGTAGGATAATTCTAATTGTTAGAAATTCTTCCTTATAATGAATGAAGTCCGCTTCCCTGTAATTTCTACTGTTGGGCCTTGTTCTCTGGAACTAAACACAACCACTTAACCCTCCTTTTCCAACTAGAGAATAAAGATCTGGTTTTAGAGCTGGTGGCTGTAAGTGTTCCTTTGTCCTGGGGAGCTGTGGAAATGGAGGGAGGGGCGGCTGTTCCACACCACCAGGGGCTGGGATGGGTGAAGCCTGGATTCAAGCTTCTCTACTACCCCTAGCTGTAACCCCCGCCCCGATCTAGGGTCAGGCACCCTCAGCAAGTGGACTCTAGGAGTCCAGCCTTATGTGGGGTCACGTCAGCCCCACTCAGTGTCAGTCATCTGGGAGAGAAGGTCTGACTTGCTGCTGTCCTGATGCGCCTCCCTGGCTGGCCTGAAGGAATGCTCATGTCTGTTACAAGGTATGCTTTGCTGCACTGGTTGTTTCACATGCATTTGAGTGCCTGTTTTTGACAGGCTCTTCTGACTGTCTCACTAGTTTCTACATAGATTTCCAGCACCTAGCACAGAGTCGGGTGCAACCACCATTTGTTTGTATGACTGGCACCTTGGAAAGAAGTTTACCTAAATTATCTAACAACTTAGAGTTCAATAGGTACTCGCTTTTTTTTTTTTCTTTGCAGATGAAAACATTTGCTCAAGGTCATATAACCATTCATCACCAGAAGCAATTCAAACCCGGGTCTGTTCAACCCGAAAACCATGCAGTTGTCCACCGCTGCGTGTTTAGTAGACAAACGCAGTGCTGCTGCTTTTGGTGTAGACAAGTATTAAATATCTATAGTGTGCTTGATGCAGTGGAAACCGGGAGTTTACAAAAATAAGACCCAATCTTACCCCTAAGAGGCCTAAGTCTGGGAGGACCTATTCCTATACACAGATTGTGAATTTGAATAGAGAGAGAGGGATGTGGGGTGGGGTGGGTTCTAAATGTGTAGGATGGAAGCAGACAGCTTCAAAGTTTTTTAGAGGTTTATGGGGTTATGGGCCCACTTCAAAACCTGTGTCATGGAGGGCAAATGATCTCTCAAATGACCTAGGAACATGACTCAAGAAAGCCCCACCTAAATATGTCTTTTTAAGGGAGCTCAGGTGGTACCAGTGGTAAAGAATCTGCCTGCCAATACAGAAGGTGCAAGAGATGCACATTCCATCCCTGAGTCAGGAAGATCCCCTGGAGAAGGAAATGGCAACCCACTCCAGTATTTCTTCCCTGGAGAATTCCACAGACAGAGGAGCCTGGTGGGCTACAGTACCTGGGGTTTCTAAGAGCTGGACTCGACGGAGTGCTCTCGTGACTGAACAGGCACATGACTGAGAATGCACAAGCCATGCCAGGGCAGCGCAGTTTCAAGGGAAGGGAGCTTTTTTTTCAAGTGATCAGGAGAGTAACTAGATGTCTGAGGGTGATGGCAGGAAACAGGTCCTCAGGCATCAAGGGTTGGGATGGGGTGACTGGGGAAAAGGATGAAGGTGAGGGAATGTGATCAGGGTTCCTGACTTCCTGAGAAGTCATTACTTGTAAAGGAAATGCCTGGTGGTGGGTCCCCTAGAAACATGCCTGCCCACTGCTTTGGGGCAAAGGGTGAGGAGAGGACCGAAGTTCAGGGAAAGCCACAGAAGTGACCTTAAGGGGGCAAGGACAAAGTGAACTTGCCCATGGCTCCTTCCCGAGTCCCTCAGGGGGCCTGGTGGGAGCTGAGTCCTTGCTCAGCAGGGCATGTGAGGGATGGCCCCATTGGAGGGGTCAACATGCTGCCAAGAGGACCTCCCCTTCTAAAGAGTCCAGGGTTTTTTTTCCCCCTCCTTCTACAATTACAAAGTATTAAATTATCAAATTTAACAATGAAGAGATATTTAGGTTTTTTAAGGTGAAAGTTATCCTTTACTTTCCCCCACTCCAGCCCCCCTACCCCCACCCCCCCTTGTGGCTTTTCTCTCTGCATCCAGTAAAGAGTGTGGGGGTGGCCTTCCTGACATTTTCCCTGTGCCTTCACAAACACGCATGTGCAGCCTCCCTCTTGTTTTCCATCAAGGGAAATAGGATCCCAGATGTGCTTCGTTGTTTTCCACCCTTGAAGCAGGCTTGGTCATGAAATGTCCATCTGGAGGAAGTCTTTCACTCTGTTGAAAGAGGGAGCAGGCCAGAGAGTGGAGATGACTTTCCCACTCACAGCCAGTGGCAGAGCGGAACTATAACACAGGAATTCCGTAAGTCTTGGTTGAACTTCCTCCTAGGTACTCTAGAAAATAAGATGACGGAGACTCTTTAAAGGGTTGATAACCTAGTGATGGATAGGGAGGCCTGGTGTGCTGCAGTCCATGGGGTCGCAAAGAGTTGGACATGACTGAGAGACTGAACTGAACTGAACCTAGGGATGTCTGGCCACTGGGTAGGGTTTTACACTTTACAAATGCTTCTGTAGACCATAGAACCAATTAGGGTCCTGCAAAAACCCAGGGTCTCTCAGGATCTTCAGGGGATTATTTCCAGGACTCCCCTGGATAGCAAAATCTTGGGATGTTGGAGTCCCTTCTTTAAATGGTATTGCATTTTCATATAACCTTACTCACTCATGTCCTCTTGTATACCTTAAATTACCTCTAGATAATTATAATACTTAATGTAAATGCTATATACAGTTGCCTGCACCCGGGAAAACTCAAATTTTGCTTTTTTTGGAACTTTCTTTTATTTTCGCCTGCATATTTTCATTGGGCTATTGGTTGAATTCATGGACGTGGAATCGGCAGATGTGGACAGCTGACTGTAACTAGGAAATTATTAACTCTTACAGATGAATAAGTCAAAGTCCAGGGACAGAAAGTATCTTTTGTTAAAAAGAAAACAGAACAAAACTGCACACGAAGACTGTGGCAAAACATAGAATCTTGGGCTCCCGGTTCCTCTTGTGATATGAGGCTAAACAACAGCTGAGCTCGCGGGCAAACGCTTAGTAGACAGTTGCTGACTGATTAGAGTAAGATCCAACGGTTTAACAGTAAGGTTTGTAGGAAGTCTCAGAGTGAGGCCCTGGCTTTTCTCTGTATCAACCTCATGTCCCAAAGGCGGTTTCTAAGCAGTTCCAGACAGAGTGTGCCCGTGGGAGTTGCCCTAGCTGGCCGGCCCATTTTGAGCTGGCAATGAGGAATTTTATTGACTTTATAAAGGAGCATTTCCTTCCGATCAGGGTGGGTAGATGAGAAAATCCTCTCTTCTGAAGGACTAAGACCCTGCTTGGCCATCTGAACGCTGCCTCTAAATCAGCAGTCGCACTCCACTCAGCAAAGTTAATTCATTGTTTCCTCAACTGCAGGGCGAAGGGTTGGATTTAATGATGTCTAAGTCTCTCCTGGAAACCCCGGGGTCGTTTATCACGCACTTACGACGTGCCTAGGGCCGCGCGGGTGCGGAGGCCGATATCTCTCTGGTCACACGAGACGCGAACATCTCTCTAACACCTGGTGTGCTGTCGTGCAAAGTGCCACCACCATGACACATGCACACTCGAGTGTGAGCTTTGGAGCGGGCTCTGTGTATCTTTTTTTTTTTTTCCTCCAGATTCTGGCTCCTACGGCGGTGCGGGCGCGCAGCTGGCGTCGGACCGAGAGTGGCCCAGCGACTGGAACGGTTTCAGAGCGCGCGTCTGCGGGGCAAGGACCGGGAGGGGAGAGTTCGGCGGATGGGAGGAGCGGGTGCTGCGGTACCGTCAGGTCACCAGTTACCAGACATCGCCTTCATCCCTCCTCCCCCACTGGGCGATCAGAGCCCGGCGCCCGCCCGGCGGCCAGAGCTTTAAAGTCCGGCTGGGCCGGAGCTGGATTCACTGGAGGCGGGGTCAGCCGGCTCGCCCCAGCCATTGGCTCTGGAGAACAAAGGGGCCGCCCCGCAGGCTGCTCCGATAGGGCTAAACTGGTCATCTGAGACGCTCAGCCAATCAGATGGCGGGGCGGCCCCGGGGATGGCCGGGCCCGCCAGCCAATCAGGGGTACGGGCCCGCCCCGCCCGCCCCGGGACTGGCGGGGGCCAGGGGAGCGCAGTGCCCAAGTCGCCCCGGGGTGGCAGTTCCCGTTAACCTTAGCCACAAAGTCAAAGGTATTTATTCCCGTCCCCTCCCTCCGAGTCCCTCTGAATCTGGGCGGGGAGGGGCGTGCAGAGGGACGGGCCGTGTCGAGGGCCAGCGCCCGGCTCCTCCCGCGCCGTTTACACCCAGCCTCGGGCTGGGGGCGGCCTCCGGGGTCCCTCGAGACCCCCGCCCCTCGCGCTCTCAGTCCCGAACTTTCCCCAGCCTCGCACAGCTCCCCGGGAAAAACGGGCTCGGGTCGTGCGTGGAGAGGGGCTGCAGGCCGGGGCAGAGCTGGAACGGGGGGCGTGAGAGCTGGAGAGGCGGGGAGGTGAGCTTGGGGTTGGGGGGACTGCCCCTCGGCCTCCCCTGCCCGCCTCTGGGCGCGCTCTGCCAGAGACGGTCCCGATGTTTGGGAATGATGCCAGCCTCCCCCAGAGACCGAGTTCCTGCAGGGGCGGGAACCCCAGTGCTCGCCGCAGAGTGACACATAGTAGGTGCTTAATAAATGATTAAATGAATGGGCCCGAGCTTGGGGGCGAGAACAATGAGAGGGAAGCACCACGGAAATCGAAGGGGCGTGTGTGTGTGTGTGTGTGTGTGTGTGTGTGTAGGGGTCTCCCCGAAACCTCCATTCCAGGAAGACCGGCACAGGAAGCCAAGATCTTAGTGGGGATGGGGGTCGGCGCTGGGGGTTTCTTCCCTCCTGAAGGTGGAGATGCGGTCCCGCTCCAGCCCTTTGGGAGGATGGAGCCTGGTGCGTGCTTGGTCCTCCCGACCTGGGATGGGGTGTGGCCAAAGCCCCGAGGCAAGGCCCGTGATGGCCAGACTCCACTATGAGGTGTCCATTTTGGGTCCCAGGGTTCATCTGTAAAATGAAAAGGTTAGAGGGTATTAGTCTCCTTTCAGCTCTAAGGTTCCCTGGTTCTGTGCTTCTAATCTGTTTTGGACTTACGTTTCTTTTATTTAAATATTCCTTTGTTAACATTTATATTAATGGTTTACAGCATGCTGGATCTTGTGCCGGGTGTTGGGGAGAGAAAGGCTCCCTGTGTTTAGATGTTTACAGTCATGCTTTTGAGACAAATTATATTATTGTACCATGTGGATGGTACTGGGTTGGGTGGGTACACAGGTTAAAAGGAGAAGGTCCTTGCTCTGAGCCTGGTGAATCCACACGGGCTTCCTGGTGAAAGTGATCCCTGGTTTGGTCTGGGCAGAGAAGAGTTGGGCAAGGGTATTCCAAGACTGATGACAGGTGTTCCAGACACAGCAAGGTCAGGGAGCTGCATTTGGGGACAGTGGGGTAGGTTGATGGTGCAGTGAGAGGTGCTCAGAGGCCAGATTTTAAATGGTCTTGGCAAAAAATTTGTAGAAGTACCTGAAAGTACTGGGGACCCGCTGAAGTTTTTAAGCAAAGGAGTATCATGTTTAAACTGAAATTTGAGGAAAATTGCTCTGAGTCTGGATGGTGGATGGATTGGAGAGCAAGGTGAGCTGTAATATGGGTGCTGCTTCCAGGTGAGCTGAAGCTTGTAGCCATGGCAGGTGTTGGAGGTATTAAAACAGCACTAGTACGATTTAGTGGCTTGTGAACTGTGAGGGCTGCACTCTGCAGTAGTGAAAGGTGGTGAGAGTTTTGAGAGGCCTGGAGAGTCCCCCCTGGAGGGGCAAGGGATGCCCAGGGCAAAGTGTAGAGCTGGTCCGTGCACCCCTTGGTGGAAGCTTACCCCCTTGGTGAGGGGTAAGCTGTGGAATCTCAGGTTTCCTAGGATGGGGGTGGCCTGCAGGAAAGTAGCAGACAGGCTATGCAGAAGGAGACCTGAGCTCTAACTCATCCAAAAAGGGGAAACACTCCTTATCCTTGTCATGCTCCTGTGAATACAGCGCGGGATTGGAAAAGCGTTTATGAATTAAAATGTGATAACACTTCCAAGTACTGTTAGCAGCCGGTTTCATTCCTTGTCTTCGGTCAGGTAACTGGGGTCCCGAAATCCTGGCAGGCTCTTGAGTCTTGGGCTGGGGCAGAAGAATATGTGTGCTGCTCTGTCTTCTGAAAGGAAGTGGGCAAAAACTGGCAGTGTGGATGCCATGGGCGGGGGCAGGCCTGGGGCGGGCAGGCGGGGAGTGGGGCGGTCCCGGCAAAGGTCGGGCAGGGCTGGTGGGGCAGGAGTCCCAGAAGGCGGGCCCTTGGGGACTGGTGTGGGGTTGAACCCGGGACCTCTGGGAGGTAGGTGGGCATGACGGGATAGGTTCCCAGGGGATGTTGAGACTGAAGTCCCTAAATTGGGCTGTTCCTATCAGGGCAGCCATGAGGTACCATTCTGAGGTCCAGCTGAGGAGCAGGGAGTGGGTGATGGCCATGCAGCGACCTAAAAAGAACTTTTGCACCTCGTGAACCTTTCCCAGAGTCCTTTCACAATGTTTGCCTGCACTGCTTGGTGGAACAATTCTCCGCAGAGGACCAAGAGTGATTTCTGTTTGCAGATGGAGACAGAGGCCCAGGGAAGGAGACTGGCTGGTCCAGGGCCACCTGGCTAACCAGAAGCAAGCCGGGTCCCCAGGTCTCAGGCCTTCCGGTCCTAGGCTCCTCCTTCCTACCGCCTGGTCTCTCTATGGGGTGCCGGCCTGCCCCGTCCCCTTGCTGCCTGCCTCGTCCCCTCTCCTGGGACTGAGGACCACGGTGTTTGGGAGTCCAAGGCCTGAAGATGCTGGCGTAGGAGGAGGGGATGGGGCAGCACTTAGGAGCCGTAACAGTAGGCGGTGCAGGGGGACACCTGATCCAGTGGTGAATAGACCCCAGGAATGAGGGTGGAACAGGGAGGGCGATGAGACAGGGAGATGGGGTGGGGGCCCTGGAGGGGCTTGGGAGGTGCTGTGGGACTTGTAGAAAGATGCTGGGCATGCCTGATGCTGGCATGTGGGATGGAGGCAGGCCTGCAGGTGGGGGCGGAGGTGATGCTCACGTGGCCTGGCCTAGTCTGCCTGCCTGTCTGTCCTCAGCACAGGGCCCTAGAAAGTGGGAACAGCAGTTGTCCTGCCTTTTTGATATCATTTAAAAGCCACTTGTTGGGGATTGGTTTGCGTGTCCTCCTTGGTCATAAACTCTGGAGGAGAGGGAGGTGTGAGGTCTGGTGGGTCCTGGGATGGGGGTTCAGAAAGGGTGCTGATTATCCAGGGGCCAGCCAGAGCCCATGCCCAGGAACCAGGCCTCCTGTGCAAGTGGCCTGCCTGGGATCGGCTTTGGAAGAGGGCCTGGGGGCTGTCTCCTGGGAGACAGAGGCTGGACGAGCCCCTTTCCCCCCAGTAAAGTCGGGGTGTGAGGTCCTGGGGCTTGCCTGAGCTGAGCCGGTGGAGTGTCCAGGGCTCTTTAGTCCAGCCCCCTGCCTGGCTCTCAGGCCCTGCCCCACTCAGGCCGGAAGAGACCATCCTCCCGGCTCAGCCTCCATCTCCTGGGAGAGATGGTACCTGGAGCTGCTTTGTGGAGCCTGGCTCTGCAAGCAGCCTTGCCCCTGAGAGCTGTCTACGCCCTGCTCCCCTGGGAGGCCAGCTCCCGTTGCTGAGCAGAGCGTGGGGTTCCTGTGTGGGCTCCGGGGGCCTCTGGAGACTCTGAAGCCGCTTAAAGAGGGCCAGTTTAGAGTGAGCCGGTAGGGAGGGTGTCTGGGGAGAGGGCTCAGAACCTTTGGGCGTGGGTTGTTCTCAGGCCCCGGTGATGGTAGAGAAAAGACGGTTTACAGGCTTTTAGGAAGTTGAGTGTTTCCCCACCTGATGTTGGCAGCAGACCCCCAGAGCAGGCGTTTTCTGTCACCTTCACCACTGGGAACCCAGGCCGAGAGGAGCAATCATTTGCCCAGGGCAGCGGAGCTAGAACTCAGGGCCCCTGTTTCTGGGTCCCTGCATGCCTGGGCCTGAGTAGGGGCAGCGCTGGGAGCAGACTGCAAGGGGCAGACTCGGAGGCTGAGCTTCCCATGGGAGTGGGGGCGGCCTGCTGTCGCCTCCAGACTGCAAGGGGCAGACTCGGAGGCTGAGCTTCCCATGGGAGTGGGGGCGGCCTGCTGTCGCCTCCAGACTGCAAGGGGCAGACTCGGAGGCTGAGCTTCCCATGGGAGTGGGGGCGGCCTGCTGTCGCCTCCTGGCTGGACCCCTCCAGCCTGGCCTTGAGTCTCGGGCTGCCCTGGCCTGCTGGGCCCAGCCTCATCTTCTTTCTAGAGCTTTCTGCGCCCTTCCAGCTTCTCCCCATGCTGACTGACGCCGCCCCTGCCCTCAGCTCACCCCACAGGCGACCCAGCAGGTGACTGTTGCCTGTTGCTTCCCAGCTCCCTGTGGCCTCGGTGCCCCCCGAGTTCCGTTCCTTGGAGCAGTGGACCTGGAGGGCTGGTCGTAGCTCCCGAGGACACTTGTGTCAGCAGGGAGTCACAGTGCTGGAAGGGTAGTGACTTGTGCTCATGCGGTCCACGGTGGCACACTTGTCTCTCAGTGGATCTGTAGTTTGTGGATTTCTTCATATTTCAGTTTCTCTGTACTTTGCATGTGCAGTTTTGCAAGCGTTCTTGTATGTGTGAGTATCTTTGCATTTCTGTATCTTTAAACTTGTGTGTAGTCAGCCGTGTTGGATGTGAGATAGGATTATGTCCGGATGAGTTTGTGTGCATTGAGTGTTCAGATCAGTTTCTTCTCATGTGCCTATGATTGTATTTTATCAATATCCTTTTAATTGAAGTATAGTTGACTCACAATGATGTAACTTCTGCTGGACAGCAAAGTGATTCAGTTATACATATATATACATAATAAAGAAGGTATATATACATGCATATATATACATTCTTTTTTTACTATTTCCCACTGTGGTTTATCACAGGTTATTGAATATAGTTTCCTGTGCTCTATAGGAAGACCCTGTTGTTTATCCATTCTCTATATAATAGTTTGCCTCTGCTAATCCCAAACTCCCAATCCATCCCTCCCCCGATGCCCTCCCCCTTGGCAACCACCTGTGACTGTAAACCTTAAATGAAATATCCATTGATGTGCACTGAACTCCGTTTTCCAGGCAGAGGACATCGTTAGCTCATCCTGAGGTGTCTGTCATTTGTGATGAAGCCCTGGGGCCAGGGGACCCCCCCTGGTCAGTCCTCCCATTCCATGCACTCATTCAGTATAAACTGAGCACCTTCTCCGTCTCGGGCCCAGGCAGGCAGGACCCCCCCACCCCCACTCCCTGGAGCTTTATATCTCGAGCAGAACTTCATGAACTTGGAAATCTTCTCTTCCATTGGATGTTATGCTAGCTCTAGCCACATGTGGGCATTGAACACTTGAAACGTGGCCAGCATGATTGAGAAACTGAGTTTTTAACTTAATTTATAGACACTTAAATAACCACATGTTAGTACAGGGGCCAGACTCCTGAACGAGGTCCTGGTAGCTTAAGGTTTGATGCATCCCTCACCTTCTCTTAGAGACGGCGTGGTTCAGGAGAAGGCACGGTCCAGGAGAAGGCACAATGGCTGGGGTGGGCCAACCCACCTGGCCTATCCCAGCTTGTTAGGTTCTGGCTGCAGCCTTCCTAGCTGTGTAACCTTGAGCAAATTGCTCAACGTCTTGGAGCTGGAGCCGTGTATCCTTAGGATGAAGTGGGCGATGCTTGCTGAGTGCTTGGTACACTGTCTGTCTCCCGGTCCCTAATGAGTCTTGGCTGGCCAGCCCCTCTTTCTCCCAGAGCCAGCTCAGTACCGAGGTGTCCAGGGAACACCCCCTCCCCAGTGAATGAGGTAAGGACAGACAGGGTCTGTGTGTCCCCAGAGGACTCTGAGAGCACATTGTCAGGGTGGAGGCTGGCTGGAGCCCGCGAGCCTTTGCCCATCCCCTGCCAAACACTGGCCTGCGCTCCTTGCTGGGGGTCTTGACTGCTGGTATGAGGGCAGGGGGGCAGTCAGCTTGATGGGGAGAGTACCTTGAGAAGACTGCCCCCTGTCCACAGTTTCCCATGGGGAGGGGTCTGGGCAAAGCCAGCAGTGGCTGAGGATGAAGACCTAGGTGTGGCCCTGGAGGGGAGCCGGCCTGGGAGCTGGGCTTTGGCTGAAGTTTGGGTGGTGCCACCCTGGAAGCCTCAGTTCCCGGTGGAGGGCACGTGGCCAGTCCCGCTCCACTGGTGACAAAGGCCACACGAGTTGCCACCTGCTTCTTCCCCACCTGGGGCCTGAGTCTGTGAAGAGAGCTGTCCTGGGCTGGTGGGGAAGATCCAGGGCCCTGAGATCAGGCGGATGTGGCGGGGTGGCCTGGACATGTCCCCGCACTGCACCTTCCAGCCCATGGGCTTTGTCCAACAATGGCCACTGAGCGCCTCCCCCTCCTCAAATTCCCGCTGAGCCCAAAGCTCCTCTGTTACCTCCCCTGTCCCCCCAGACTGCAGGCCCTGCTGTGGACCACAGTCCCTCATCATGTGGCCTGGCGGTTGTCATGGCAGCTGCCCGAGAGGCCTTCCCATCCCGGGGCTCTCGTCCCACGGGGGCCTGACCCAGAGCCAGGGCCGGGAAGGGGGAGGCGACAGGGCCCTGAACCGAGACCTGGCCCTGGTGGGTGTCCTGCCCCCAACGGGACCTGCCAGGCCGGGAGGGGAGAGGTCATCAGAGGCCAGAGTCGGGGTGCTGGTGGATGGGGACCGGTCCCCTCATGGCCGGGGTGTTCTGCTCACTGGGGCCCTGGGCATGTCTCCCTCCAGCCAGCAGAGCGATGTGTCTCGTGGGTGAGAAGGAGCAGCCAGTGCCATGTGGCAGGCTGAGGTGTGCTGTGGCCTTGCCGTCCTGGAAAGATACCACTGCACACTGGGCCCTTCCAAGGTCTGGCCATCTCAAGGGTTGGCCTGCAGGGCTCCTGTCGGCCTGGGTTCCAGACACATCCCCGCTGAGTACACAGGTGGAGGTGGGCCCCCGAGACACAGCCCCTGTCTCCGCTCTTGTTCCCTGTGCCTCTCCTCCTGTGCCCTGCCCTGTCCTTTCTCCCTTCTTCCCCTCGGCCCATGAGGGTCCCTTCCTTCCATTTCCACTTCTGGTCTTTGTTGGACCATGAGCCGCTTGGTGACTCCCTGTGAACTGGTCACCAAGAATCGAAGCCCTTCTGCCATCTGAGACTATTTTGAGTTCCTGGATATCTCCTAAGACACAACGGATCAACCAGGATAGATTTGATTTGGCTGGAGAGGCCTCAGTTGTGTTGTGTAGGGGTTTCATGAATGAAGCCAAGACCCACCCACTGTCCTTGTCCTGAATTGTGGCCTGAGCCTCCACCCTCCATCTGAGATTCCCTGCGTTGAGGTGACCTCCCTGTTCACCAGCAGTCTGAGTCTCCTTGGGCAGATGTTGAATCTCCAGTTGGTGAGGAGCTGCCCCACAGTTCCAGGGCCCTGGATCTTTCCCACCAGCCCAGGACAGCTCTCTTCACAGACTCAGGCCCCAGGTGGGGAAGAAGCAGGTGGCAACCTGGAGGGAAGAGGTGGTGCTAAGGCAGGCGCACCAGCATCCATCAGGGGCCCTGAGGCCCTGTTTCTTCTGCACCTCAGGCAGGTTTCAGCATCTCTGAGAACCCACAGCAGGAGTATATAACAGATTCACGTGGGAGAAATAGAATTAAAAACAAAATCTCCTTCCTACCCTGGAAAGCTCTGCACCAAGATAGAAGAGAAAGAAACAGTTTTATTACTGGATAAGCATTAAGCCAGCAACATGCACGTCACAGGCGACACACTAAAAGACTGCAAAGACAGAGAGAAATGTCATGCTACCTTATAGCCCAGCAGATGCGACCCCACTACGCACGTGTTCTCGTGGGAAAGCATAACCGGTTCTGGGTGAAGGGACCTGATAGCACCATTCGTCACACAGTTTCCCCTACATTCACCTGGAATTGGCAGCCACCCGGGAGAGCTAACTGCCTTCATGCAAAGGAAGCACACACTTCTGGATCTCGGGGAGGATGGGAGGAGGTTTGCATCTTGGAGCCGGGCACTGCTGAGCTAGGCTCCTACCTTCCATGGGAGGGGACACTGGCTGCTGATCCCTTGACATTTGCACTTCGAAGAGATGGCTCCAGGTCCTCGAGAAAGGGTCCTGGCAAGAGACTGAGTGAACTTTTCAAAAGATTTATATATACATTGAAGGGGGAGAGAAAGGGCTTCCAGTTAGATTTCTAAAGAAAAGGAAAGAAAGGGGAGGGAGTCTCTTTCTCTTTTCTCAACAGGGAGACAGACTTTTCTATCAGATTTGTATTTCCCTGACACCCTTGACCCCCCACTCAGATTCCCAGCCTGGGTCCCTGCCCCAGAGTGGCTGCTGGGAGGGGAGGGGACTTGGGAGAGGGAAGTGGGGAGGCCGTCTGGGGCCTGAGGTGCAGAGCAAGTGGGGGCTGGGCCCCTGTGCCTGAGTGGTGGTGGAGCCCAGGTATGTGGGGCAGAGGCTGGGGCCCACTGGGAGTGCAGGGAGGCCAAGGGGGCTGCTGGCCCGGGAAGCGAGATCCGTGTCCTCAGGAGGGGCCACCCACAGCACCACGGGGCAGCTGCTGTACCTCTGAGTGCCCGCAGCTGGCAGCCTGTTGGTGCCACACATGGCTGTCTGGTGCCAGCCCCCGACATGGACGTGTCGGGGATAAGCAGACAAGGAAATACCCTGTCGGATGGCGGAAGTGTCAGGGAGGAATGGGAGGTGGAGCCAGGATTGTGATTGTACACAGGGTCTCCAGGGAAGACCACTCAGAGCTGGTGACCTTCGGGCCTGGAAGGGGCAGTGGCCACACAGGGACCTGGGAAGGGGGCACCCCAGGCGGAGGCGAAAGAGCAGCAGGATCCTGTCCTGATCGTGTTCCAGGCACCAGATGAGCCAGTTGGGAGATGCTCCAAAGACCCAAGCTTAATGCTCACCGTGAGCCCAGAGTGGTGGGTGAAGGACCAGGCCACTGGGACCCAGGTTGGCCGTGTGTGTGTTCCCATGATGGTAGGGGGGATGGCAGGGAGGCCCCAGGAGGGTTTTTCACTGGGACATGGATGGGGGCTTTGAAAGACAGGGGGCTGGTGATTTTGGAGGGACAGTTCTGCCCCCCCTGCCAGGGTGTCCTCATACCCATAAGGGGGGGGTCTCTAGACTTAAAGAGTTTCCTGATTCTCACGTGTGGCCTCCTGCATCCCTCACCCTGCAGGTGTTGAGAATGTGGACATCAGAAGCCCCAGGACCCTGCCCAGCTGTGCCATCCAGCCACCTCCGTGACTGGGCGCATGTTGAGGGGTTCAGTTTTTTCTTTAGAAAGTGGGAATTGTACACATTTTACCTGCTGAGTAGCTATATACGCGCTATGAAAATTCTTGCACATTTCAATGGAAGCCATAGGTAGAGAGACGTGAAAGAGTGGGACTGAGGACTTCCCTGGTGGTCCAGTGGCTAAGGCTCCTGCTTCCACTGCAGGGAGCACAGCTTCCATTCCTGGTTGGGGAGTTAAGATCCCACATGCTGTGCGATGTGGCCAAATTAAAAAAATAAAAGGGACCACCCTGTGTGAGGTCCATTTGTCCATTTGTCTCGGGCCAACCCTCTTCTTCTGCTTCCATCCCACCCACAGACGGCCGGGCGGGGAGCCAGGCTGATGCAGACGGACCTCCGGGGATGGAGAATGGCCTGGCTGGCGGCACAGGTAAGAGCATGTGGGCAGGTGGGAGCCCCCCGCCGCCTCCTCCCCTGCCCTGTCCCTCTGCAGCTGAGCAGGGCTTGCTGGTGGCCAGTAGACCCACAGTCTGGGAAAGGATGGAGCAGATACAGACTAGGGGGCTAAGAGCTGGAAAAGCCCAGGCCCTGCTTGTCAGGAATAGGTGCACACACATACACACACCACATACATACACACCCCACATATACACACCACCACATACCCCGTTAGTGCTAGATCAGGGAGTACACCGTGTTCTTGCTGGTCGTGTACCGAAAGCCAGAGCTCTGGGGAAGACACGTGGTTAGAAGAAGCAAGCCCTGCTGTCTGTCTGTCAGGAGAGCATCTCCAGTTCGGTCCATGAAAGCTTCCTGGGTCTGTCTCAGCTGATGCACTTAGAGCCGGTGGTGGTGGTGGGAAAACACAGCCGTTAGTCCTGGTGTCTCCCGGGCAGGGGGCGGGCACCACTGAACATGGGAAGTGCCCTCTGGAGACCCCTCCCCAGGTGCCCGCTTCCTGCTTCCAGGATGGAGCAGCCCCAGGTCTAAGACCTGCTCTCCCAGCCTCTGCAACAGGCCCTGCAGAGGGTGTGGCCGGGCTGATGGGAGCTCTGAGCCTGAGAGAGGGGACGGGACCTGGGCACTCTGCCCCTCGTGGGCACAGTGACCAGGTTTCTTTACCTCCTGTTCCCTCCAGGGGAGTTGCCCCGAAGGCCCCAGAGCAGCCCCCGCCCCCAGGACAATTACTACGGTGGACCTAAGGTGAGACAAAAATCAGGCAACAGAATAAGAAAGAAAGAAAACACTGGCTCACAGAGGGCCAGTATGCTCTATGACACTCTTCTGTTCTGCGACTGAGTCCTGACACCTGGCAGTGAGCTGAGCCACCCACTTCCAGTCTCCCCACCCGCCCAGGCTGTCACTTTGAATGCTGAGAGCACTCGTGTGTGTGTGTGTGTGTGTGTGTGTGTGTGTGTGACACCGACATTAAAGTAGTTACAGGAAAACCTAGGGCAGATGGTTCCAAACGTTTTAGCTGAAGGGCTCCTTTTTTTTCCCCCCAAATTTTAATTTTTTAACACCAAAAACATTTTGCATTGGGGTATAGCCAATTAACGATGTTGTGATATGTTCAGGTGAACAGTGAAGGGACTCGGCCATACAGATACGTGTATCCGTTCTCCCCCAAACCTCCCTCCCATCCAGGCTGGCACATAACATGCAGCAGAGGTCCATGTGCTGTTCAGCAGGTCTTAGTTGGTTAGCCATTTTAAATATAGCCGTGTGTCCATGACCTTCCCCAAAGTCCCTAACTGTCCCTGCAGGACCCTTTTGCCCACATAAACTAATAAGGGGGATCCTAATTCAGACACGAGCAGTGGGCTCCACCAGGCTTTCTCTGCCCATACGGCAGCTCCTCCACCAGGAAGAGATGGGAAAACCCTGGGGCCTGGGGACCCCTCGGGCCGCAGCCTTCCAGGCTCCCACGCCTGCTGGCCGGGCTGAAGGAATGACTCTTCTGGACGGCTGAAGGTTTGAACATAATTGAGACTTTACCTCTTTTAAGTACCCTTTACTTTTTTATTTGTATTTGAATGTATTTTTAAAACCGTGGTGAAACATACAAAACATGAAATCTACCACTTTGCCCCCTTTGGAGGGTACAGTTCAGTGGCACGAAGGACATTCACGTAGAGGCACAGCATCATCACCATCCATTTCCTGGCGTGTCCCGTAACCTGTACCCATGAAGCGACAGCCCTCTGTTCCTCTCTGTTTCTTCTGAACCATGAAGACGTTTTAAAAATGATGCATCTTTATGCTGACTGAGGAGCAGTACCCTTGGAACCGGCAGGCAGAGGCCTGTTTCCCTCTGTGTCAGTGTCTGATCCCTAGGGGAAGGTGCCCGGGACGACCGAAGTCCCAGAGCATGAAGGTCAAGGGTCCATACCCACCATCGCGGGCTTCAGGGCCTCCCCATACAACTCAGCCATGTATGCCCCCCCAGGGCCCTGGAGCAGTGGATTCAGGCTTTCAGGCTCCACTATACATCTGGCTGGGAGGGTGAGCCTTCTGAGGCATCAGCCAGCGTGATGGATGTTAGGCTACGTTTAATCAGGGAAAGGCAGTGGCTTTTGTGGGGTTCTGGGGGCATTTGTGGGCTTCTTTGGCAGTGTGGTGTGGTAAAGAATCCACCTGCCAAACAGGAGATGGGGGTTTGATCCCTAGGTCAGGAAGATCCCCTGGAGAAGGAAATGGCAACCCACTCCAGTATTCTTGCCTAGGAAATCCCATGAACAGAGGAGCCTGGTGGGCTATAGTTCTCAGGGTTGCAAAGAGCTGGACACAACTTGGCGACTGAGCATGCACACATGGGGGCATTCATGGGTGCCTCGTCACTTGGGGACAGTGGTGCCCCTCTGACCTGATTGTACTCTGGATTCACTACTCAACCACCAATCTGGACAGCCAGGCCTGTCAAAGACGTCCACTGGCCAACAAGTCAGTGCATCTAAGGGAATGTTTTATAATTGATGAAACTCATTACACATGTGTTTTTGATTGCTGCCAGTACACAATTTAAATCACTGCTTTCATTTTCAAATTACTACTCCTGATAAAATGATTTCTCACAAGCAGCATCTGGGGAGGACCCATGGCACTGCTTTGCCAGGAGGAAAGCTGGCCCCTTATGGGTGCTTTCTGTAAGGGAACCCCCACTTCCCTCCCTCGCCCTACCACCAGGGTCACCACATTGGTTTCTATGCTCTCGTGGGGCCAGTGAGGCTGTGGAGTGGAGCAGAGCTCTTTGGCCTTAGAACTAAAGGCCACTGGATTAAAGGGAAGGTTTTCTCTTTATTTCCTAAGATAGTTAAAAGATGTACAAACTATAATGTTTGAATTTTTATGAGAATATTCAAATAACACATACAAAATGCAAGTCCCCTCTGCCTGTCCATCTATTCCTGCTGTGGTCCATATCACCTGCCAGGTGACCACCATCGTGGGTTTGGTGTAAACTGGCCCGGATTGAGCATGTGAATATCCACAGAGAGGCATGGCTTTATTTTCCATAAATTGGAGCATACTTCTGATACTGATTTTTAATGTGTCATTTTCTCTTAAAATCTTTTGGAAATCTTCTCACATGAGCACATATAGCTCTTTTCAGTCTCTGCACAGTTCCCCACATTATGAAGGGAGAGAACATTGTATTAGATTGTTGTTGATAGGTAATTTCGTTGTTATCCTCCTTTTTGCTTATTACAAATAGCACTTCAGTGAATATACTTGGACATTCCTCTTTGGACTCACATGTATTTCTTAGGATAAATACCTAGAGTGAAATTGCCGGGTGGAAAAGGTGAAGGATTGTTGTTGTTCAGTCGCTCAGTCAGTGTATCAGTCATGTCTGACTCTTTGCGACCCCATGGACTGCAGCACGCCAGGCTTCCCTGTCCTTCACCATCTCCTGGAGTTTGCTCACATTTGCATCCATTTAGTCAGTGATGCCATCCAACCATCTCATCTTCTGTCATCCCCTTCTCCTCCTGCCCTCCATCTTTCCCAGCATCAGGGTCTTTTCCAATGAGTCGGCTCTTGGCATCAGGTGGCCAAAGTATTGGAGCTTCAGCACGAGTCCTTCCAATGAAAATTCAGGGTTGATTTTCTTTAGTATTGACTGGTTTGATCTTCTTGCAGTCCAAGGGCTCTCAAGAGTCTTCTCCAACACCACAGTTCAAAAGCATCAATTCTTCATAAAGCTTTCTTTATGGTCCAACTCTCACATCCTTACATGACAGAAAGATAGAACACATTTATAATTTTAATAGGCATTGTCAAGTTATCCTCAAAGAGTCTGAATTCATTTATGCCCCCAGCATATCCATGTTGTGCTTATCCTCCTGTGTAGTTTTCATGTGTATCATGAAGTCAGGATATTATCAATTTCTTCAATATTTGCTGGAGTGATGGGTGAAGAGATGCTACACTGTTATTTGGCACTTGTTAATTACTAGTGATGGTAAGCCTCTTTTCATCTGTCTATAGAGGTCCTTTAAGTGAAAGTTGCTCAGTTGTGTCCAACACTTTGCAACCCCATGGACTATACAGTCTATGGAATTCTCCAGGCTAGAATACTGGAGTGGGTAGCCTATCCCTTCTTCAGGGGATAGCTGGATAGTTCGATTCCCAAGCCAGGAATCAAACCAGGGTCTCTTGCATTGCAGGCAGATTCTTTACCAACTGAGCTATCAGGGAAACCCCCTTGGTCTATTAATATTAATCCTTGGCCTATTATATATCTGCATATGTGTTCTCCTAGACGTGCGCTATCCAGTAGGTGGCCAATAGCCACATGTGGTTATTTAAATTTAAGTTAATTTAAATGAAAGAAAAGAAGTTCAGGTCCTCGGTTGTATTCGCTACATTTCAAGTGCTCTGGAACCATAAGTGGCTAGAAGCCACATGTGTTGGGCAGCTTGGATGCAACAAAACATTTTCACTCTTGTGGAAAGCTCTGTTGGGAAAGGCTGCCCCAAACAATCATTTCTACTTGACTCATATGTGGGACTTCTGTCATACAGGTGTTTTAAATTTAGTTTTTATGTTTTGCATCCTATTTAAGAAGATTTTCAATTACTTCTGGATTCTAAACAAATTCTCCTAATTCTTCTACTACTTGTATTTGCTTCTTTTAAACCAGCACTTAAATCCATCTGGAACTGATTTTTATAAACTGTATGAACTAGAAATCTAACTTGAATATTTCCCCCAAATAATTAGTTGGTCCTAAACTGATGGCACCCTACTCCAGTACTCTTGCCTGGAGAATCCCATGGTTGGAGGAGCCTGGTGGGCTGCAGTCCATGGGGTCACAAAGAGTCGGAGACGACTGAGCAACTTCACTTTCACTTTTCACTTTCCTGCATTGGAGAAGGAAATGGCAACCCACTCCAGTGTTCTTGCCTGGAGAATCCCAGGGACGGGGGAGCCTGGTGGGCTGCCGTCTATGGGGTCGCACAGAGTTGGACACGACTGAAGTGACTGAGCAGCAGCAGCAAACTGATGGGTAGGCCAGCCTTTCACTGTTGACTTGGAATGCTACTGTGTATAATGCTACCGTGTATCACTTATCAAATATTTCTGTTCTCTTGATCTATCTGTTGGTTATGTGTATTCAACGCTTATAATTGTTTTTAGGTTTTTTTTCTTTTTTTTTTTGGTGGGAAAGACCCTCACTCACAGCCTCACCTTACCTGGCTCACTATGGAGCAGCCATGTCAATAACAACTGCATCTGTCAAGACTTCTTAAAAATGGACTTTATTTTTTAGAGCAGTGTTACATTTACAGGAAAAAATGCAGAAAGTTCAGGGAGTGCCCTATGCCCCCTCTCTCCAGTTTCTCCTATTAAAAAAATTTTTAAGATTTTTTTTTTTTTAATGTGGGCCATCTTTCCAGTCTTTACTGAATTTGTTACAGTATTGCTTCTGTTTTATGTTTTGGTGTTTTGGCCCTGAGGCATATGGGATCATAGCTCCCCAGGAATTGAACTTGCACCCCTTGCATTGGAAGGTGAAGTTCTAACCCCTGGACTGCCAGGGAAGTCCCCATTTTCTCCCATTATCAACATGTTGCATTAGGGTGGTGCATTCGTTACAACTGATGCACCTTTATTAATACATTTTTATAACATAAAGTCCATAGTTTACCTTGGGGTTCACTCTACGTTGTGCATTCTGTGGACAAACGCTTAACGTCCTATACCCACCACTATAGTATCATTCAGAGCAGTTTCACTGCCTAAAAATCCTCTGTGCTCTGCCTCCTTCATCCCTTCCCCCTGATCCTTCAACCCCTGGCAGCCACTGATCTTTTTTTCACTGTCTTCGTAGTTCTGCCCCTTCCGGAATGTCATATAGTTGGAATCATACAGTGTACTTTTTCAGATTGGCTTCTTTCACTTAGTAATATGCATTTACATTTCCTCCGTGTCTTTCCATGGCTTGAGAGCGCATTTCTTTCTATCGCTGAATAATACCCATTGTATGGTACACCGCTGTTTATCCAGCCCCCCACTGAAGGACATCTCTTGGATGCTTCCGAGTTTTGACTGTTACAAATAAAGCTGCTGTAAACATCTGTGGGGAGGTTTTTTTGTGTGGACATAAGTTTTCAACTCCTTTGGGTAAATATATAGGAAAATGATTTGCTGGATTGTATTGTAAGGGTATATTTAGTTTTGTAAGAAACTGACAATACTGTCTTCCGAAGTGGCTGTACCATTTTGCATTCCTGCTAGCAATGAGTGAGAGTTCCTGTTGCTTCACATCCTGGCTAGCATTTGGTGTTGTTGGTGTTTTGGATTTTAGCCATTCTAACAGGTGTGCGGGGATAGTATTTTAGCTTTTAATGTTGCATAAGCCAGATTCTTCCTTTATCATTTTTAGACTTTGTGGGTGACTTACTACACAGTAAATTTTATAAATTACCTAATTAAGATTATACTGAATTTGAACGTTGGTTTGGAGTGAAAAGCTTCTTATCTAGAAATATGATGTACCTGTTCTTTTATTTACATTTTTTATTCATTCAGTAAAGTAACAGTTTTCTTTATGTTTTGCTTATACATTAGGTATACTTACAGTTATTTTATTGCCATTTAAAAAAGTTATGAATTTTAATTTTTTTAAGCTGGTAGTTTTGTTGAAACTTTTTATTTCTAATACAAACTTCATCAGTGGATTCTCATGCAAATGATAATTATAGGTTAATAATAATCAGCAAATGACAGCTTTCTCTTAATCTCCAATATTTATATATATCTTTCTTTTTTCTCTTTGTTCCTAACTGGACTAGGCTTCTAATCTTTTGCCTTTGGTTATTACATTTGCTACAGTTTCTAGTGCAACTCCTTTGTCAACTTCAGGAAATTACCTTATGTTCCTAGCTTGCTAAGAACCTTCTTCCTTTCTTTTTCCCTCCCTCCCTTCCTCCTCCTAACTTCTTCTTCTCCTTCTTTTCCTCCAGAAATGATGTTGAATTTTATTGTGAGCCTTTTCCACCTCTATTGAAATGGTTCAGTTCAGTTCAGTTCAGTCACTCAGTCGTGTCCGACTCTTTGCGACCCCATGAATCATAGCACTCCAGGCCTCCCTGTCCATCATCAACTCCCGAAGTTTACCCAAACTCATGTCCATCGAGTCGGTGATGCCATCCAGCCATCTCACCCTCTGGCGTCCCCTTCTCCTCCTGCCCCCAATCCCTCCCAGCATCAAGGTTTTTTCCAATGAGTCAACTCTTCGCATGAGGTGCACAAAGTACTGGAGTTTCAGCTTCAGCATCAGTCCTTCCAATGAACACCCAGGACTGATCTCCTTTAGAATGGACTGGTTGGATCTGCTTGATGTCCAAGGGACTTGCAAGAGTCTTCTCCAACACCACAGTTCACAAGCATCATTTCTTTGGCACTCAGCTTTCTTCACAGTCCAACTCTCACATCCATACATGACCACAGGAAAAACCATAGCCTTGACTAGATGGACCTTTGTTGGCAAAGTAATGTCTCTGCTTTTTAATATGCTATCTAAGTTGGTCATAACTTTCCTTCCAAGGAGTAAGCATCTTTTAATTTCATGGCTGCAATCACCATCTGCAGTGATTTTGGAGCCCAAAAATATAAAGTCTGACACTGTTTCCACTGTTTCCCCATCTATTTCCCCTTAAGTGATGGGACCAGATGGCATGATCTTAGT